>NC_142381.1:6391105-6704059 GCF_059441005.1 Hippichthys cyanospilos
AGTTGATTTGTAGCGAATTTATAAATATTGTATGCATATTATTTTCTTATTATGTTGCCCATAAAATTTACTAAGCAATGATGTTGCTTCCAGGAAAATTAGCACAGGTCCGTCGTTTGTAACCGTCCACCTGGAAACAAGAACTCGGTTCCCTAAGCTTCCGCCTTACGCGTGTTTACATTTTTGCACATCGTCATATATTTCATTTTCTGAATATATATTTACTAAATATTTTTTTTAATATATTTTTTAATGGAAGGGGTGCCTTTCCTCCGTGTGTCTCATTGCCGTGCACAGAAATTAAGGTAATCTATCGCAAAATAATTGCTTACAGTTGTTATAGCTTAGCTTGACTAGTGAGCACATGAGCGATCAATTTGCTTTTAGACTGATTTCAAAGTTGTTGTTGATGTGCTTTTGTTTTTATTTTTTGGCGTATGCACACAGGGAACACCTCCAGTCCCAAGGTTTCCTGGACCGAAGTTTATGTATCGTGAAAGAGCCAACTGGCACTGTCCTTGTGCCTATTTTACGTTCATGTTTACCACAACTTGAGTTAACCTTTCTCAAAGATGCGACAGTTGTTTGGTGCCAGGTAATGAACAGTCATTTAATTCAACAAAATTATAAATATTTTAAACTCGGCGTTAACATTGTCTACAGCCTCCTGTGTTGTCCAAGAAGGAGAGAGGCAGGATGAGGGGTGACAAACTAGAAGATGTCCTCCAGGAGTTGTTAGAATCTCATGGAGAATGTTGGACGAACGTGATGAGAGATGATCTGCCTCGCAGCTTCCAGCGACATGGAGATTTAGTCTTGCTGGGGAGCAACTGTTTCTCCCTGCCTCTATGGAATAAATTAGGTAATATTGCCAGATTCCAGTGTGCGTATTGGTTTATATAATACTGTATTGCCAGATTCCAGGTTGGTTATTAGCTAATGTCTGGGCTAGTTGAATAACAAACATTTCTATTTATCTTAGATCAACGGTTATGGCATGCAGTAGCCAAAGGCCTTGGAGCCAAACGACTAGCAAGAGTAAGCCGAATATCCAGCGATGGCTTCCGATCTCCACAAGTGACAATGCTGTTGGGAGAGCAGACCTGGGTCAAACATGTGGACAATGGCATCACGTGAGTCTCCTTCCCACTCTGTGTGGATTAACATTTATTCCTGTTTTTTTATGGGTGGGGGTCATGCCTATGAGTGCTATGCCCCCAAAACATTAGGTACACCATCACAACACAACTTGCTGTTGACTGAAAATGACAAGCACTCACAACTCACCTGTTTTCTGAAAGTAGTCACGTGATGATTGCAAGGAATGACTGGTCGTTACCTGAGTCCTGAAAAATTGTGATTTCATTTTTTCAGTGTATAGCAAGTAGCAAAATGGCCACCTGTTGGGATGGGGAAAAACAGTTGTAATTCACTATATAATACATATTCCACACAATATTACTGTCTTATTCAGAATATTTTATTTAGCGGGGAAGCATAGTATCACTTTTTTTTTTTAACTTGGTATGAACCTAAATGTCTGTCTAATTGCAGATATGAGTTTGATGTAACCAAATGCATGTTTTCAACTGGAAATATAACAGAGAAACTGCGGGTTGCTGGATTTGACTGCAGGGGTGAGACCATTGTTGATTTATATGCAGGTAAGGAAAATTTATGATGAGTGAAATGTATTTTATTAAACACCAAAGTCTTTTTTTTTATCTTTCCTGTCTTTTCTGTTTTTTTCAGCATTGTTTTTATTATATGCAGCCAGCTCCATTAAATGGCAAGAAAACTACAGTACATGATTTATATTACTTGTTTGTTTTGTGCTGTTAGGTATAGGATACTTCACACTTCCATATCTGGTCCACGCGGGTGCAGCACATGTCCACGCCTGTGAGTGGAACACACATGCAGTCGAGGCGCTGCGTAAGAACCTGGTGATCAACAAAGTGCAGGATCGCTGTACTGTTCACCCAGGGGACAATCGACAAGTAATGTATTTTATATTTGCTCTCCTGCCTCATTGTACACTACCGGCGCACTATCTACATTTATGGTTGCATCAAACTCACTGAACACAAAGCTATTCATGTCTAAATTACTGGCAACAAAAATGGGTATACCCATGAATAAAAAGTGTCCACATTAGGCACAAATGGCTGCTTGTTGGGGTGGGTAGTAAAATTACTGTTATACAAGCTTTGCACTGACCTACATTGTAACAAGTCGTATTTTCAATTCTGTTGTCCCATGAAGATAAAATATTTAGAGAAATATGGGCAGTGCATTCACTTTTGTGTGCTGTAATTGGGCCAGTTGGCCTCTCACCATTAGTCAGCCAGGATTGGCTCCATCTTACTCAAGACCCACAGTAGATAAACATTATTATCAAGGAACTGCATTTTTTTTGACTGAAAGTACTATGAGAGTTTTTATTTTTATCTCAGGTCCAGCTGTGTGACATTGCAGACCGGGTGAACCTGGGTCTCATTCCGAGCTCTGAAGATGGCTGGCCAGTTGCCTGTCGCCTGCTGAAGAAAACTACCGGTGGCGTTTTACACATTCATCAAAACGTCACATCAGCAAACGCCGTGGCCTCACATGCAGTGAATGATTCAGAATTCAGCATATCCGGGAAGAGAGCAGACAGAGCGGCGTCGCAGGCCTGGGCTGACGATGCCGCAAATCGCATTGCGTGGCTCTTAAAAGATCTAACTGCTGCGACATGGAAAACAAACATCCTACACGTTGAGCACGTGAAGTCATACGCACCTCATGTACATCATGTTGTGCTGGACTTGGAGTGCAGACCAGCCTGAACCAAGATAAGAAAATACATCAATAAACACTGAACTCTACTCCTTGGGTTTAACGTCATTCTAGAGAGTATACAGTTACACCTGGATGGATATCATTATTAGAAAAAGCGACTTAATGTTTGAACACAAACGGTGCAGCAACACCGTTTTCAGCATAACATTACTCAGTCATATATTCTTTAATTGCAAGGAGATGAGTTGACTGCATAACCCAGATGTCCATGTAAATTCAAATAAATTGAGTTGAAAAATAGCCATTAACATATAAGTGAAATTGATCCAACTTTATGAAAGATTTATGAAATGTGTGGCGTTTTTAAGTGATTATTTTTTACTAGATAACCTAAACATTTCTCAAGTTGAGTCAAATTGACCCAAATATTGTGTTGGTCTTTTTTTTTTTTTTGTCCTATTATGTTGGTTATTGTTGACAAGTGTTTTTAGAATGTATGTTTGAAAAATGTGGCAGGGTTTTTACTTTTCGGACCTGCTTTTCCCATTTCTGTACTGGCTGCCTGACACGAGCCTTAAATCTAGAATGTGACCTTCATGTGTGGAGTTCGAATTGTTCCCAATGCATAAGTGGGCAAAGTTGATGTAATATATCTCCTGTGAGTAAATGTATCTAAAAATACAAGGTTATGATGGCTGGTGCAGTTTGGTGATAAATTAAAGATAAGAACTGAATACTGTGACGACAAATGGGAGGTAATTTATGACCGATCTAGTTTATTTCTCATGACCTTGAATTCGATGTATAGAAATGGAGTTAACATGTATTCAGTCTCAACGACATCTATTTCCTATACTGCTTACCCGAAAACCTGTTTTTAAAAATAAAAAAAAGAACACTTATTGCGAGTTAAAAAAAAAAAGGAAAAATTATCATTCTCTTCGTCACATAATGAATTAACATAACATTGTGATGAGTGCACAATTTCAACATGGTGTTAAATATGAATAATAAAATGACTAATGGACCGCTTCTTGCAGATTTCATCTCTCCTGTGATTGTCTGAAACTGAACTATTTAGGTGCAAGAGTTTTCAATATATATTCCAGTTTTGTCTCACTATTTCAAAAGGTTTTAGCAATTAATAATTATTATTTTTATTATCAATTTAACTTCACAGTAGGTGGCAGACTACTCGGTGCAAAAAGTACGATAAGCACTGATGCATGATGTAAGTCAGCACATTGCTTCCTGTTGCCAGTGGAATGAACGTGCAGTGAAAACGCTCACAAAGGTGTTAAAGTGTCCAATCTTCCTGTTTGCTCACTTCCTAGCAGCACTCATGCGCTTCGCTTTTTCTTCTCAGTGGATGTGCAGGAAGAAAGCTGTTATGCGCCTGCACTAGCAATCGGAAGGGTCAAGAGGTGTAAAACTTGTATAAGGTAATGTTTTTCCATATTTTTTCTTTGGAGGACATTAACAACTTGTCTTTGTAAACGGTGATGACGTAACCTTGACTTTTCGGCAACAGGTGTATGTGATCGGCCGAGTGAAACCAGTTCTCCTGCGGTATTTAACGTTTTGAACAAACACGTCTTTTTCCTTTATAAACTACTGTCTGATGACTGAAATGTGAGAAGTAACTTGAAAATTGTTTTTTAGTTTGATGACGTTACCTTGTCCTGCGCTCTTTTTTTTACAACTTTAATGATCATACATCTATGAATTATCGCATTCTGTCATACTCATTCTTTATTAAATGCAATATGTTTGATGTTTATTCAAACCGCGGAGTACCTCTTTTAATAGATGTAAAATGAATATTTAGTTCAGTCAAGAGAATTTTGAATGTACGCTAGTGCGCATGCGTTGCCTCTTTCCTTCGTTCAGACAAGTTGCCTTGCAGGTATTTTTATACCTGATGTTCACTGCCTTTATCTGTCTAGTTCTTCAAATACCTATACATGTCCTGTAAAAGGAGCTTGTTTTGAGGGAATTCAAACGAGCCATGCATTTTCAGACTGAAATCTTGATGTCTGCTTTGAATGACTGCTGACCTCTGTATCTTTAGAGGGTGGGAACCCAAGTTGATGTTGTTTTTGGCTGTCCTATGTCACACAACCTTTCGGCAGGGCAGAGCCCTCAAAATATCGCATCCTGGTTTGCTTCCTTTTAATCATTTGTCATTGTAAGTAAAGCTAGTTCCGCAAGAATGCTCTACCTGTGTATCCCGAATCATAGTCACATGACACTCAGGAGAGGCCTCTAATTGTCAGAGGTGTTGTGGTTCACATTGTCAGAATTGATTGTGAATACTTATGTAACTGTTTTGTCGCTGATCCATTTTGTCAGGTTGTGACTTGACTTTAGTTAAATCTGTTGGTTTTAGAAATGGATCATATGAAAGCTAAAACCCTCGCAAATAGTAAAATTAAATACATTAACATAAATTTGCCTTTTGTTCAGTGCTGGTTTCTGGGCACTGATTTGATCGTGGAGGCCATGTTGAGCTCCAACTTTATGAGGTTTTCTGGTTGACACATGGACTTGGGGTGACCAGGCCTGGTGGAGCTCTGCTGCAATAGAAAAGGTTCCTCCCGAGCAGTTGTCTACCAGATATACGCTCGTCAAAAAGACTTTTAATTTTCTTCAGTCTTTTTTTCTTCTTTTTTTTTGGATTTTGAAGACTCTGGGCAGATTAGGCTGATTTAGAGAGTTTGAAATTTCAGAGGGGATATTTATCACACACATTGATGCAATCATTAGTTATAAAATCGATATTTTCAGTGCCAAATTCACAACAGCTTAGAAAATGATGCATTTGAGATTTTGTTGATATAATTCCTTGTACTTTTGTCCCCCCACCATACTAGGCAGACTGAATGTAAAGCACTTGAATTTGGTTGAGCCACCTATAGCCATCATGCCTCAGCCCTTTGACAATATTGACCTGGACTTCCTATCGGACTCCGAGCGGGATTTGATCTTGGAGGTGTTGCGTCGGGACGAGGAGTTGAGGCAAGCCGAGGAGCAGCGCGTTCGGTAAGGCGTTTACTTCTGACATTTGTGCACCTTTTCAACACTATTGGAAATGTGCCATAGAAACCATTCTGCTGTAAAATTACTGATTAAAAAAAAAAAAAAAAAAAAAAAGGCATCATTAAGATTGTGCTATAATTTTAAGTTGTAGCTGGGCATGGAACTAAAATATGATTTGAATGCAATCTTAGATGCAATCTTGTACATACTGCACAAACAGATAAGCTGTGCCGCCTACTCCCGCGCCCATTTTCAACAAACTGTTGATAGTTCGCCATCGCGTTTTTTTTTCCCTGCTCCGGAATACTTTGGCCCTGATTGCTTGTTGTTTGCCCCTTTGTGCCACAGGAAGCTGAAGGCAGAGTTGCTTGAAATTAAGAGGAAAGGGGCGAAACGTGGCAGCAGGAGATACAGTCAGCGGAGTTGCGCCCGATGCCACGGCTCTCTAAGTCTGCTGATATTCAGTTCCAACCAATGTCGGCGCTGCCATCACCTTGTGTGCAGCAAATGCAGAGCCAGCCTCCCCGATGGGTCCTGGCTCTGCAGCGTGTGCGTCAAAGAGTCGTAAGAGAATGTTTTAATTACCTCTTGCTAATTAAAACCCAGTTGGCAACATTAAAAGTTGGCAGGAGTTCTGTTAAACTAATAATCTATTAAGCACTTTTACAATGTCTTTCAGCGACCTAAGGAAGAGTACAGGTGACTGGTTCTACAATCTGAGGGTCAATCGATTCTCCACCATGCCTGGCCACGAGATTGTGAGAAGCAGCCTCAGAAAAAGGCCCGTGGGTGAGTGCAGGAAGAGGAAGTGGGTCTCGACTTTTTGACAAGGAATGTAAACAGCGCACCGAAGGGGCTGAAATACAGTCCTGGTCAAAGAGGAAATAGCTCGGCGTGTGATTCACTGACTCTTGGTCTGTTTTTTAAGGGAAGAAGTATGTGACAATGGGAGATGTTCTGCTTAGACATTCGGAATCCAGCCGAGGTCCACCCGTTCCTGTCCCCAGGCAAAAAGTCATCGACACCAACAAACGGTGCTCAATTTTTACCTCCTGTCAATGTACTATGCACAAAAAGTCAAAAACACTGAGCTTTTCCATTTTTTGGGGGGGGGCATGAAGTTGGGTTATTGCCCTGGGCTATTACATATAAATATTTTAACTTAATCAACATTTTACTAATCACTGAATTGCAGATTTGGGCTGTTGCATGTCAGCAAAGTTTCTTATTTATTTTTAAGTTCATCACCATTACAGTCTGCTTTCAGCAAGAACTTAAAAAATTTGAACGTATTTACTGTTGAGAGGATGTAAACAAACTTAGTCTCCAAACTTCTTTATTAATTATAAAAAATGGTCATTGTTGTTGTTGATTATATTGTTCATCTCTAGAGTTCAATGTTGACAATTGCAAAACATTCCAATTTTTCTCTCGCAGACCTTTGAGTGAGAACTCTGGCTCAGTTCCATCCACAACATCTTTTGATATGAAGGAAGATGGATTTTTCGATCATGGTCCTACCAGTGAGTACTCGGGGTCTGTTTCTTCAACAGCATCTTTTGAAAGGAAAGGGATCGACGGCCTGTCAAAGCCGTCGCAGAGTGATACTGAGTCAGCAGAAATCGCCAGCCTCACTAGCAGCAAAACCGGCACCGAGTCTGGTCGCGTAACCCCAGAAATGCCCAGGTAAACTCAAGACTTTTTCTGATGTCAGAATATTGCATTAACAAGGGACCATATTACGTTTTTGGATACCTATTAAGTGACATGGCTTCATGATGTCATCCAGGAGAGCGCTTCTTCCACCACATTACAGCCAGCCCAATGTTTCCAGCGTGACTCTCTTACCAGATGCCGTCAGCATTCATAGCTATAGCTCAGAAGCCGATGCTGTAAGTGTGTTGACATGTTTATATTTTTCTTTGAGCTTAATCACTCAACTCCCATTTGACAAAAATAACATACGTCCTAATAGGCCCCACAAATTAAGCAAACCAATCCAGACCCGGAGTTTGATGTTGACAAATTCTTCAAGAAGAGCATTAAAGTGGTTCAGAATGTTCCTGGTAAGTCTATTATTTTTTTCCCACCAGGCGCAGTGAATTTGATGACAACTCATCATTTTAATTACAGATTTTGTCAATGATGGGTTGGATGCGGACAAGCAACCTGGCTCGTTTGACGTTCCAGCGGTAGTTAAGAGCCCAATTGTAGAGGTTTTGGACACTCGGGTACGTACACTAATAACCTCAGGGGACATTATTACCTCCCCACACACACCCACATGCACAATTTAAAGCATGTAATTAAAACACTTGGGAACTGTCTGTAACATGCTTTCATCAGAAGACCTCATCAAGAAGTGTAGTGCTGTTTTCAAGTCGTAATTCTTATCAAGTTAAAAAGCTCCCCTTTATATAAGCTGAAACTTTCTTATGCAAGTCGGCGTTGCATATCTCACTCCTTCTTCGTGACCATGACTTGGACAGAAATTTGGATGTTCCCATGAAGACAATAGCACTTGTAGTCATTTTCTCAATGAAGCAGCACCTCTTTGAGCTACTCTTCCTTTGACTCTTGCGCAGCATTTGGATTATTTGGGGGTCATTTTCTTCCACATCATTCTGGCAGTATTTTAGCCAAGGGATGGCACACTCCTAGTAATGTGATAACTATGTGGTCGTGCCATGTTGAACTTTGACATGTTGTGACCATCTGGGTGAAATTTCAGCTCCCTAGTGTCTTCTTTTAAATGCCTTTGATGTAACGATCAAAGGTTGAACAAAATACCATGATTAGTCATTTGTCCTTGTATAGGTCACAGAAATAAACCGGGACAGTCTAAACCCCGACTTTGATGTTGATAAACACTTCACGAAGAGTGTAAAACACATTGAGAACCCTGCTGGTAAGTCCAATATGATACGAAAATTGTTATACCACAGTGCAGAAAGAATTTGCTTGTAACTCATGTCCATGACAGAATCTGTCAATTATGGACTGGATTTTTCTCATCAACCCGTCTCATATGAGATCCCAGTGAACATCGAGAACCCATTTGTTAAAGCTACGGACACACATGTAAGTAGAGCAGTAATGCACTTGATTAGTGTTGACTTAGTTCAATAGATAAAAGCAACTATTTTTTTACATTTTTGAGCGTAAGTGAACATCTATTGTGACACATTTTGTGACATCTGTCCCACTGCTTGGGTACCCGTTCTGCTCATTGTAGCTCACCTTGACTAGGAATGGGACGAGACACAAATCCCCCAAGACGAGATGTCTCACGAGATTGAGTTCACCAGGATGAGACGAGATGAGATTTGAAACATCCTTTAAAGTAATCTGAATGCTCTTGAGAGCACTTGTGCTGCTAACTAGCTAATTCATACTGAAGCTGCGATAAACGCTGGCAACAGATGCCATACATACAATAAACTGGCAGTTTAATTAATTTTTTTATTAGTGCCCAGACTTGGCAATTTGAACACTTTTTCAGAAAGTGTTGTTTATATTGAGTGTCAGGACTCACTCCGGGGGCAACAAATTGTTGTGCAATGACGAGTCAGTCAAGTTAGTCATTGTCGCGACATGCTGTCGGGAAAAACTTCAAATTAAAAGCATACTAAGTCATTTGTGTTCATTTACTGTTTGGTATGCTAAAGTTTATTTTGGAGTCTGTTGGACTTCTCAACATGTTTGGCAACATGTTTTACTGTCATGCAGTCACGTTACATTCTTTTGTAAAAAAAAAAAAAAAAAAAAAAAAGCACTCCCACCCTCCTGCCCTGAAAAAATGCTTGTAATTTGCAGGTAAGAGCGTTCAAGTCTCGCGGGATCTCGTTTTGTGAGATCTCGTCCCATCCCTACTATTGACACTTTTTCAACTGAGAAAATACTAGGTCATTTTCTCATTTAGTCACTGGGGCTTCCAGGCGTGCTAAGCTGGTATCATTTGGGGGATCTGTGCATAATCCACTTTTTTGCCATTGTTCATTTTCTCCTTGTGTCTCCTTGAAACTTGAATGCAGCAAACATTTGTCTTGCTTTGACTGATATGTTGTTCAGTCTGCCGTGGTCCTTGCAGTTTTAACTGGTCCAATATTGAAACTAGGACAAGCACAGCAGAGCTGAGCCAGTTCTGATCAGTGGAAATGTCAGGTTTATCCTTTGCCATGTTTTTGTGTTTTGATGATAGAGCTGGGAATGATGCCTTCCTGCAATTGAGTTAATGATGAGCTAACGCTGCTAAGCTGCTGCCAAGTCTCCTGGATGTCTATCTCAGCTTTTCCCATCCACTGCCATTTGAACACCATTAGCATTTTTTTCCCTTGTACTTTAGGTCCCAGAAATAAAGCGGGCCATTCCGAACCCAGAGTTTGACATTGACAAACTTTTCAATAAGAGCATCAAAAATGTTGAGAAACTTCCTGGTTAGTTTCTGATTGCGCTACTATTGTTTTTGCGCTACTATTTATTTCCTTAAGTACAGAAAGAATTTGGTCATAACTCATCATGTTCATTACAGAATGTGACAGTAAGGAGATGGATGTTTATGATCAATTTTCCTCATATGAGAACCTGATGGATTACAAGGAAAAATATGTCCAAGATTTGGACACGCAAGTAAGTAAGGTCGCACTTTAGGGGCTGGCTCTTTCTCATGCAAATCAGACGCTTTTTGCTCCATATAATTCTGGGTCAATAAAGAGTCCTGATTTGTTTTCGTAAAGAACTCCGAATGTGTGGGGTCTGAATGCAAGAAAGCATTTAATTTGAGGAGCAGCATTTCATACTCTACTATACTCTTCATACTCTGTAAATATGATTAGACTTGTGTCCTTTTTAGGTCACAGAAGTAAAGCAGGCCAATCCAAGCTCAGAGTTTGATGTTGAGAAACCCTTCAAGAAAAGTGTCAAACTTAGTGAGAATCCTCTTGGTATGCCTTCTATTGTGCCACATTTTTTTTCCCGCCACAATATGGATAGAATCTGTTCGTAACTCGTGTTTGTTACAGAATGTGACAAACATGGGCCAGACGTTAGTGATCACCTTGACTCGTATCAGGTCTCTGTGGATGACAAGAGCCCGTTTTTCCAAGGTTTAGAAATACAAGTAAGTAAGCCCTATTTTTAGGGGCGAGCTCTTTCCCACTGGGCAATTATTGACAGGCCGCCACATACACAGTAGTTCTCCCGTGCTAGTGGTGAGTCCGGCTTTCATCATCATGCAGATTGCCTCATGCATGATTGTTGGGGGAAAAGCAATGTCTGTAAAAAAACAAAAAAACAAAGAAGAAGAAGCAGAATTGCATACATTATTTTATCTGCTTCTCTTTGAACTTCGTTAGCTTGTTTGTCCTAATAGGTCCCAGAAATAAAGCAGGCCAATCAAAACCCTGAGTTTGATGTTGAGAGCTTCTCCAGGAAGACTGTTAAACACATTGAGAATCCCTATGGTAAGCCCTACAATTGTCCTGATAGTGTTTTCCCACCATGCAGGAAGAATTTGGTTGTAACTCATGTTCATGACAGAATGTATCAAACATGGGCTGGATATTTGTGATCAGCCTGACTCAAATGAGCTCCCAGTGCCTGCCCAGAGACAAATTGTTCAAAATTTGGACATGCAAGTAAGTAGATCAGTAAGTTACTTCATTTGTAGCGATATCTTTCTCATTGCATAAGTACCCATTCTCCTTAAAGGGAAAGTCAGGTCAAAAATGTTCTTCACGATAATGTTCTGCGCAGCCCCAAATGTCTAAATATGGTATTCTGGTGTCAAAATGACGGTCCACTAAGCTGAATGAAAACTGGTGGATTTTGGCTGTTAGTTCATATTCCACAAACACAATATCAAATGAGTACTGTGTTTAGAAATAAGGGGCGCATATAAAGTTTTAAAGAATGTTTGTGACCTGACTTTACCTTTTAAATTGGCTCTGTTTGCTAGTAATGTCTTTGCTTTGGTAAAAGCTGTGCTAGTAGGTTTTGTCTTGTACCTGGTCAGTGGTGTTTCTAGGGATGCTGAACTCATATCATTTGGGTGATATAAGCATTGTCTATGGTTATTGTCCATTTTCTTACTGCTCTGAGTGTCCTCTTGATTGTCTTCTTAGGAAGTAAATGCAGGGAACCCTTGTCTTATTGTGACGGATGCTTTCAATGAGGCATGTTTTTAGCAGTTTTAAATTAGAAAACAATCAGCTCCCACTGTAAGACAAGTATAGCTGAAATAGTGCTTCGCAATGGAAAAGTCAGGTTCACGCAATGCCGTACTGTGGGTTGACTTAAGGGCTGGAAATATTTGTGTCTTCCCACTCTGTCGTTCAAGAACGAACACTCTTTGCTCTTAAGAAGACTTGGAAGTATTTCTGCTTCAGCTTTTCCCATCTACTTTGTACTTCTCGTTGAGCATGACTAGCCTTTGATCCTCATACCCAAGGTCCCAGAACTAAAGCAGGCTACTCTAAGACAAGAGTTTGATGTTTACGGCCTCTTCAAGCGTGACGAGAACATTGAAAATCCTCCCGGTTAGTCCCTTTTATGTCTTGCTATTGCTTTCCCTCGATGCAAAGAGAATTTGGGTATAACTCGTCATATTAATTACAGAAGGAGTCTATTGTGAACTGGATTTTGATCAATCTCACTCATATGAAAGCGTGATGGACATCAAGAACCAGTTTGTGCGAGGTTTGGCTGGGGAAGTAAGTAAGTTATGTTTTGGGGGGCAGGGTTTCTTATGCAAGTGAGTGATATTGTATCCCACCCCATATTCTGCTTGTTGGCCAATGACAAGTCCTCCTTTCGTTACCGTGAATATCTCAATACGTAGGGGAGAAAGTACAATAAAGGCCCCATAAAGCAAATAAAAGCATTTTCCTCGAGGAGGCAGTTCCATCTACCCTTCTTTGAACATGATTAGCACTGTGTCCTTTTTAGGTCACAGAAATAAAGCAGGTCAGTCCAAAGCCAGAGTTTGATGTTGAGAACCTCTTGAAGAAGCGTTTTGAACACATAGAGAATCCTCCTGGTAAGACCCAAATAGTGCTGATATTGTTTTCCGTCTACAAAGCATGGTGAATTTGATTTATAACTCATGTTCATGACAGAAAGTGTTGAACGTGAGCCAGATGTTTCTGAACCACCTGACTCTTATGCTGTACCAGTCCCTGCCCCAAGGCAATGTGTACCCAGTTTGAACACACAAGTAAGTGGAGCAATGTAGGCTCAGTCCTCTCATGGTTCCAGTGTTAAAAGCTTCAGAATGTTAAAACGGCAAGTTGGCTGTCATATGCGGTGATATTTCTCAGTGCATGGTATATGCAATTTCCCCTAGTATTATCATTTTGAAGTAGAAAACTGTGCCAGAGTGAAGCGGGTAAATCTGTGGACTGCGCAGTGGAAAGGGAGTTTTGCTTTGACAGCAGAACTGGCAAAGAAGTTTGCTATTCACTCTTTTGGTAATAAGCAGCTAATACTGTTGAGGAGCGTTCAAGGAGATGGGTTATTTCCGTCTCAGCTTTCTTCACCTACCCTTTCTTGAACATGATTAGCCCTGTATGTCCTTATTAGGTCCCAGAAATGAAGGAGGCCAGTTCAAGACCAGAGTTTGACCGTGACGATCTCTTCATGAAGAGCGTCAAAATCATAGAGAATCCTCCTGGTAGGCCTCCTATTGTTTGCCCTCAATGGGGAGCAAATTTGGTCATAATTCATATTTATTACAGAATGTGTCAAACATGAGCCAGATGTTTGTGATCAGTTTGGCGTGTATGAAACCCTGCCTGCCATAACCAGCCAATTTATACAAAGTTTGGACTTGCAAGTAAGTCGAACAGTGAGAGCCATTTAACGCATCATTTTGCAATTTAAAACAGTTCCCAGGTGTTTTAATAATTTTTAGGCAAAGCTTTGAAAAAAATGACTCAAGGGTGAAAAATAAACCAAGACAAAGATGTTATTCCCTCTGAAATGTTTGTGTGTTTGACAGTACCGGCAACCTTTGTCTAGTGTTAAAGAGCAGTCAATTGAGCCATTTTGCTTTTCAATACTGCTGTAGGTCCCGGGAAAAACACAAGTGGGCCCCGGCCCTGAGTTGGATGTGCAGAAACTTTTCAAGAAGAGCGTTACTCGTACTCAGAATTCCGGTAAGCATCTTTGTATGTTTTTCCCTCATAGCAGCACGCATAATGCGTGATCCCATGTATGCTCACAATAATAATTTCCATCAACATTAGATTTGCATGAGAATCGGGACACATTGACTGTACCAATGGGGAGTAGGAGTAAATCGGTGCCAGATTTAGACATGCAAGTGAGTATGTCCACAATATGCTCAAATTATACATGTAAAAATTTTAATGATGTACCTTATTAGCAAACTCATGTCAATGAGTGTAGTGACGCAATTGTTTGTCTATACTTTGACAGGAGGATGAAGAGGAGGACATTGACAGCTTGGTTAACTCTCATAGAAATCTGATGGCCAGTTCTGCAAGTTCAATAGTAAATATTTTATGTTTGAATGCAATGTGTTTATCGTTTGTGCTTGTACGATGATGCTCAAAGTCTAAGATCATTTGTTTGTATTCTTTTTATTGATATTACAATTACTAAGAAAGATTGCTGATGAAAATTTGTTTGGGAGTTGCACTTTGGGTTAATTTTTTTCAGTCACATGGAATCAAAGAGCACTTATTCACAAAAGAGTCTCGCAAGGTTCACAAATCCACAACGTCCTGTGAACCGAACTTCCAGAGGTGCAGGAGAAAAAAAAACAATCTAGAGAAAAATAGAAAACCTTGAGAAGGAGTGGGAGGGGATTTTTATTTTTAATGTTGTCACATCATTTTGAGTTCTTTGAGGTGATATTCTGTTTTATAATTAAAATTTAAACTGTTATTATAAGACTTTGCAAGCATTTCGGGGATGATGGGATTCAATTACTCACGGGTTCTTGCAAATCGTGGCATGAGTAGTGGGATGTATTTGTAGACTTAAGACATGAATATCTTGAACCCGAATTGCTTAAGAAACTCCTGTATTGCCTCCAGAGCGTGAGCATGACGAGTATTTACAGCGACTCGGGAGACAGTTACAGCGTGGACGTGAGAGGGGAGGTGGTCTTCTCCATGTTCTACGACGAGCCCAGCCAGAGCTTGCAGGTTTTAGTCAAGGAGTGCCGCAAGCTGGCCTTCGGCGATAGCCTACGGCAGTTTTCCAACCCGTAAATATGACATTGTTTTCATTTCATTCCACGAATGCAACCATTCTAATGTTTGCTTTCAAACATTTGAGACGGCTACGAAAGGAACGCTTTTGCTCTTATGTACACATTCGGTGGAGATGAGCGGCTGCTGGCTGTATTTGCTATGTGTTTAGCTCCACGAGGTGTGCTGCTCAGGAAATTCAATGTCAACAAACATGTTCAGAGGTGCAGTCATGTGAGAGGTTTGCAAGAAGAAAACTGACTTTTTCCCAATGTGTTTTTCAGTTATGTCAAATGTTACCTTCTCCCTGACAAATCTCGTCAGAGCAAAAGGAAGACTACCATCAAGAGGCATACCTGCGACCCAGTCTACGAAGAAACATTTAAGGTACACTTGAGTCAAAGGCTTCCTGTTCTCCGGGTTTAATTAACACTTTATCTAGCTGACTACCGGTCACCACACCTACAGAGAGGGGCTTCTCGGATAACTATTGATTTACAGTAGCACTTGTCAATGTTGACTGTTCCTGAAAAGCACTGGAGAGTGTCTTTGAATTAGGCGGTATAACACAAGTGCTGACAAAGACCTAAAAATAAAGTATTTTCCCTCTGTATCCAGCTCATGTAACGCATGGAACATAGACTTGGCAAGCAATGCATTACAAACTGTTTAAAATTCACTTTTCTTCTTTTATTAGTATTCCATTCGCCGCAGTCAGCTGTTAACTCGAACCATGTTGATATCAGTGTGGCATCACGGTCACCTGGGCAGCAACACTTTCTTAGGAGAAGTGGAGCTTGCGCTGGACTGCTATGACTTGGACTCTCCACAGGAGGAATGCATGCCCCTCATGACCAAAGTAAGCTGTTTGAATTCTTTCAGTAATTGGTACTTAATCATTGGCTAGCCTCGTGCTTCAGTTGTCTGATTTTTTTTTTTTAAAC
Organism: Hippichthys cyanospilos; assembly: GCF_059441005.1. Classification (NCBI taxonomy): domain Eukaryota; kingdom Metazoa; phylum Chordata; class Actinopteri; order Syngnathiformes; family Syngnathidae; genus Hippichthys; species Hippichthys cyanospilos. Next base: position 6,407,085 of record NC_142381.1, read on the forward strand.
TTCTTTTCCACTGTCCCCAGATGGCTCACCTGGGCACATCAGAAACAGCATTTTATTGGCAATCCGTGTGATACAGTGGCTTTTTCATTATTTTTTTATTACTGTATGATTTTTCTTAAGTATAATTTTACGGTTTGCTATTTTCTCCCTCGTTAGACGATACTTTTTTTGGTCATTTTTTTATGGGAAGACTAACAGAGTAATGGCAATTGCATTCATTTCAGTTAGAAACATCATCATGAAATGAATTAAGCTCAAGGCACCACCATATTTAGTATTTTTAATCAATTTAATACATTTTTGAAAAGGTCTGCAGTGTGCTTGTAAAGGTTACATCCAAATCAAATCTACCTTCACGGTGTAAAGAAATAACCATAATGTACTTGGAACATTCTCCTTTCAAGGCTCCGTGCTGCATTCCAACCTCGGCTTTCACTCAATTCAAAGGAGAGCTGGTGATCTCCTTGAAGTATGTCACACCTAAGGCACCTCGAATTCAGAAATTCAAAGGTAAAGCTACGGAGGTCATTTATAGCCACGCTTTGCTGCTCTTGAACTCCAAATTGGGTCTCCCTCCTCGCAGGCAAAAAGGTAGTGGAGGTGGAAGGTGGAGAGCTTCACGTCTTGATAAAGGAGGCAAAGAATTTGATGGCCATGAAGGGAGGAGGAGGCACATCTGATAGCTTTGTGAAAGGGTACGATGGCAACCAAGTTCCAAAGCATTGCTGCGTTCGAAAAAGTTTTTGAATACCCCTTTTTTTGCTATTGTTTCACAGTTACTTGTTCCCATCTAAGTCCAAGACCACCAAGAGAAAGACGCCAGTCATAAAAAAGAACTTGAATCCTCACTATGGCCACACGTTTGTATACAAGGAGCTGACGCTGGAGCAGCTAAGGACCATGTGTCTGGAACTGACCGTTTGGGACAAAGAACCCATGTTGAGCAATGAATTCCTCGGAGGGGTCCGTCTCAGCTCTGGTGAAGGTAAAATGCTGACAAATCCCACTGGACTTTTCTGCAAGTGCATCTCAATCAACTGAAAGAGTGTGGAGAACATAATCTAGTTCCATGTGGTGGAGCCTTTAGATATGGCTGACTAGACTTGCAAGTTGTTGTTTTGCCTTGAAAGAATCCTATCGAATCATTGATAATGATGCTAAGAAACAGTTTGTCAGTTATGGTGTCATTGTATGATACGACACAAGTCCCAGCAATCTGCCAATGTGACGATGAGATGTATGGTGCATTCGGATGCAGTCAAACATTTCTACACAATCGTCAATTAATGCAGAAAGACCTTGGGTGAAATTTGAAAATGGTTTTAAAATGCTCCCATTTTCCCCCTTTAGGTACTGTTAAAATGGGAAACGAAGAAGTGGAGATGGATTCAGTTGGAGAAGAGGTCAGCTTGTGGCAGAAGATGATGCAGTACCCAGACTCTTGGGCAGAGGGCACTCTTCCATTGCGCACAACCATGAAGAAGAAGAAGGGCAAATGAGGACATCTGATGTCTGTCTGTGGACGTTTTTTGAGGGAAAGAAAGAATGATGGTTCGGAATCAGTTTGATAATCCATTATGTTTATTTTGCAATAGCAGATACTCGCCAAGTGACACAGTGGGGCAAGCGGCTACAAAAGAGACATGCACTCCGGGTGCAAGTTCAGACAATGGGTTTTGATGAGTAATGTGCCAGAGTGCTTAAATACTGGAGTTATTTTAGGAACACTCACACTTTGGTTTTTAACTATAGCTACACAAAACAGACATTGTGTCAAGATGTGTCAAAGCAAATTATAATATGTACAAAACTTAAGATCACCCAAATATTTGACATAGTTATTCCTGTTTGTAGTCACTATTGTATCAAATATATTTGTGTAAGTCTTTGTTGCAGATAGAGATTTTTAACTTCTAAGATAACCTTAAAGTTGTCTCGACTGTCCTTTTCAGCCAATAAAAACTGACCTAAATGATAGCATTTGTTTCATTTTATGCCATTTTATCTGATATGAACTTGCGGCATTAGTATAAGTTTTATTGGTATACTGTTCAATGAAGAACATTTTCACATCAGATGTGACTAGAATAATAAAGTATTAAATAACTGTTCTTTTTACCAATTTCCATTCAATTTTGAAAGCGCTTGAATGTGAGGCTGCCAGAGCCTTTGTGTGCTGTCATGTGACTACCTGTTAGTTCAATTGGATTGGTGAAAACCTGTTGGCAGCACCCAAGGCAGAAGTCTGACAAACCAAAATGTATGAAATAAAATAGATGAATAAAATAGTGACCCTTTCTCTGTGACAAAAACACTGTACTCTGAAGTAAAAAAAAAAAAAAAAGTTTCAATATATCAATTCAGATGAGTACAATTCATCCCAAAAATTACTTAAGTGAATGTAACTGGAGTAAATGTGGTGTTACTGCATACTTTTTTAGGGTAAAAAGTATTCATGATGATGTATTTGGGCTGTATTTTGTCAAGTAGTCTTGCATGGAATGTAACGTTCCTCCACCCGAGTTCATCCAGGCTTTCTCGGCCATCGTCACTGACCCTATGAGCTCCTCACTTTGTCAAAAACAATAAATAGAGCAGGCTCTTTTTATTACTTTTTTTCACTTAATTTTATGACTCGCAGAAGTCTTTGTGGCGTTCCAACTTCTCCCTTTCCTCTTCATCCAGCAAAAAGCTGTCAATGTAGGCAAAGAGCTCCTCTGATGCCATGGGAATGATGAAGCGCTCCCGATCCAGTCCGAGCTTGTCCACCAGCACCATGCTAAAGTATTGCCTGGAGATTCGGAATGTGAGCCTGCGGGTAAAATCGTTAAAATCCAGTTCAAATCCCTTATTAGGTGTTATATACACTGAGTCAGATGTATGTATGAGTGTGTCTTGTGGAGCAACTCGATGAAAGAATTTTCCAGTTTGGAAACTGAGCCGTGCCTTCACAGAAACCGGACTGCCCGGTGGAAAATCTACTGTATGTAATTGCATCTGTGAGATGAATGAGTGTCTTGTCTGGTGTGGTTGTCTTAATAAGTGGTGCTGGGGTCATAAAATTTGCGTAAAGTGTTCCCTCACCATTTCTCGCTTCACTGTTTGCGGCCTCGGTGCTTTGCGCGTTTTCTGTATTTTTTTTCCAAAGGGCCGTCACTTCACAGCAGCGCATGATGCACTGCAACATACCCACGCTCAGTCCTAATATGAATTCTGAAGCAGTCTAACAGTTCTAATACACAATCTTATGTTTCTGCTTGTGTCTGACATGTGCAGAATTTACATGTGGGGAAAGGGGTTGGGTGTGGGCACATTGAACCAAGTGACAACACAGACACTGAGGCTGGCCCTTTAGGAACAGTTGCAATGCAATGTGGGAATGGGTGAGGTGGTGGTTGTGCTTTGTGCTGCCGCGAGAGTTGAGAGTTAGTGAGCGGCTCTTCACTAAACACATTTCATACACTATTTATGTGCATACAATGAACTTTCCAACAACTTTACCTTAATTCATCAATGACTAGGGAGGTCAAGTTGTTTTCCTTGATGCGTCCCGTCTCATGTGGCGGCGAGTCCAGCAGCTCGATGAGTGTCACATGGCGCAATTGTAATCCGCAGTCTGCTTTCTGGGGACGGGACACAAGTACCATGAGCACCTTAGCAAAGGGGCCAGCAGGTTGCGGCACGAACAAAGCTCTCCTCACTTGTATCATGATGTTCTGTAGCTGGTAGTCTGGGTCGGTGATGTCGGGCGCAGATAGAATGAGCAGTCGCCTCTTCTGGAAGAATTGACGCAACAGAGCCGAAGCTGTTTGCACGTTTGACTCGATCTCCATCGCTTAAAAGACACAAGATCACAGTCACTTCAATAATGCTTGTATCATTTGGACTAATGAGTATTTAACAATCCAAGACAATGTCATTAAGGGATGACTTTTATTTAAGTGAAAGTCACTATTGTTATTGACAACTGACATGAAAATGACATCACAGTAGCTCAGATAACGACCAGTCACAGTTCAATTGACCAACCCCGGAAAACAGGTGAGCCATGATTGGTCGTTACCTGAGCAAATGTGATGTCGACAGCAACTGGGAAAATGGCAGCACCCTAAGATGGATAAAAAAAAAAAAGGGGGGGGGGGATTATGCCACTTAATTCATATCCCACAAACTTAATATTAACCAGAATATTGTAATTAAACCGGTGGGGGTGGAGATAACATTTTATGGTAAAGTACATTTTTACTTCCTCTGTAAAATAAAAATCTGTATTACAGGCAGAATGTTACTTTTTTTTTTTCTTTAGTAATACTTTGACCCATAGTTCAACTTTCAAATTTAAAGGGACACTGTGTAAGATTTAGACCATTTTTCAATAAGAATGAATAAATTAAATGATTCTAAATTTCAAAAACTTGCAAATAAATGTGTTCTTAACGACCAACAGTATGTATGAAATATAATCATAGGTTATCATTAAATTCTATTACATGGGGGGTGGCACTTCTCCTAAGGCGGCCATGTTTGTTATAGCTACAGCTAATAGTAAATGCAGCACCTCCTGCTGTCCGTAACGAAAAACGGTCTAAATCTTACACAGTGTCCCTTTTAAAAAGAAAAACCTTCCAAAAACAAATCACAGCTTTTAACTGATCTCTTGGTACTCACGAACGCACTCCACAGGCTCGTCACTCCAGTTGCGGTCGAGCTGGCAAACCCGACTGGCTACGCCCCTGCGCTTGTACCCGCCGTCACAGTGGTATTCACACACAGCGCCGTAGTTGGTGACGTCCGAGGAGCAGGTGAGGGAGCCGTGCAAAGGCGGAGACAGGGCCGGGCATCTCCTCACTGGAAGCCAGCGTTGAAGAGTATTCACTAATTATTTCTGCCAAACTGCCGCTTGTTGTGAAGTGAGTTGTGAAGGCGCCACTGTACTTTTAGCAACTTTTTGCTAAAACTTCTAATTCTTCAAACGGCCTTGGGTCGATGAAGGTTGGGAAATGCTGGTTTAATTCAGAAATCTGACATGCTCTGGCATCTTCTTACCTTCAACACGAACGATAAATTTGCAGGCGGCTCTGTTTCTGGCTTGATCGTACACTTTGTAGCGTATAATATTCGGTCCCTCCTTGAAGTCAGTGCCGGGCTCCTGGCCCACAAGGATCACACTACAAAGGCAACAAAGCTGAACTTGTCTTTCCATTTGAAACAGGAAAAAGGTCCTAAAGTTAAACAGGGACATACTCGAGTGTTTTATCAGCTGTGTCTGTGGCAACTGGCGCATCCCAGGTCACTCTTGCTGTCAGTTTACCAGGTTCCGCTACCTTGACTCTGGATAGCGGGCACCTGATTTTTGGAGGTTCTGTGTCTGAAAACAGTTGGAGATCCACAAAACATTTTATGGAAAACTAACCTTTCATTGTAGAATAATATATTATGTCCTCATTTATTACAAGGGTTAAATCCCAGCTCACCCCCACAACAAGACAGAACCCACTAGGCAGTGACCGTGTTTAAATATTTTAAAGCTTTATGCGTAATATCAATTCTATATGCATGTGAGATGAGGTGTCAAAAGTTGTCCATTTGGTGTCATCGACAGCTCAAATATAATCTGATTGCTGGTCTAAGATGTGTCTGGCTGGTTCTCCTTATGCACAGTCAAATACATTTTGGACCCGCAACAGGAAATATCATCCGCTTTATGCAACTGGTGCCACGTAACCAGAGACATACTGCTTACAACAAAGTGATAACCAATATCAGAGAGAGGAGCATGGGTCTGGTTTTCTATTCTAACCCTAAAATGAATATTGTATTCTAAGATTCAAGATGCACTTTATCATTAGACTAACAAGGTACACAGATTTGCATTCCGAGGAAAAAAAAAAAAAAAAAAAAAGTCTTTGGGCCATGCCCCAAATAGAGCATAGTACAAGCCTGGAAAAAAATCCTCAAACATCCACGAAAAAAAGACAATACCTCATAACTCGAACAACATAGCCAGATTCCAGCGCTTCTGCAGCAGGTTGCATCGCGTGGGCAGGAATTCAGAACTAGCGGCGTCGTTGAAGATAGGCTTATTTATTGTGCATGTGTGATATCTGTGGATGTGTGTGCGTAAGGGATGTCCTTGAGCTATAATAGGGGAAGCGACTTTCTATAGTCTTTACTTAGTTCAAACAATTCTTTTGTCTTGGCTCCCACACCTCAATTTCAGAACCTCTGTTTCAAGGAAACATGAAGACTGAGGGACTGCAGCTTTGGATTCCATTAGCAGCGTGGGAGGAAATATGTTTATTTTGGTGAAAGTAAGCCTCTAGAGAGCTGTGCTTGTGAGAAAAAAAAAAACAACTCAGCGAAGCAGATGGACTGAGTTTAGCTCCAGTTTACGGCTACAGATTGAACCGATCAAATGTCAAGAAATTCCTCATTCACTGTGCGTTCTTCATTGTGTGTCTTCTGGACACTGCATAAGTTTGTTCAGTTATCAGTCAGTACTGTGTGTTAAGTACTGTGTTTATTTTTCTGACACATTTTTACTCTTCAGGCATTTTCACACTGCTGTGTACAGTGGAGCATTTTTCTTTTCATGTCAACTTTTTTGTCAACTTCCACAGACGACAATGTGACTAAGTGGGGTGAGATACAGCCAACTAAGACTGAAACAGTTCATTGAATAACTTGAATAATTAGACTTAGCATATAATCGACAGTGAAATTGTGTTTACTTTGTTCTGTGGAGGGAAATTTCAATGATAACAGAGACAGTGTCAGGCCATTTGCTAACATGCCATCCTGATTGAATCACCTTTGGTTCCACCACATGAACCTGTTTTTATCATTCTCAAGGGGTGACCATTATCCCACTTGCTGTCAACTGAAAATGACAACACAGTTGCTGGGGCTCAGATAACAACAATCACAGTTCAGCTTGGGAATGTCGTCAGAAAACTCAGGTGATTGGTCATTACTGGAGTCATGACTGTGATGCAATTTGAAGTCAAATATCAAGCGGTAAAATGACTGCACTCTGAAATGTTAAGAATGGTGGATTTTGGAGATGCATAGATCATATTATTGCAAAGAAAATGTTGGGGTAAAGTACATTTTGCAATTTGTAACATTTTTACTACAGTAAAAAAGTTGATTTCCAATCACTGAGATTATTTTTTAATCCAAATATCTGGACATCTACTTGAGTACAGATTGTGAGTGTGTTTGCCACCTCTGCTTCTGAAGAATACCTGAACAAATGGGCTGCGCTCCGCTCCATGTCCCTCCATGCTGACACGTGCGGCTGTGCTCCCCCTCGATGCGATGTCCGGGGGTGCAGGTGAAGTCGCACCTGGAATCCACCACGAAGCCCTGAGTGCATGTGTATCTGCCGTGCGGAATGAGGGGCAACACGCTGCATCGCATCTCTGCGGAGAAAGTGAATATCGGGTTGATATCGGGTTGATTGTGTACATGCTATTCGAATGATGTTGACGCTCAGTGATGCTCTGTGCTTGTGGGATCTACGTGTGATTAAAAACCCTTTTTAAAGTAGAACTAAGGACACTTGAAAAAAGTACGATGTGTACAATATACTGTGATGTCTTTTACAGCAACTTTCACCTACTGCGGCAGACGGCAGTCCCCGACCAGCGGCGGTTGGAGAGACACTGGATGGTGCTCTGACCAATCAGGCGGTAGCCCCGGTCGCAGCTCATGCTGCAGCGGGTTCCCTGGGTGGTCCGGTACGCTCGCCGTTGAGGGGAGTGGCAGGTGAGCTCGCCGTTGACGAGGCGTGGAGAGAGACACCAGTGAAGTTCTGATGAGCAGAAGAAGCTCTTTGTGATAGCACTGTACAATATATTGCAAATATATTATAATTGTGATATTTATATATGTTCAAAAAAATATATACATTTGCATTTACATTGGAAACAAACAAACCACTTTATCGTAGATTGTATTAGTATACTATATGGTTATAATTGTGTTGCAATGATTTAGAAGCATAGGCCTTTCGTTTTACAAATGCACTTTTACAAAGCTTTTTTGTTCATGTTTGACAACAATACTTGTATACTGTGATTACAATTATTTGTCTGTATTCCATGTGAACTTATCCGTGTTATTTCCATACATACTGATGTAGTCTAGCTGGTCATCGTCCTCCTCAGCAACTTCATCATAGCCGCCATCCTCTGTGGTCCCACACACAGCTGGAACAAAGAAACATGGGAAAAACATTTCTAAAAGACTTCAGATGAATGTGGGTAGAGATGATCCCAGGGGCAGGAGTGGACAGGGCGGAACTGTCAATCAGGTTGGGGACACTGTCATAGAGAAATCCCACACAAGCATGCGTAGAACACGGAGACTCCAGACAAGTGACAGTGAGGCAGATGTTCCTATCGATATAGTAGACAAAAAAATATAGATCTTCACTTTTTTTTTTTTTTACATCATTTTTACTGGTTAATTTAATTACTGTCGCTTCTGATATGCTGGGGAATCCCAAATGTCGCTTTGGTGAAATAGGAGTGGGGACTTAAAAATATTAACCACATCTGTATTTAAAGCAGATGTTATTACTCACGTCAGACTGCCAAGACATTTGACTGACATTATCCGATAGAGTCCATGTCAGACCATTCACAAGCAAATAGGTAAACTCTTTTTTATTGTCCACATAAACACTTCAAAAACTCACCTTTCAGATATAAGATCAACAAAAAGAGAACCGGCGTACGGGACATCTTCAAACCTCTGGTCAGGAAAAAGGATGACACTACTGGGAGGGGAAAAAGTTGTGCGCAGCGTCTCGTTGACGTTCCAAGTCGGACTCCCAACAATGTCACACAAAATCTTGAAAAATTACACCAAAACCACTTTTACAAAGTCTCGCTGATTTATCTCCTTTGGGAAATAAAAGGTTTTTTCTAGTCTTGTCTCGGAGCGCACGGTCAAAACTGCTCCTCGATACTTGAGGGTGTAAAAATCCACTGGAGGGCGCTGTTGTCTTTTGTCGCTCAATGACGTTACAGCGCATTGAGAAGAAAAAAAAGTGAGACTTGAAATCATTAAAAGTATTGATTTGTGCTTTACTGTTTAAATATATTTTCAGTGAGTAAATCAATTCTTGATTTTGTATTAGTGACGAAATTGTCTGACAGTCATATGCACTGAAATGAGCGAGCGCCCCACAGGGCGTTTGAAATCCTTCAGAATAAAATACTATGCTCAAAAAAGAACTGGTTCAATATTAAAAGTTTAAATTGTAAAGTTTTCAATGGCAGCCATTACTTTAGTGCACAGCATTTCAAAGTTGATCTCATGTATGAATAAAACTTCAGAAAAAAAAACAAATGATGTTTCTAAAATTTGTGCATGAAAGGATTGAAAACATTTTCATTCTTTGGCTTGTTATTCAGCACGAGGCACAATTGTTTTGGTTAAATTGCATTTCTGCCTTTTTAACGTTCTCCTTTCAACTGTTTGAACATTATTGTATGCCTGAGTTATAAAGTTGAGTTAAAATGATTTAAAATTAGAGCAAACGTATCGAAAATCATTTGTCTCTATTTCTTTCAGTTTTCACTCCTTAATTCATCCTGTAATTGTGATTACGTGAATCAAAGTTTATTTGCTGACTTTTTTTTTTTTTTTAGGGGTCGTTCCCTCTGGGAAAGTGAATCTGGATCGTGGCGTCACTTCCTGCTTGCGCTTTGCCGAGGACAAATCCCCCCCACCAACTTTTTTCTTCTCTGAGGCTGCTCTTTAGTGAGTGAGCTTTTTTTTTCTCCCCGTTTTTTAATTTTACAACCAAACTAAAGAAGCCCAACATGTCGCCGCCTTCACGCCGGCTTCAGACGAAGCCCGTCATCACCTGCCTGAAGACTTTCCTCATCTCCTACAGTTTGATTTTCTGGGTGAGTTGCGATCATGTCGATGTGGATGTGGAAGGGGGGGGGGGGGGGGGGGGGGGGGGGGCGGGGGCAACAAGCTAACGGCAACAATGGGCTAAAAAGAGGCTAGCAAGCGTTAATTAGCTCGTACTGTATCTGTACACCTTCGGACGTCCGTGCTTTAAAGTAAATTTTCACTCGTCCAAAAACTAAGGTGACTTGCTCGCGGTTATTTGAGAGCACCAGCAAATCAGAGTAGATTTAACACGTCATGACGTCACTGGTTACGCATGCAGTTCAAAATGCATCACTCTAACTTTTTTATTTACGGTTTAAACTCAATATGTATGGTTATAATGAATTTACTGGCAGAAAAAAATAAAATATCAAAGGAAATTTACTTTACTATTTTTACTGTCACTTTTATGTTAAAGCGGACACAGCAGATTTCAATTATATTATTCTGAGCTCTCCTTGAATGCAGCGCTTATACCCACGCAGGAGATACTGTAATGATTTGTTGCTGCTGGTTTTATCTTTGAACGCTGTAAACAGCGGCCTGCGGCCAACACAAAGTTCACACTAATGCATTTTATCTGTCCTCTTTATGGCTTTTGGAGCCAGCAGTGAACACCCCCACCCCCACTTAGCTTCCCTCTAGGGACGTGACATGTGACAATAAAAGACAACAATGACACCTCAACTTCAAACTGACTTGGAAGTCGGGGTGCACGAAATACATTTTTCAAGCAGCAAGAATAGCAGGCTTCGTGGTTTCTTAACAAATCGATTGTACAAACTTTCAATTTTGCAAACATTTTAACCTTCTCATGCTCAAATTAAGTTTTAGTAACAGGAGGAATCAGAAAATTGATGCAATTCTGGACCTCTGAGCTGTTTAAACTTATACCCGCCATAAAGTAGTGACACAAAATCAGTCTCAACAAGTAAGGATCCAGAGTGTGTCATAATCACATAAGCTACCGTATAATACAATGATGGCTGTTGGCTGCTGCTGTTCCCCAGTTCACAGGCATGATCCTGCTGGCGGTGGGTGTGTGGGGGAAGGTCAACCTGGAGGCGTACATCACGCTGGCTTCCGACGAGACCACAAACGCGCCATACGTCCTGATCGGCACTGGCGCCGCCATCATCATATTTGGCCTTTTTGGCTGCTTCGCCACATGTCGCGGCAGCCCGTGGATGCTCAAACTGGTTAGCGGAGAATGCTCACCTGACATCCACACCCACAATGTTTTTAATGTTCTCCACAACCCTGTTTTACACTTTTTCTTCTTTTGAACAGTACGCCATGTTCTTGACTATGGTCTTCTTAGCTGAGCTGGTGGCCGGAATATCAGGCTTCATCTTCAGGCATGAGGTCGGTTATTGTTGGCCAAAGCGCTATGTGAGGTACAGGACGAGTGTAATCACTGTTTTTATGTTTGGATTTTTGTAGATAAAGGCAAAATTGGGTAATGCATACAAAAATGCAGTGAAGTCCTACAACAGCACAGAGAGCAGCAGAACCGCAGTGGACGCCATCCAGAGGACTGTACGTAGTCGTACTATGTCATTAAATTTGGCCCAACAGGAATTTCCATTGTCAACATTCCTGTACTATTTGTTACTATTTGTATTTGTTATAGCAGCTTGTTTTTTCTACAGATTGAATACAGGTTTTAAATTAATTTATATTATTTGTTTCTATTAAAATGATTATTTAAACAATAATTAACATGATTATATATATATACATATTAATTATATACAGAATATTATACATGTATAATTATAAAAACAAAATACTTGAAAATAAAATAAATGATTAAAATAATTTTAAAAAATGCAATTTCAATATGATTTTATTATTAAAAGAGTATTCAAATATTTTTCATTGGAAAGTCCTGCAAACCCACACTAGTAATACATTAAATTATTATATTTTTTGTTTTCCCCCCACAAACAGTTGCAATGCTGCGGTGTGACAAACTTCACTGACTGGGCCAACACAGACTACTTCAAAGACCAGGGCATCCCAGCCAGTTGCTGCAAAGTCAACACCAACTGTTCTCCAGAGACCCTCAAGGACCTGGACAAGGCTCAGAGTGAAGTATACAACACTGTGAGTTTCCACTTCCACTAAATTGTGTCGTCGTGTTAGTCCAACCAACGGAGGACTGCGCATGTGTCACCACTTGTTTGTGTGACGTGTCTCAAAACATCTAATGGGTTTGGAACTTTCAAAATAACAAGAATCCAGAAAATAACACGGATCAAATATAGACATTTATCTTTAGCTTGCATCACCCCTTGAACATGTACAACCTCCAAAATACACGAGGAACACACCACTCTGCCAAATAGTGGACTACATAGGATCATGCAACTTGCTGAAAGGGCTGCTGCCAAGGAAAAAAACAAATAAAGATGAAATATTCATATCATACAATGTCATTTCACTACAAAAAAAACATTAAACTTATTCTCTTAACAATTAATGATTTGAAAATTATGCTTAGTTCCATTACTTTACATTTCCTTAATAGGTGTAATTGCAAAGCCCCCTATAGATATGAGAATACACAGTCACATATAGTTTGAAACATGAAAATATATAGCACGCTCAACGGTCACCAACATTCCAATATTGCTACATTATATTGCCAAATTCACTTACTTTCAATTAGGGCTGCACAATTGTTCGAATTTTAACCGCGATCACGACATTGGCTGCCATTAATATTAATAAGCCAATCCTTTGGCAACGTTAACACATGTCAAATCAAGCACTTTGCCATTCTACCAGCTGGGGGCAATATGTCCCACATGTTTGCCTGACAAAATCCTGTGCTTTACTCACCCTAATATATAATTTACCTGTGTGAAATGGTGTTGAGTTTCTCACCTTATTCCTAATATATACATTGCTAGCTTTCAATTGAAACCCAAAAATGGAACATAGATTTGCCATAGGAGATATCCTAGCTGCAATCATGAGCTATTTTTTTTTTTTCATGGAGCAGTTTGATAACAAAGTCTTTCGAACCACACGCCCCAAGTTAAATGTTTATTTTCTTATTCGACGTATTCTAAAATAAGGTGTTTGTTTAAAGAGATTTTTTCTCAAGTATGAAAACTGTCCAGCCTTGTGCCATACTTGGACCTGAATCGCTTGTGCCCTCTAGTGGTTGCATGTGGGAAGTAGCGTCTCAGCGTTACAGTTCTGTGGTTCAGGTCCAAATATCCACTCTAACTTTCTGGTGTACAATTTCTATTTTCTCTCCTTGTTCTCTCCTTGTTTGCATTAAAGCAATACTTAACAAATACAAATTCTAATCTTTGCTGTCTCGTGTGCAGGGTTGCTTCTTACTGGTGACTAACGTGATGGAGTCCAACCTCGGTATTGTTGCTGGGATCTCCTTCGGAATTGCCTTCTTCCAGGTACTTGCAAATGATAGGTGGCAGCACTCCGTGAAATTAGTGCAGTCAGTGATACCTTGACTTGCGCACGTCCCAGCCTAGAGGTTTTTCCAATTATGAGCTGTGGTTTGATGGATTTTTTTAATATGCGGGCAAAATTCGAGTTACAAGAATAACACGGAGCAATAAAGGTAACGTAATCACAAAGGGAAACGAGAGCCACAGTTGCAGATGCGCTTGCAGCTCTACATTGAATGGACAGTTTGACTGATAAACAAACAGCACAAATTTAAAATGCAAACATTGACAGAAGCGATTCAGACGACAGATGACAAAAAAAAACCATCAGAGCACACACATAACTAATGTGGATGTTGTCAATGTTAATTAATCAATTAATAATTAATGTTAATTTTTTGCTCAGCTCATTGGGATATTCCTGGCCTGCTGCTTGTCTCGATACATAACCAACAACCAGTACGAGATGGTGTAAGAGTGCCACTGCCTCGTGCAGGTAAAAAGACCCCTATTGCGTCCAGTTTGAACAAATAAAATCCAAAATGTTATAGCACTTTTTTTTGTTGTTGTCTTTTCAGGTGACCCGACATGCCATCCCCTACCCTAAATGACTGACCGGCTTGTGATTTTTCAACTTTTTAGAACTCGCTGCTTCTTTTTTTAAATCCACTTGTTTGACATGGCAGAGGAGCAGAAGGGAATATTGCAAAGGGAGTGTGAAAGCAAAGTGTAGTTTGATTCAAACATTTCAACTTGTTTCTTTTTTGGAAAAAAAAAAAAGTTAGGCCTAGACATTGTGTTGATGTTATCGCTTTATTTTCTGCTGAAGTGCTCGTACACTGTGTCTATGTTCTTCGTCTTCAAATAGTGTCGTTGCCTTATTTTATAATATTGATAATGTATTGTGTATTGGTAAGATGACAAACTGACAAGGGATTGTGCGTGAGGTTATTAGAGAAGTGAAGATAAAGGGCCAACTACAATAACCCACATTTTCATATCAAAGTCATTAGTGTTTAAATGTTTTACCTCTGTGGATGCATGTAAAATATTGATTAAAAAAAAAGGAATTCACATAATTTGTGTGCCCTCGGTATGTTTACACATTAATTAAAACCTGTACGTTCGGAAGATATAAAAAGGTTTGTAAGACTTTGATATCTATCCACTGTACATGCACATGCACTGACTTGATGTCTATGTCTATGCAAAATAACACTACTAATTTGAATATCAATCACAATGATCGTTTTAATCATTGTAAAATTTAAAATGAAACTGTCAAAATATCTGCCTTTATAAATATTCGATCATAGACCGATACATTCTTTTCATTGAAATCTGAGAAAAGGCAAAAACGTTTCAACCTTTGTTGCGAAATTAAGTGTCGCTTAGGTTTAAAGTTGCAACGTTAAAACGGCATGCTAGCAAACGAACACCGGGTGGCGCTAGCAGCCTACAAAAGTAGACGTGAGCTGTAACGTTAAAATGATACTGCGAAACTTATCTGATAGACCACTGTGTGACAGAGGCGTTAAATGTCAGCACTACAAATTAAAAAATAATGAATGATTAAAAAAAAAAAAAAACGCCAATGTCGCCCAGCGTTGGATTTGACGTTAAAAGAGGCTGACGGATAAAAGCGCATATGAAAGACTTTTTGACGGACAACGGATCTGGTGATTTACGATTGGCCCAACTGGATCATACGCTCCGAAGGCCCGCCCTTATCTATTTCTTTGGCCAATGGGTTCGCGGAAAACAGATGGATGGGCAGGGTTTGACTGTCCGCTTTGCAAACCGCCGGCTGTGAGGTATATAAACCGGATTCAACCGTTTGTCAGACGAGGAAATTTTGACGTTTCCTTCACGGCGGGTGGTCACCGGAGCCCCACTTAAAAGACTTGGATTTTTTTAAAACCACTGTTCCATCATTCAACAAGCAGTTCATCAAGCTACCTCGCAATCGAAGTAAGTCCTATTTTGTCACATCGAGTAATTCATCCTAGTTTGTTTGATACAGGAAGTCAAGGTCATGCTACACAGTGAAAGGGATTAATGTCAGTTTTGTTCGCCATCTGATCCATACTGCACACCTACCTCCCTTACAGCTCAAGCCGTAACGCCACCTGCCCAGCCACGCCGTAACCAAGCCTTAAAAACCTTCAGCCATGATGCAGATCAGCAGCGACTCGGCCACCAACAAGCACTCCCTCATTAACGTCATGCACCGCTTCATCGCGGCTGCCAACAACATGGACGAGACCATCATGGTGCCGAGCCTCCTGCGAGATATGCCCCTGGAGGAGCAGACGACCAGCCACATCGAAGCCAATAACAATCACCATCCAGACAACGACGAGGTGCAATGCCCCAGCAAGCAGCAGAGGGACATGTACGAGCACTACCTGCTCCTCAAGTCCATCAAGAACGACATGGAGTGGGGTCTGCTCAAGAGGGAAATGAGTAGCGGCACCAGCTTCCTGGAGATGGCTGTCAAGCAGGAGGAACAGCAGCAGAAGCCCATCATAGCGGGTCTGCCCCTGGATGACAACGCCGACCTGGAGCGCCAGTTTCACTTTCATCTGCGTGGACTCTTTGGGGTTCTATCCAAGCTCACCATGCAGGCGGACGACCTCACCAACAGATACAAGCGAGAGATCGGAGGCGGAAACTTCATGAGATAGAAAGCCATTCTTCCCCTCTTGGGACTGCTTGACGTGAAGGGATGTGTCATGGGAATTCTCTTGGCAACGGTACCGTTGCCGTCAGCACTCCGCGTCCTCCCCGTCCTCTCCCTCCCTGACTTAAACCGGTGATGCCTGCGGCACGTCGTCGTCCTGCCCGAGCAGGACTCTTCAAATTTCCAGTGCTTGGTGGAGGTTTAATTAACCAACTGTCCTGATGAAGCACAGCAGCTCTGCTTTGTGTCCACTGCAGATGTCACCATGAATTTATTTGTGTGAATAAAAGATTTGACTGTAGGAGACATTGAATGCTGGTTATTCTGTACCTCCTTTCCTGTTGTTGTTTTTTTTTTTTTTGTTTTGTTTTGTTTTAATTCTGTTTTATTGCTGAGCTGGAAGGGCTGTCCACTTAAGTGTTGCTGTAACTTGGCGTGCCTTGACTATTGGCCCTGTTCATTCTCATCCCGTTGTCTAACTTGGACATGGTCTCATGGCTCATCGTATGTCCTGAAAATTTATTTTATATTATGCAATTGAATAAATAAATAATTGGAATTATTGGCTTGTGTTTCTTCTTTACCAGAATCAATCTTTGACCTGCTGTTTTAATTGTATGCAATACAAGTACAGGTTATTTTCTTTACACAGTGTTAAAACTGGATCATGGCTTACAGTCATTTTGAATACACATACCAGTGTTCAAATCACATTAAGTCTTCACACACTACTGAATTTTAATGTTGGTCATAACTATGGTACTTGGAGATACAAATTAAACAGTGCTTGTGTTACATTTCCAAATCACTGATTTAGACCATCTAACAAATTGTGTAAAGTGCTTACAAGGTGTATTATGTGGGGCAGGTATAGCAGCTTTGTGTGACGCTCATCGGGGATTTAGCGAGGATTTACAAGCAGGAAAGGATGTCTCCTAATTTAGCACGCTGATTTAACTCCGTTGGCAAGTCGCTTTGGAAGTGGAGGATCTTAGACGTTTCATTAGATACAATGTTAAGTTAAAATCCAATCGGTTGGTCCACTCTCAGCAGCGGCAACTTTAAAGTGTTAAAAGTCTTTAACATCTCCGTTGTGATAGTTAGAACCACTCTTCAGGATTTCATTATTCAGCAACCCTTGGAGGTTTTCAAGCATCAGCAGACTTTTAAGTTAAAGTGACAGCGTTTCAACCGTGTTTCAAGTTTACAGACTTCCTTCATTTTTGTTGCTTCTGTTCTTGATGTTTAAGTCAAACAAAAGCCAACTTGCTGATGTGCTTTGAATCGTTATTCAACTGCAGAAATTCTAACAGGCTTCACCTTGAGGTCATAAAACGGATAGGCAAATATTCTCCCTGGGGATTTTCTGGTAAGAAGCGTAATTCATGGTTCCATCATTTACTGCATGTTGTCCAAGTTATGAAGAAGCAAAGCAGCCCCAGACAATTTCACTCCCACTTCCATATTTGATTTAGTATGATGTCATATTTCTGAGAAGCCAGACACACACACGCACACACACACACACATATTTGGCATATCGTTCCATAGAATACCCCCCCCCCCCATCTTGTGCCATATGTTCTTTTTGGTCAGCAGTGGTTTTACCAAGGGAAGCAAGTACCTTTATACAAAAGGCCACATAGCTTTGATTTCTTTTCCTCTCTGTAATAAATACAGCATATAAACTGCATTTTAAATTTACTTTGATTATCTTTGTTTGATTTTTACATGTGATTGATATTAAACATCACTACTCTACACTACTTAAAAAAGGAATACATTGTGCAGAGAACACGGCACTGTGTTTGCACAGTACTTTTTTATGGTTGTAAAACTAAATTTGGATTAATAAATAGAATCAAGTTGCAAAATTATGATAAACACAATCAAATACCTCAAGAAAAGTTTGTTTTTAGAACCATGAAAAAAATTGTCCTCAGTAAAATCTGGTTCTGTTTTAGAAGTAATCTGGTAACTCTTTTTTAAATTAAAATAGTAATGAAATGGGTTTAATTCTGTGCCAATGGGTAAAATCAAGATTGGCACATGATTGTTGTTTCTGACAAATAAATATGACATGATAATTACAGTTTGGTAACCAACATAACAGTCCTCCATCAGGGTTAACGTTTTCAAGGCAAAATCTAGTCTATCGTATTCAATCTCATTAGCTTGTTACAACATTTCTTTAACGTTATGGCTAGCATGTATATTTGCAGAAAGATACTTTGATGTTTGTACTGTGGCCTCCGGTTATTCTTTCATTCTAATAGAACTCCTTTCAAAGCAGCAAGTCAAATATTCATTTCTAAGTTCTTTCCCCGCCTTAATCCAACAATCCGCACTGTCATAAAGAGCGAATGCTTCCACACGTCAGCACTGATAACGCTTTAATTCGCCACTGCAATAAATTGGTTTACAAATGCTTTGCTTGTGGAGCGGTAAACATGACCTTTAATACCTCCTAAAGGCAGCCTGACATTTTGGTAGTTGTGAATCACCGAAATCTGCCCCTTTATCACTGTAAGGTACCCTACACGCCCAATAATAAAAGATAAGTGAAATTGATGAAATAGGATGAATGGGGCTGAAAGTGCCTTATGCGCCGATACATCACGGCCTCCCTTAGCAACAGCTTCACCACAAACAACCAATCCGCTCGCACAGGGCTGCTTTGCCCCCTTCTAAAAGGGTGACAATGACAACTGTCCGATGAAGGTTGGTCCAGAAATGAAGACGAACATTTCTGTTGACTTTTTTCACCAACGCTGCTTCATTGAACTCTACTTGCACCACAGGATTTCTCTTGCTGGCTTGCACAAATTGCAGCTTGGCAAAAAGGCTGCGCCAGTCATGCCCCCTTGTTCGGGTTAACTGGGTCACACAGGCGAGGGACGGCTGGCCCGCAAGTGCACAAGAACAGAGATGCGCTTTTGCATTTTTTTCACAATATTCGACTAGGTTAATGTTGCAGCCACCAAAACTTCACAACACTTTTACAAAATGCAATTACTGAAATTCAGGCTTGGGAAATAGCTGGCTTACAGGACGCAGCACACCACCAGATAGCGCAGTTTTTCTCGTACGTATTAGACGCCTAATACTTACAAAATGTTTGATTTACCATTATAAATCAGAATTTTTTATCCAAAACCCCAAGTGAATTGGTGCACAAATGAACCCACTGCCTTCTAAAAGGGAGCAGAATCTCCACAATTCTGTTGTATTTATTCAAGACTTTCATTTTTAAATTAAAAAAAAAAAAATCCATTATATTCTTCTGCAGATAAAGCGGTTTTACCATCTAATTGATTGCAACATTTCGAAAAAAGTATTTATATTAGTCGTTTTCCTCCTGTTGGAACTAAACCCATGTTTAGCTTTTAAAAACACAACTGTCGCTTTATGAGAATGCGCATCAATCCCCTACATCAATCCCCTACATGCCCAGACAAAATAGGCCTCCTATTACACGAGACTCCCATGCTCATGTCTTGAGAAACCCCAGAGCAAACATCAGCCGCTGATTTGCAACGCAGCAATAGCAGCAGAGTGGAGATACCGGAAACAGACGCGTGTTTCCCGATGTCCCTCCGGCACACTCGCAGTGGACATCGCAATAGCCCTGTTGCAATGGCTTTGGGTTAGATGTGTCCGCTGTACTGCATGGGGTTGCATGATCGCACACTTGGCAGACAATGTCACCGTCTGGTGTCCTTTTTCTCTAATAGTGGTGCTTTTAAATGGTAAAAAAAAAATGTGTGGCATCGGGGTATGAGTTAAGTCCATGCCCAGTTGCGAGATAGACCATGCCACACAGATGGCAAAAATCCATGCACTCCGTGACAAAAATTACACAACAGCAATTAAATTGAAGCAGATCCAGCTGAGGCAGCAATTGAGATCACCTGAATTGCTCTGCACTTTTCCTTGACACGCTGTTTGCATGATTACTTGTTGCCAGAGGGACATGTTATGTGCATGGCCAACAAAGTCTGATAAAACAAAGTGGCACACCAAACACACTTCCTTGCCACACTAAACAGGCAAGGGAGAGGGCAAGTAACAAGTGTGTGTGCCAGTAACAAGTTGCTGCATAGACAAAGACTAAAAAAATCTTCCAAGACTCAAATATTTACTTTTTATTATTTATTTTGGAGAAATCCACCCACATTCCAAAAGGCATGTTAGGTTAATAGCAGACATAAACTGTTCATAAGTGACTGTGGACATCAATTATTGATTGCCTATTTGACTGGTAAACTTGTTTGAGGTGTTTTGCACTATACATTCCTCCTGCAACAAAGCATTACAGCAGTCCATTTTATCTGCTTATCCAGATGTATCTAAGCTCATGTTTATTTGCTTCTTATTCTCTAACAAACATTGTAACTTTCACTCTGTATGCAATAAGATAAATATTTAGGGTTGTTAACCTTACCATTGTAATAGCAATAGTCTATAGCAGTGATGGGATTTCTGGCTTTTGAAAAAGGAATCATTTACAAATCTTTCACTAAATGAGCTGTTCAAAAGACTGTCTCTTTTATTTTTTTATTTTTTGTTATTTGTTTTAAAACAATGTTTTCCTCATAAAATCATCATAGTAAGGATCTATGTGTTCATGCTTTTTTGCCCTTTGCGTTAGTTTGATTGTGTCCACCTGTCCTTGTCAACCCGCCCGCTTTTGTTAACCTATCAGTCCCTTTGCTCCAATTGTTTTTTGTCCAGATGTTCCTTGTTGCCTAATTAGTATGTGTGTATTTAGCTCCCTGTTGAGTTTCAGAGCTTTCCAGATCATTATCTTTTCATGGACACTTGCCAGCTTGTTTTTTCTTGTCCAGTTTACCTGCCAGTCTGTAGTTTACTTTCCGTCTTGTTTTTTCCCCCCTGAGTCCTGTTTTTGCTCACCCTTTTTATTAATTAAATATGACCTCCTGCACTTACTACTTCCCTCTGAGCTTCCCTGCACTTGAGTCCACAATCTATACAACCACTTCAGCTTTGAATCCAGCCACGCCTGCCTCTGACAAAAATAAACACAATAAACACATCTTTTAAAATAGTATAAGTTGTAACTGCATTAGGCATGCTGGGAATCATGGCTTCATTTTGACATATGGAGAAGTAAAAAACAAACATTCAAAGACTTCATGTCCTCTTTAAAACATAGTTAATTTGAAAAGTATTCACAGCACTTTACTTTTTCCACATTTTGCCATCTTACAGCCCTTTTCAAACACATTAATCTCTTTCTTCAAAATTCTACAAACATTACACAGGTTTTGGGGAGTATTGCTTGCAGTGACTGAAAATGGAAAACTAAGAAATCACATTTATATTAGTAGTCAGTATTCACAGCCTTTGCCATGAAGCTCAAAATAGGGGTCAGGTGCATACTTTTTCCACAATCATTCTTGAGTTGTTTCAACGGCTTAAATTCAATTGATTGGCCAAGATTTGGAAAAGGATACACCAGTCAATATAGTATTTCAGACACCCAAAATGATGACAAAGTGTAAAGCAAAGGCTGTGAATAATTATGTAAAGGTGATTTCTTTAATTTCTAGTTTTTAATCAATTCTAAAAAATGTTTTTAAATATTGTCATAATGGTTGAATTTTGAGGTTCGGGATTGATTTAGGAATGACGGTGTGACATGAAAAACCGTGGAAAAAGTGAACCACTGTGAATAGTAAATAGTAAAAATAGTAAATAGTAAATCTAAACATGCTGAACACTTTAGACTTATCGGCTAGCATATATTTAGACATTGCAACTCAAATATTTTGACAAAAGCTATTGGATTTATCAAATCCATTTTAAAGGGAACTTTCAACTGTCTGTCTGCTTCATTGCCAAAATGCCCATCCAACAGAGCAGCACAGTTTTTATATGTCTTGCCTAGGTAAGAGAGCATAAAAATTAGCAGTGGTCGATGAGCAAAATGGTTAGCTTTGTTCTATCTAGGATTAGGTCTCTCTGCTACACTGGACATGGTTAACCACAAAAGACGTGTTAGTTTTCAATCCCAACTGAAAAGTTGTCGCGCTAAGTCGTTGCTGCATCAACGTGATGGAATTCGAGACTGGATTTGATTTGGGCAAATACGACTTTTTCGGTCAGTTCAGGTCAACCTGCTGCACGTGTGTGTAGCGATCAATACCTTTCGAGAAGTCAGGTTTACTCGGCGGTCGCATTATCTCATATTTATCAGCCTGGGTCGCTCTGGTAACAACCTGTACTTGAGTAAACAACACGCCACTGTGTGGTTTACTATACAAGCATGTTTAGCAGTTGAGCCAATGTTGATTTGCAGTTATTCCAAAGTCAGTTCACATTCTCATGTTTAGTAATAAGTACAGTGCAGGCTTGCAGCAAGGTCAGGCCCCAATGGTCTCATAGCACGGAGGAAGAACGTGTCATTGTGCATGCCCAGGCCGTACAATACGCCGCCTTGTGCTAACTAAAACCGACACTGATGTCGTTAACGCTGCCGTGTTCCACAGTCAGTCCCGCACAACCACAAAATAGGCTTGAATCTAATGCGCCAAATGACTAATGCACTTATTAGATTACGCACACAAACTAATGATGCCCTTGTCAGAATATCTGCCTGAGGATAGACTTCTGCCAAAGCAGTACGAGGAATCGTTTTACTTGTTGGCTGCACAAGGACACTGAGGAAGGTAGAGCTCCCTCTACTGGATCCAGTGAGTCAATGCACCATTTCCATAGGCGCGAGCTAACGATGGAAAGTAACGAGAAGTTCGTGTACCCTGTCTTTGTCGGTGCATTATAATATATCACGTTCTCGCTGGGAATTTCAAGTTTTGTGGAAATTGGTTGGACAGATTTTGTTTAATGCTGCCAACAAAGGACGGGTAAATCAACTGATCAAAACGATACATTTTATTCTCCCGTGTTTGTGTTTGGTTGAGGTGTTTCAGGTTAGGTAGCTGAACAGGTCTTCAAGTAATCAGGCTAGGGTGTGGTGACTAAAAATGATCAGAAAAATAAGATTAGGTATACTAAATTAATAATTTAACAACGAGGCAAGCACTTTTTTTCCCAGTGTCAGGTAGCTTCAAATAGTTTTTTTTTTAATTAATAAATCAAATCACACATTTAAAATCTGTGTTTTACATTTAGATAGGTTATCTTTGTTTGGTCTTTAAAATCAGTGAGCTGTCAAAATAACAGAGACTCGGAGAACAGAAGAAGGATGCTAATACTTTTGCAGGGCACGGTAAAACATTGGCTTTTTGTATTTGTCTTTACTGTGCTGTGTATGGAGTGTGCATCTCACAGCTGTTGGAGAATGCTGGAACATTGTGTTCCCCACCATATTGGCGAATCCTAACGGTACCGCCCCACAGGCTCCAATTTTGACATGATATTGGAGTGGCTGGTATGTTGATGTTGTTTTGTTTTTTGGATAGACAGAATCTATCTGTACTACTAATTGGATACTATCTAGGATTGCGGTGGGAAAACAAGGTGGCCATTTAGCTTGTTCCTATCAGTTTTGCAGTCATAAAAAAAAAGGAGCCAACATCATCTGATCCTGTGTGGTGCAAATGCCTGGGATCAGTACAGTACATTGCATTCAGGACATTTGAGGTAAGAATGTATACGGTTATGTAAGAACCCCAGTGGGCGTGGGGTCCATGCAGTCTGAATGAGAGCTGGACCGTCGGGGAGGCTTTTGGACGCGCACCCAGTCTGCATTCTGTTTCTGTGTGAGTTTCTGTAACGGTGATCATGCGTTGTCAGAAGAAGTCATGTATAAGCACCGTCCCAAAGGTCACCATAGGACAATGGCCTCCTCTCCATGGCAGCTGCACACTTTAATCTAATATGCAGCAACAATGGGGAAACAATGGCGCGACTTTGTGTGGGTGTGGGTGTGAATGGGCACTTGCATGAATGCTAAGCCCTGTTGTGTTGCTGAACGAACCACACCCATTTTGGGTTTGCTGCAAGTTAGCTTCAAACTAGTCCACTACAAATTTGTGGTTCACCATTCACAAATTCACCTAGTTGCTTCTTTTGTCTGGTTGTTATTGTACAATATGTATATGCCCATCTGTTTTCTGAAATACTCATATAATCTTTCTTGAAGAGTCTTAAAGTAGGTATGCGAAAGGTTTTTTTCTGTTGAATACTTATTAGATTTTTCTTTTTATATGTTTTTAGTTTTACAGTAAACTCCAGCTGAGGTGTTAAACATTTTAAAGGATGTTCAGAGAGGGCTGAAGATCACAGTGCATTCTGGGCATATTTGTAGTGTAGGAATTTGCTTTTTAACATATTTTCCTTTGATTGTAATATTTTTATGATCGTGAACAATACAGTTTGATGAATTTCTCAGCCCAGCCATAGCCCTTTCTAATGGCAAAGTAGTAATTGGTGTCAAGGAAGTCTTTTTGAAGTCAAGCATGTTGACTGAGCGACAAGCTTTTTGTGTCAGGGAACAGCTAAATTTAGCCTGGGTTGTTGAAGAAATGCATGAGCTGCATGTGCGTATCCATTTGCATTACTGGTGTTAATTTTCATTTGTTTGTTTTTCAAATAATCTGTAAAACATTTATTTGTAATGGTTATTCTGTCAAATTATGCCATAAAATAAATTTGCAGAAATGAGCAGGGCAGAATTGAGTGCAAACCAGCTGCACATTGTGTTGACTGAATCCATCCATCCATCCATTTTCTATAGCTGCTTCTCCTCATTAGTGTTGCAGGCCTGCTGGTGCCTATCCCAGCTGACTTCGGGCAGTGGCCGGGGAAGACCCTGAATTGGTTTTCAGCCAATTGCAGGGCACACAACTATTCGCGCACCCAATCACACCTGACTATTTAGTGTGTCCAGTACACCTGCTATGCATGATTTGGAGTTTGGAAGGAAGCCGGAGAGAACCCACAAGGGCTCGGGGAGAACATGCAAAGTCCACACAGGAAGGTCGGAGGCAGCTGGATTTGAACTCGGATCCCTTAGCTGCGAGGCTGAGGTGCTAAACACCGAGGTGCCTTGACTGAATCCAAATGGAAAAATGTAAAAAAAAAAGAAGGCCAGGACATGTTATTGTTGTTTCAATGTAAGTAGCGAACAGTAGTAGTACATGTTTGACAAAAATGTTATGACATTTCATTATGTAATCTGTATTTGGTTTGCAACCATTCCAGGATGTACCTAACATCTTCACAAAGTCAGCTGGGTCAGGTTCCAGCTCGCCCGCAATCCAAATGAGCACATGTGATAAAAATCATGAACTTAAAATTTAGAAGATTATCTGGTCATGCATTTTGACTAAGTTGAAATGTAACTTTTAGCAATAGGATTTACTTTTAACATTAAGACGTTACAGGTTGTAGATCATTTTTTTGATCATGATGACACTTGCATAATGACGAATGCTTTCTGCGGGCATTATGCCATCGTAGTTCGTCGGGGCTAAGCGGTTCCAACCGCGCACCAAAAAGTCACTGTGTCAACTGCGTTGTTTGTAAAAGGTCAACTCGCCTTGTTGTAAAGGAGAGCATGACAAGGCGTGACTTTGGTGGTCTCATGTTTGACGGGGCAATATCGTATTTAGATGCGTGAACGTCAGGCGTCAAAAACAGCGAGAGATTCCACACCATTAGATGCGCTGACTTTGCACAAAGGCAAGACATTAATCGTGAGACTGACGCGTTTGATTCATTAGTGCGTGTTGATGCTGCCAAAGAGCAAACATGTCAATGGATGCACAAAAGTGCTCTTGGAAAGCAAGCTGAGAAGAACCTTTTCAATAAAACTCCCACGTTTTTTTTTCATCCAGGTTTTTGTTGTCGCTACCTTAGCATTCAGCTCAGAACTCCGTTTTAAAAAAGAAAGATCCAAGCAAGGGAGCAGAACTTCCCCTTTTTCTTTTTCCTTTTTTCCGAGCTGGCTGTTACATAAGCCAGTCGGAGTGCCGTTAACAGATGTCCCTTGTGAACTCTGCTCACTAGAACACACACTAGCACACGCTATTTAAGACAGGGCAGAATGCTCTAAATTATTCTGTGCATTCGCATAACACAAAAGATAGTGCTCTCTTTTTAACATGTAAGTGTGTTTAATGAGAAAAATAGCACCTTTATTATCCTTTATAAAATCACAAAGCATTGCACATTTTTTGTCACGCTTTCTCATTCTAATCGCATTGTACTGCTCCTTCTGGTGCATGTGCCTTAACCACCTGAAAGTAGTATTAAGTCAATTGATATTTTTCACTTTACTGCTTGCATACGACAGGCAATCCTATTGAAATGGATCCGTTTCTTCAACAACCTAAGTTTCATATTGTCGTTCTTTGAGTAGGACAGATTCTGTGACTTTGTGAAGCGTTAAAAAGACAAAAACAGGTCCAAACTCATTAGTCCGTTGTCCATAATGAATAGACAAAAATTCTTTTACAAGCAATGCCAATAGGAGCACTGCACCTTACAAGCGGAAGTGAGCAATTGCCACACTTGTGCGAAATAGCTTGCTGATGGCTTCATCGACAGGAAGTTGGACACTATATTAGCATTCGCTTTAGCATCAGCATCTAGCTTTGTCATGCTACTGCTCTTGTAAACAATCAGTCTTGTATTTTTTTTTTAAATTTACTTTATTTACAGTTCAGCAGTTAGCACACCTAGTGTCCAAAATGAGCCAAACAGCACCATTTTGTTCTGTTTAATTTTCTTCACACTTCACTGTACTCCTTGAAAAGAAGTTGTACAAGCGCGCATTTTGATTGGGGGATTTTATTTATTTACGCATATTTTTCTTCATTTGTTCATTTAAGTTATTTATTTGCTCATTGATTCATTTATTTATTTTAACGAAGTATATTATTTTAGTTCATTTTATTATGTGTTCTATAGAAAATATGTATTAATGAACAAATGGAAAAAAAATGTATATTTATTATACAACAACGTATTTAGAGTTAACCGCCACGATTTAGGACCATGCCGGCCCACATGCAAAAATACACATATAAGTTACACTAATTGTTTTTCAGTTATATACCATTATTATTATTCACCAGTATGGCCCTTTTGAGAATAGATTTTTCTCCATGTGGCCCCTGAGCTAAAATTAATTTAATACCCTTGGGTACAATAATAAATACAGGATAGGGCAGTGAGGTTTTTTTTTTGTTTGTTTCTTTACATGTGTTACTGCTCGGATTAGCAGGGGTGTCAAACTCATTTTTGTCGCGGGCCATTTTGTAGCGAGAACTTCCTTCATTGGGCCGATATGTTGAGGAAACCAAGTCGATTTTAAACGATCTCATAGTATTATAACCGTACACAACAAATTGATGGCTTAGTTGTTTTGCAATCAGAAGTAAAGCATTCTAGTTTGTTCATTTATTGTTTATATTACTGTAACAGAACAAACCAAAAAAATCTCAACTTTATTTTTCAATAAACACGACAAACTAAAGTTAAAGGGTCATGGAAACTTACATGATTTGCTTTTGCGGGCCACATAAAATGACGTGGCGGGCCGGATTTGGCCCCCGGGCCTTGAGTTTGACACCGTGCCTTAAAGGATTTAAACACATGCTAATCATTGCCTATAGCCTTAAGCCAGTCCTTCTCAAAAAGGGGCGCAAGCTAATCCCCAGGAACAGGTTTTGCCTTTGCCGTGTGATTGTCATTGTCAAAGTCTTTGTGGAGTTTAAAACTTCTTAGATGGCTCTCAACATTTTTCTTCTAAATCACATTAATATCAATGGAATTTAGAAAATAACCACAAGTTTTATACCTAAAATGTTTAAAATAGTGGTGCTTCTGTGTTAATGTTCCAGAACAATTTGCATTTATTATTATTTTTTTTTCAGCATCAAATGCTTTGCTTTGTTTCTGGTTTAAGTAAGGATTGACATTTGTTTTTATTTCAGTCAGTTAATTTTTAGTTTTTGAGAATAATCTGCGTCCTCTATAATACAAACCCTGTAAAGAGTATGGTTATCACTTGCCAAACGTTGATTATATTGCTTTTTTTCTTTTGTTAATGTTAAAAGGGATTCAAGATCAGGTATAACTCTACTATCTTTTTAGATAATTATCTTATTTATAGTCACCGCAAGGAGTGGTGGGGACACAAATTGTTTTTTCTTTCCTAAGACTTAACAAAAAATAATAAGCGCTTTGAGCCAATAGACTAAAAACAAAAGAATTGTGTATGATGGCCCACGCCGCTTATGAATATTAGCGGTTAAGATAACGGATGCATGGATAGTGCATGATGTGTGTATGTTGTGTTCATAATTACCCACAGTATAAATGGAACTCGATTGATATACATAGTTACAGTATTTGCAAAGGAAATAACTTTCACACAATGGAGCTGTGGGTTTTTTTTTGTTTTGGTTTGGTTTTTTTAACGTATTGCATGGTTTGGTCCAAAATTTGTACTGTAAAAAATAACGACTTTTACTCGGAATAAGACACACATTACGCCGCGTCTATAGTTGACATTTGACCTCCAGCATATGTACATTGTGCTCAACCTTTTGTTCTTCCCTTTGTGTGCCCGTCGAAGAAGGAGGGAGCCATAATAAGAGGGCGGCCTCACTCTCTTCTTCATGTCAGTCTGCCAGTAGGTCCTGTGCAGACTTGCCCTCCTTTTTAGCCAATCGCGCAGCCGCCGGCTCACATCAGGCCACCAATGAGCAAGCGGGCCCGACGGGGGCTGGGCGAGGAGGAAGCGCAAACCTCGCATGATGTAATCTGGTCTTAATTTACAGGATAGGCGCAACAAGGAGTAGGCCCAAATAATCCCGAAAGGCTTAAATTCTAAAGAAGGTAGATCCCTGCACCAACACCTCCATTTAGACGACAAGCACAAATTTGGACGGTTGATCTTTCGAACCTAACGTTAGGGAGAAAAAAAATGAAAGCAAATACAGCCGATGCATACACAAACACCGAAAAGAGTTTCAATCTGGCAGCATGTTATCGGTAGAAGATAAAGACGTGTCTGCACTGAAGTAACCTTTTGTGTAAAGGGAGACCTGGGGGAGGTAGTCCATGTGTTTACAGTGTGTTTAAATGCATCTGTACTTTGATGACCCGGTGAAGCTGGACTCCATGAGTATGTCACGCCAGCGTCCTACACGGAAATATCTCGCCATCGCTTTTTGACACTGAGAGGCTAAATAGTGTTGCCAACTTTTATCGGGCTCCACAGATTTGTGTGGAAACTCTAGTTACTGCATTGCAATCCCCCAATTCTGATCTTTGTGCACAGGGAAACGGATGAAAAACAAATTGTTTCCCCTTTCATGTTCAGCACTGTATCAAATCATCTTTTACACTTCCATTGTCCTCTTTTTTTCTGTTCAAGCAATTTATGAGGTTTAGATGAGTATGTCCCACCTGTGTACTATTAATGTCAGCATCATACTCACACCTAGATGTCGAACTGTGCTTTCAAAGTGTTCATTGTGTCAGTCCCTCCTATGTCACCCTTTAACATTAAAAATGGCCTCAGCAGGTATATCTCTCTTGTATAATACACTAAAATACTGTATCCAATGTCACATTTTCACACAATGGCGTCAAATTGCTCCCAAATGAATATCTTTAAAGAGCCTTCATATGTAATTTTGGCTTCCAAGAACTCATGTAGGGTACATAAACAATAAAACACCTGGGTGTGTCAAACTATGCCACTGAAACGCTCAATAAGTCATGAAGGACTTTTGGATCTTGGGAAAAATATTCATGGTTTATCAGGAAAAATTGAATCCATTCATATTTTGGTTAAACTAAGGCAATCTTACAAGAGCCTATGGAAACTTTCTGTAATAGAAGCCATGGTGGCAGTCGTATTTGCTCCCTCTTGGCTCCTGGAGGCTGAGCCGTGATGTAGAGTCGTTGATAGGCAAGTCTGGATGCTGTTAGCTGTCGCATGCAGCACCAGCTTGCACAGGACTCCAGTCTATGAATGCTATAAACGTGCAATTCAAATTTTACGGGTGCCCCAATAATAAAAGGAAAAACTAAGACAATGGGGCACTTAGTGAAATCGCATTCGTTTGGCAGGAATTCTGTAGTTTGCGTCGACCACTGTCTTCATTTTTAACAACAAAACAGTAAAAAAAAAACCTTGAATCAGTTTATATTCAAACCCACCTTCTGTGTCAGTTCTTAACTTTAAACAACAATGAAAGGGGTTTAATGGCATGGCACACAGCAGTACTGTACTTCGATGTGTCAAATTGTTGGCATACCGATCAATGCCTCTTGAAATCATTTTCCAACAACCGCAAAATTTAAAGGGAGAGCAATCCACATGATGTATTTCATCAGTGTCTGGCTCAGCTGTTCTTCAGGCAAGAAAAACGTGAGTTTGCAACATCTCACATGATGCAACATCCAGCTTGGATGCAACCATCCTCTTTTTTTTTTTTTTTTTAAACATAACAAGAATATACATTTTCCTTCATTCTAAGAAGCCCGTCACGCTACGCACATGTAATCAAAAGTGGTAATAGTAACCACAGTGAAGATTTAGTGCCACATGAAGGGAAAGAAGGGGAGCTGGTGGAAAATAGCTTGTCATTGGCTCGCTCTAGTGGACAAAATGAAAAATATCACAAGTTGTTGTCGTTTCCAATTTAATACCAGTCTTTCTTTGGCATATCATGATTATTCTAAATAGTTAAATTATTTTGTATACGTTTAAACCAGCTGTTCCTTGTGTCTATGTTTCTTGTAGTTAAATGGAATATACTTTCTTCTTCAGCTTCTCAATGAATATACAAATATGAAAGTCAGAGCTTAAAGGTCATAAATATATTGAACACTTTTTTAAATGCTTCATTTACTATTTCAGTTTGGGTCGATCTATTATTTTATTTCACTTTTCAAAAGTATGTGACAAGCTCTTGAATTGATTGTAAATCCTAAACTGCTGTTAAATTATTTACTATTTATTAATTTATTTTATTTATTTTTGTTTATTGAAAGCACAGTAAAAGCTCTGAAAAGATTTTATATATATATATATATATATATATATATATATATATATATATATATATATATATATATATATATATATATATATATATATATGTATATATATATATGTATAACCAACCAATACATTGTAAAAATAATAAAAAATAAAAAGTATGATTTACAATCATGCTTTATTTTTGATTTCTTATAAAAGAATCAAATAAAAGTCTCTGGTGACACACCCTATCCTTGTTCCCCTCTTCGACCAAACTGGACTTTCTTTACATCTCTTATATATCTTTTTTTTTTTTTTTTTAAGTTTTTAATTCCAAACCAAAATGTCATTGATTGTCAACACAAAAAAAAAAAATCTATTATAGCACCAGTACAATAAAACTGTACTTTTGCTTGCTCAAATACTGTTCTCAAACCAGGGTCTTGGGGAATAAAGGGATCCTAATAAGTATGTGAAGCACCGACCATACAAAGCAACAATTCAATCATACACAAGAGGTCAAATATATTAAGGTATATTAAATAAAGCACGACAAAACAAGGTGTCGATAGATGCAAAGAACACGGCCGCATCTGTCCGCTCCTGAAAAGTTCCCCAAAAAATGGATTCAGTGAGAGAGGGTTGGCGGGCTGTGTCGTCGCAGCTCTGAGGTCCATCCACCGTGAAGAAGATAAGGAAAGGGATGGTGGAGTGAAGGCCTTTAGGAAAACGGGAGGGTCCAATGTCAAACTACTGTGCGGCGGTCTTGTCTATGGAACACCAACTCCTCTTAAAAAGCCTCGGATCAAGATAAGTTAGGAACCTGAAAAGTGAGTGCTTGGACGGAGCTGTCTGAGTTTGTCGGATGTGGGGGCGGGGCTGCTACCGACCTCCTGGCCTCTCTTCCTCCTCCTCCTCCTCCTCCTCCTCATCGTCGTCGTCATCATCTTGCAGGATGTGAATAGAGGAGCCGAGCAGTCTTTGGAGCTCTGGAACGCACCGCACCAAATCCACCAGCCCTTCTTCCTTGTCCTCCCCCTCTTCGCCCTCTTCCTCCTCCTCTATCTCCTCCTCCTTCTCCTCGTCCTCTTTGTCCTTGCTGGGAGAATCCAGAGGTGAGCCGACCTGACTGACGAGAACCTGCCTGCTGAGTTCGGCACGAGACAGGCTGGCCACCTCCAAATGAGGGTGGTGGGAACGGAAGGTTCGCGCAGACATCTTCAGACGCTTCAGCACATCCGATAGTAGAAACCAGTTGCAAAAGCTGCAGGGACGATAACCAACAACAAAGAACATTTTTTTTTAGGTGGAAATATTTTTCCCTATATAAACTGAGCATACAAATCGTCTTGTCATCGCATTTTTTTGTTTTTTTGCTAAATATTTGAGATAAATTATTTAGATGAAAATAGCTAAAAGCGCCCAAATTGGAAATGTTCACTTCATGACAAGCAGACTCGACCCTTATTTTACTACTGAATAAGCAAGGAAGAGTTGGAAATGCATCAATGAAGGAAAATAATGTTTTGGGGGTGTTTAGGGGGAGAAATTAATTTTGTGACATGGTTAAAAAAAAAAAATGCTGGATATCCATGATACGGGCCTTTTAAAGAGCACAATGGGACACCAAATTAACTTACCCTTGCGTTACAGACACCTGCACATGATAGCAGGGCAAAAGGGGCTCAGAGGAGAACTCAAACACCAGGCTGTCTTTGGTGGATTCCTCGTCCGCATTGCCGCTCTCACCCTCTGCAGACTCCTGGCTCTTCTCCGACAGCAGAAAGTCCCAGCAGGGCTCCTCGCCCGTCTCTGCGAGGAGAAATGTTGGATGACAATTAAAAAAACAAAAAGTCAAACAAAACTTTGGCTTTGTGATGACCTCACAAGAGACCTCAAAAGAAGGAGCAGCCACATTGGTGGAAGCCCATGGGATTCTGAGAGGACATAATAAAAAACAATGCATAACACACAAAACTCTACTATATACAATAGTTCAAAAAATGTCCTCCAGTGGGAAATGAAAGAATTACATACTGTATATACATTGTTGTGAGTTCCATAAATGTGCATGTAGTCTTGAAGAATCTTGTGGTTTTATAAAGTTACGTACACTAACTTTTCTGCGCAATACATTTTCATTGATTAGGTTGATATGGTTGTTTTGTTCACCTGCAATATTCAAACTGCGCAAAGGTACAGTGGTGCAAGTATATTTGAATATTGGTCATGGTGGCACTTGAAGAACTAATGAAGGTTACTTGGTGTAAAGGTTTGAGAAGCACAACTCGTCTAATGCGCAACAAGTAGAAACTGAAAATGAAAGTTAGTCTCCTGCTTTTGTTCCACTGAACAGTTCAATTGTTTCAACATTCCTCGTGCATGATTCCCACTCCAGCAGGCCTCAACACGTCTCCCTCACACTGAGCAGAACTTACCGAACAAGGAACTGCTGTAGAAGTCCCAGTGCAAGGTGGGATCCTGCTCACCGCGCCCTTCCAGGTCAGTGAAATACTCTAGAAGAACAAGGGTGGAAACAGCGTTGTCATGCCAATGGAATATTGGATACAGATAAGTACAAGTATGGGGTAGTAGCTGAGGTCCTGACATATGAGATGAACTGCAAAATCTACTGCAGCCGAGATGAACTGCAAAATCTACTGCGGCCTGAGCAGAGATTCCAAGCCTTGAACGTCAGGACTGTGTGAAGCAGATGTGCTAAGGACCAGAAGACGGTGTATGGCCGCATTGTTATTTCAGCATTATGTACAGGAATAAATATCATGGACATTAGTGCGTGTGCATCCTTATTTTAGCATGCTTCCATTTCAATGTGTTGCTTCTTTTGGTGTGCCCGCTTTGCCCACCAGGAGGAAGTACAATACAGTAATACATACACAAAGAGGACTACAATTTCAGTATACGTACAGTATACTTCTTTTATTATCACAGTTGGGGCAAAGGTGACTCAGTAAGATGCTGTAATACTAGATATTTTCCATACATGATAAAGAATAAAATGAGTTGTTCAAAATGTTTTGTTACACCACCTATGCCAACTGCACCTCACGGAATTTAGGATGTGCTGCTTTTTGTTCATCATGCAGGCCACTTTTTGTTACTAAATTGTCAGATGTGCTGGGAGAGCGGCCTCTTTGTGCGCCGGCATGCCCAAAAAGGTGCAATGCGGTCTACCAAATTCCCAAATACCGAAAACTAAACATGTGCATGCACGAAATTGAAGATGTACCAGTATTTAGATAAAGCGCACATGCGCCTATCTACTACATTAGCACCAACAGGGTTCAGATTCCTAGTCACAAAAAAATTCAACCCATATTTTTGATTTAGTGACATGAAAAAAATTCATATACATAGAAAATGGTTTTATATGTTACACAATTTAGACTCCGCACTATTTATAAATGATCATCCAGCAGTATTTAGCCATCCTTTTCATTTATCTGTCTACTAACTGTTGTCAACGTTGCTAATTTGGCTTGCTGAGGCCACCTGAAGTACAGACGTAGAGAGTGGAAGGCGGCGACTTTATGACGTGCAAGAGATTGAGAGTGATTTGCTGTAAACACCTTGCTGTTCCTGGTATTTAAGATATAGTTAAGTTTCACTTAACTGATCTAAAAAAACAAACATATCTATGCCCCCCTCAAGAAAAGCTTAAATGTCATTGCGGTAAAGTAGAAGGCTGGTGGCGCTCACCCGTAAGGAAAGTCTTCATGGTGTTACTATGGGCTAGCTTGACCGGTGTGTGTCCCGAGTACGTGGCCAGAGTCGGATCAGCGCCGTGGTTGAGGAGCAGCCATACAATGGCGAGGTTGTCGCTAGCCACCGCATCATGAAGTGGCCTTGAGGGGGGGGGGGGACAAAAAATAAACCAAAAATCAGCAAATTAGATTTTATTGGCAGGCAACCAGTTCAACCGCCCGCTCGCTCCCTAAAGACGGCTGGGATACGCGCCAGCAAGCCTGCGACCCTAGTGAGGATAATCGGCTAGAGAAAGTGGATTGATGGATGATAATACTGAATCTGGTGACTTCAAGCTTATTGCCTCAAACTGATACTGGTGCAGTTTTGACTCCGCTCCAAAAAAAAAAATGTTTGCTTAAAGTTGGTGATTTTGTGAAGCATTAAAAAATGCAAGAACCGAATGCAAGAACAGGACTGAAAGTTTAAAGTTAGTGAACCCTCATTAAGTCTGTGAACAGCTGGTGCCCCCTCAAAAAAAGGATTTATAATTGCATCACAGAGAACAGTGATAGGGTGTATATGATGAACAGCAACATACAGTTAGGTAGCAAGGGAACACTGTCTCACTTTCTTTTCATTTGCCACGCCCTTACCGTGTTCCATCCTGAGCACTGCAGTTAACATCGGCGCCATGTTTGAGCAACATCTGGACAATCTGA
Organism: Hippichthys cyanospilos; assembly: GCF_059441005.1. Lineage (NCBI taxonomy): Eukaryota > Metazoa > Chordata > Actinopteri > Syngnathiformes > Syngnathidae > Hippichthys > Hippichthys cyanospilos. The sequence goes on from NC_142381.1 coordinate 6,442,527, forward strand.
GTCCAGCCACGAGAGGACGCCTCATGGAGGGCCGTGTATCCCGCGTTGTCTCGTCGATTGACTTCCCTGATGTCCTTTTCGAGACAGTACTGCACTACTTCCTGAGAAGACAACCCCCCGAAAAGGTCAAATTACTATTAAATTTAATACTGAATTGAATGTGATTTTTACCTGATAGCCCAAACGGGCGGCGCGTTGCAGCAACGTCTCCCCGGCATTTTTATTGACAATCAACCGCCGCACCTCAGGAGGGATTGGACGTTTGGGAGGAGACTCTGGACTGCTAGTTTTCCCTGACAAGCTTATTTTGCCCGACGGCAATGACGGCATGCTCTTTGCGAGGGGTGGGGTGCTACTGCTCTCCATGGTTTCGTCCTCATCCGGAGCTGCTGGGACACCACGTTTTCCCAAGCTGCCACGCTTGGTTTTCGTCTAAATAGAGGAGAGAAATGACTCAAGTCAAATAGAACACATTGTGATTTTGATCAAGAGCTGAACCCTAACAAAGGAACAAAATAAAAAAAAAAAAAAAACAAACAACAACAACAACAACAAAAACAGAGGCAAACAGATAAGCGTTGAGCCACAGGGAGGCACTGTTGGCTTATATACTGTAGTCATCAAACTGTCTTATATCTTTATTAAATGATACGGCATTAAAGCTCACATTGTGAGAAAAAAAACCTAAAATAATAAAATAAACTCATGATATTGGAAACAAAGCAGGATACATTATTGTGTTTTTGTACATAATAACAGCAGTGACAAAGAAATAGGCTTGGCCAGTCATTTCATTGTTATTTTGTTTCTCTTACCTCAGCAGCGCAAACTATTGTGATCTATGTAGATGACAATGTTGTGTTTGGCTAAAGCGGCTAAAAAGTAATGTTTTTGATGGAGGTATGATGCTTTTAAGATCGTAAGGAGACATCGAGCGTAACGTGGAAATTTTAATTTATTGATACATCCCACATTGCAGGCACCACTGAGGTTTACCGAAAGAGATGCTGCATAATTAATAGCAAGAAGGGGCAGAGAGGATCCCAAACAAATATCCTGTGTTTACCGTTGTTGCTAGAGATGTCCCCAACATATTTTTTGCACCCGTCTGGGTCATTTGATTTTGGGGGTCTGCCAATACTTTGTACTTTTTCTACCATTTATTTTAGTGTCAGTGCTGCAGTGGGTGTTAGTAATGGCATCTAAAGGCAACTCGACCTTGGAGGCCAAGTTGAAAATATAATCAAACTAGCTCACCTTTTGCTCATCGCTGTCGCACAAGTGTTTGCTTTTGAACTTCCTCTTCCCAGAAGGCTTGTCGTTGGACTCATGCGATACATTGCAAGCCTGGTAGCGGACCGAGCCCGAGCGTGTGACGGAGGGCCTTCGTGGTGTCAGCTCTGGACTGGAAGCAGCAGGACCTGGACACTGAGTCTTCTGTGAATCTGCAACGACCAGGTTTGGTTTCCATTTCAAACATTTTGTTGGTAGGGATCCCTTACACACATCTTGCATTGACTTTTAAATGGGAGACTCAAGAGAAAGAAAACAAAATCTCAATTGATTTGACTAGAAATGACCATATGGACTGATGTGGTGGCAGGTGCCAAACACGCTCATCTCAAAAGTAAACAATGAACATACCCGCTGTGATTCCACAGTGTGACTCATCAAGGTGCTCTCCTTCCAGTTTGTCCTTCTCAGTGATGTAGTCCCCCGTCTGGTACTTTCTGTTACGGCAGTGCCGCCTCCTTTTATGTGCCGGGGCATCGTTCTCCGCTTCGCCCGCCTTGCCCTTGTCCCGGACGTCCTGCTCAGATACTCGGTTGGAGCGGGGCCTCCCTCTCGGACGGCGCACAGGCGGCTGCGGGGGTGAGGGGGAAGGGGCCCTCTGTGGGGGCGGCAGTGGTGGTGGCGTTGTCGTTGGCGGAGGGGGGGAAGGCGTCGCGAAGCCCCAGAGGTCCAGTCTGGCCTCGTCTGCACGCCGCCGTCCTCTCCTCAACCTCGGAAAGGAGGTCTCTTTACCGGCGGCCTCTTTAGCGGCCGCTGCGGACTTCAAGGCACAAGTCTCTTCGCCCTCGGGACTGCTGCCACCATCTGTAAGTGATTAAATGAGATTTAACTGTTACTATCCAACCAGCTCATGTGCATACAGGTGCGGGTGACACATCAAATGTATTCAAATTTTCACTTTATCAATTTGAAGAGTAAGAGTAAGCAGTTCAATAAAAGGCTACACAAACTAAGACGTAATTAAATCTGACAATTCAAAGAAAAAATACAATACCAGTTTTGTTGCGGAGTTCTTTGTCTTTCTGAGGCTGCTCTTTACTCTGCGAGCAAAGTCGTTGCTCCAATTCTGATGTTTTTTGTTTAATTTGCTGTAGGACCCAGAGGATGAGATGAATGTTAGTGGGGATACAAAGGGCAACCTCATAAATTCTTGCACAAATATACACTACTCATGAAAACTTAGGGGTTTTGGCTTTCGGGTAATATTTTCAGAATACACTAAAACCAACTTTTGAATACATACGTCCGACTGTTGAAGGTGTTTAAGAAATGAAAATTTACGAAGACTCTATGCCTTCCTGCAACTCTTTCAATCCCTGTGTTGCATCATGCCGATGACACTTAAATTCGCTGACCACTTCCCTCTGAAAAAAATCGTGGTTGAAGCTTCACTACCGACTAATGCAATAAAATGAAACTTTTTGTCCGAAAACAAAAGCCAATTACGAGGAAAACAAAGCCCAAAACCCAAAGACAGATTTATTCGAGACTATCATTATCACACATTTTTTTTTAAATTCCAGACATAATTAACAGACGTGGAAGTCAAGAAAAAAGCACTGTATAATTCGTTAACATGCATAGCATTTTACATATTTGTCGTTGATAAAATTCATTAAATTCGAGTTGGAAACCAACTGGTCGACCAATTTACTTCAAAAAGTCTAGAAAAAGAACAAATGTTGCTTTTGGATTTGAATAGCTGCCTCACTCATTTAAAAGTTTGTCAACTACAAATTTGGGAAACGTTGACCGAGACTTATACAAGGACTTTCTTGTTCAAGAAATTTCGCAGTAGGACAAATGTACATAATTATTACTGATACGTAGCGGTAAGATGAAATGCGAAGGCAGTGAAACACAGCAAACGGCCGTGCCGCCATCACCCAGTGACCACGTTCCAGCGGTATTCTGCAGCGGCTGCACACTAAAAGCAAGCTCTCTGGTTCTTTCTGAGTTCTGCGCATGCTTTCACGGTTGCCGTGAAGGCAGTCCTCGGCGGCCAGCCTGCCTTTTTGCCTCAGGCCAATGGCCGTGAGCCACGGCGGGAGAATTTTGAGCTTGTTTTCTTGCCACCCACCTCTGCTCATTGAGCTAGCAACAGGCTGCAGCAAGCACCAGAGTTTTACACTGTCTAGCAAACAATGATGCCAAACATCTTCTGCACCAATTCTAATTGAACCAGGAAATGTATTGGTTCCTTCAACAATTAAATACCTTGTGATTTTTGCAATTCCTTGTTACAAAACAGCAAACTGTGCCAATTATACCATAACATTGAACAACTTGGCAAAAGTTCTGTTGTATTTTAGGTACATTTTAAAATAAATAAATCACCCACACTCAAAATATAAGTTAAAGAAACCCCAATGAAAATATACTTCACCTTTTTGTGGGAGGTTGGTGTGACATCTTTTTCTTTCTCTCGCGCAGTCTTCTTCGCCGACTGCGCAAGCGACTTCTCGTTCGTGGGCTTCTTAGGACTACCTTTCTTCTGTTTAACAACTTTGGTTGGCGACTCCTCTTTGGTTCCATTTGTTTTCTTCTCATCACCTCGACCCGGGGAGCGGCCTGACAGAATAGATGCAACTAAACCGCCCAGATTTTCATCTGGGTGACTGTGCGACTCTTTTGTTAACAACTCTCCCTCTAGCACCTGAGCCAGTTTGCTCTCCAGCCTGTTGCCATTTGTGGACGCATTGCTACTAAGACTATGAGACTTTCCGAAAGATTTTGAGAACACGCGCTTGAGTTCTCCCTCATTGCTGCATATCTCTGCGTTATTCTCCGAGGTCTCAGTTGGTTTCAATCTTTCCGGCCTCTTTCTGGATGGAGCCAAGCCCCCTGGAGACAACACTCCAGGCCACTTTTCCGTGGCCCAGTATGCCGGGGGTTCATATGTAGAAGTCTTTTTGGACGGCGTGTCTTTGAGAAGAGTTAGAACATTGTCTTTTCTTGACATAGCGTGAGCGTCCTTTGCCAGTGCAGCAGTTTCAAGGTCTTGCTGCTTCACAATGGACGTGAGGTTAGACAGCGGAGATGACTCTTCTGCAGGTGTGGATGGGCTCTGATACTTGGAACTTTCCACATTTCCTTTGGGTGTCGGGGAACCTAATGAGATTTTTCTCTGAGTCAAGGATGTTTGGTGAGGCGAACGAGAGGACTTTTGCCACGCCGAGTAGGCACCCGCTGCCTTGCCGGGTTTCAGATGCGTGTTGGTGGTGCTTGACAGGGCCGTCATGAGGGCCCCTTTAGCTGGACAGTTCTTGGTGATGGCTGTGCTCGTGTTTTTCACATGCTTGACACTCTGGGCATGCTTGAGCGAGGGGGGCCTCTTTCCACCCGAGTTCACTTGTTCTCCTTGGTCGATTATCGATATGAGCTCCTGCTTTGCAAAATTCTGGAATTCGTCTGCAAATGTCCCTTTTCCATCTTTGCCTCGAAGCGTCGAGGCCAGTATAGGACTTGCTACACCTACATATGTGCCTGGGATATTTTTAATGGGCTCTTGTGAAGGTCCCTTGCTCCACGCTGTCTTAAGTTCAGAGACCTGGTGGTTCTGTTGTCGGATTGGCTGCTTTTGATGGGATCCATTCCTATGTGTATTGGGTACCCTGGGGTGTTGTCCAGCTGCACCATACGCCGTAGATTGCGTCCTCTTTGAGTTCAGAAAGTCCATTTTGTTCAACTCGCTCTTCTGAGTTTCCTTTGTTGAAACTGGAGGGTCGTTTGTGCATTTTGGACGTTTCGATTTAGCGGACAAATCCAAGGGTACGTCTAAGCTGTGGCTCTTTTCCGCGTGGTTAAGAAGTCTACTCTGAGAGGCGATGGTGGCTAGTGCAGAGCCGCAACAAATGGCTGCAGTGGGAGACAACGTGTAGTGGGTGGGTGCTGTGGAGTTCAGCGACGGATGCTGCAGTGGGAGGGCGATAGCCGGCGAAGCTACCACCGAGGCCAGGGACTTGTGCTCCCCGGCAGATTTGGCGTTTTTGCTCGACGAATGGTTGGACTTAAGTTTCGAAGCTTTATTTTCGGAAGCCGAGATCCGGCCCATGGAAAAGGGATAGTGATAGGTCCGCATGAGGGGCGTCCCTACTACACCTGAGGTTTGAGGTTGAATGTCTTTTGGAAACTGGCTGGCGGTGGCTTCTCTCAGGGCCGCGATCTGCCCCAATGCTGGTGGGAGAGTGATTTTACAAAGAGAGGAGGAGAAATCTGTGGAAGGCAGGAAGGCAACTGGCTGGGCTGGTTTGAACAAGGAACACTGTAAACCAGGTGGAGCAGATGGTGTTTGCGCATGTGATTTCTTGCTGTGACAAGGATTGGCCGAGTCCTCCCGGATGACTTTTATGCCGCTCGACCGCTGAGGAGCGGGGAAGGCCGCCGCACCGTCGGCCTTGATTTTAGCGGCCTCTACCGCTCTTTTGTCTGTTCTCTTCTCAGCGCCGGCGGGGGCTGAGCTTGACATTGGTTCATTGTTGAGCTGCCGGGGTGGAGAAAGCTCCGGGCTGTGGTTGTAATTACTGGTGTCCGGGCAGGCTCGCGCTGTCTTACAGTCTGTTGTCGGCGTGGTCTTGTTTTGCTGACCAAGGGTAACGTCGCCTCGAAACTCGAGGGGCAGCGTTTGGGGAGGATTTCCCACCATGCTCGTGGACTCTTTATTTGGAGCACTGATCTCTCTGCTCACCGTGCCTCCATCCCCTACATTCATTAGTGAAGAATCCACCTAGGTAATAAAGAATAGAGTTCAAGTGGGCCATTTTAATAAGCTATTCCCATACAGTAATCCAACCGCATGAAAAGCAACGCATACCTGCATAGGTGTTTCTTTAACACAACATGCCTCAAAGGCTAGATGAGTCAGTCTGATGAGAGTTTTCCTTAAATGCAAGTATAGGCTGCAAAGAGAAAACCAATTCATGACCATGTACTATATACATACACTATACAAAATGTTTGATTCAGAAAGATAAAACTTCCTTTCTTCTGTCTTGCCTTTGAGGCCAAAAATGATACATTTCCTGACACCAAGGAGAAATTCACATGGATAGAGAAGAGAAAATACAATCTGGATAAAGTACAGAATGTTTTTTTCACGCAAAAGGGGAATGGCTGTGTTTTTTTTTTTTTTTAATCAAATCTTCACGTTAAAAAGTCAAACTTCAAAATGTGTGTTACGTTTTGAATGGCTTGTGATGTGGGTTACTGAAGCCAATTAGAATTAAAACGGACAATGAAATCTGTTTTCATTTTGTGTCTCCATACTAACAGACATACATTCTCCACACCATTACTCACAATCAGGACACTTCTGGATGAAATTGTTTGATCACTTTAAAAACAAGGTCTTTTTGGCTATGTTTCTGCGCTCCCTTCAATGGTGAAAAGTAGGTAGCCTCGGGTTTCTCTACACTGATGAAGTCTTGTATGTAAAGTGAACAGATGTATGCAAATTGTCAGAAGGTTACGCAGTATTGCAAATTGCAAGCAAAGACATTAGAGCAGTGATTTCAAATCAATGTCCTGTGACATTGAGTGTCACGGGACACCGGCCACAGGAAATCAACAGGTATGCAAGGGTGTTATTGATGTACTACAAATAATGCATCTTTCTTCACCTGCCTACATGATCAACATATAGTGCGAGATTAAAATATCATGTTTTTTTTCCTGGATATAAAGTTTGGATGCGGTCACCTCCGACTAATTTATTACCACCCCAATCTCTAGAGGGCTATTCGTGAAAACTGTCATCTGACCAGCGTTGCACTAGTTGGATGTTATTTTTATCTTGCAATTGCAGTATGACATCGCACAAACGGGCGGCAAAGTCCTGGAAACAGATGGAAGTCTCCCCTAAAACCGTCAAAGACGAGAAGACGCAAATTTGCCATGCAAATTCTGTGAATTTCCCAACAGGTAACTTGTTTCTTTTGAGACCATGCACTTTTGATTTCTCAGCTTCTCAGCTTCATGCCTCTGACTCTTTAGAGCGGTCTCAGAAAGTAAGCGGATATTTCTCATGACGAGGTGAAACTGGTTCTTTCAAAAAAAGCAATTCAATGAAGAACAAAAGCTCATGCATGCTAATGACCACAATGGTCCAACCTTTGCCTCAATTTGACCCAAGAAAATGCCCGAACATGCTTCTTACTCAAGATAGCTCAAGGTAGGCTACATAATGAATGTGTGTATCCACTTTGTGCCATACAGTATTTCTTTGGTAGCGTGGTTATACGATTTAGTCTAATGTAAAATGCATTGGCTCATTAAAGTTTGGAAAACGCTGCATGGGGGAAAAAGAGCACCATAAGCATCACAAAGAGCAGGTGAGTTCAGAGAGCAGTTCTGCACTAGAACGGGACAAGGCAAGAAATCTTTATCGAGGGTGAGAACGATAAATACATAACCTTGGGGGTCAATCAATAACAAAGGAAATAACATTAAAACAAAAGCAAAAGACACCATCTCCACTATACTGTATATACGCGGCTTAGTTGTCCTCTTTATGTGGGCCAACGTGCACACACTGAACGGTGCAGTTGATTGCGAATGCAGTGCGCAGCTTCGCAGCCTACTTTCGGCTTTCACTGTCCAGCAGGAAGGACGCGAGCCCGGGCAAGTGCAGTTGGAACCTCCTGATGCTGCGAACATCAGTCAGAAGTGTGATGAGGTGGACGGCAACAGCACGGGGCAGATTGTAAAGGGGGGTCCCGCACTTCCTCCAAAACGGCACATCTCGATGCCACATGAAACCCCAAAACAACAAAAACTCCTCAATATCCCAAACGCCGGTCAGCATATTATCGATATCAAAGCCAAGGGGGATAAAGGATAAAGTCTGACAAGGGGAGGGGGTGGGCGACCCAAGTTAATGCGCAAGCAAGCCTGTGTTCCGGAGCGGTCACCGCTGTCACAGAGGAAGGAGGAGCAGCGAGGACGGAGCCCGACAACTCCGCGGCCGGAGCAGGGGCGACTGCGACCGATCGTTTGCCCAGCCGGCTCGCACGCAGAGCCGGGTTGCTGTTACGTATCCTCAGTCGACCTAGCACGGAGCGTCGGGAGCAGCGGCGGGTGTCCCGTCCTCTCTCGCCACTTGCGAGGCTTCCGTACGCGGACCCCGACCCCACGAAACCGCCTGCTACCACCGCCACCACTACACCCCCCTCACCACACGCTACCCCTCCACCTTATTTTTCCTCTCTCCCCTTCAGAGTCGCCACATAAAAGATGTCCAATGACAAGAGCAGCCCGCTCACCCGGATGGTGCTTGAACGTCGCAGGGTGGACGGCGGATCCGTTCCGCGGGTGCCTCTCCGGCCTCTGGCGGTCCGCGGCTCCTCACTAACCTCGACGGTTTTCGGTTCTCAAAGTCCGGGGAGGGGGGGGGTGGTTAGGGAGGGGGGAGGGGGGGGGGGTCGTCAAGACTGTCCGTTCCGTATCTCCAGTCTGGTGGGAGCGAGAAAGCGACCGAGAGGTGAGGAACGCGATGGGAAATGTAGTGCACGACTATCCACGCCCAGGATTAGAAGCTGGAGAAGCATGGAGGGATGAGGACTACACACACCGGCATGCACCGCGGCGTCACAGCCGCTTCTGGAGGCACGAGGGGGGATCGCAACCACAGCGTAACGGCGGCGGTGGTGTTGGTGGTGCGTCTTAACTGAAAAAACAAAATTGGCTTTTTGCGAGCGGGTCACCGGGTCATAAACTGTCACTTTAAAACCAAGGGGTAAGACAGGAAGCCGAAGGGAGAGTGTAGTAAAACGAGGAAATAAGTATAGGAGAGGTTTGGGTTCGTTGGTGAAGATGAGGAAGCAAGTGCGTGCAGAGGAAGGAAAAGAGCCCATGCGCGTTTTTATTGAGGGGTTCCAATCTCATGACACGTAAATTGTGATTTGATGTTAACTGCTGTAAATTCACTCAAGTCCAAATGATTTCACCAATTCATTGTTACTAGGTTTATTAGACCTGGCTTCACTCAACTTTTTCAGCTCTAGACTCAAATTTAAAAAATGGTGCCACACAATAACATTTTGCAATGTTCTTATCTGATTCACATATCTGCCACACAATTCTGAGGTTCTAGGTTTGAAGCTGGCCATCTTGTGTGGATTCTCAAGTTTGCATCGACTTCTTGCACTTGTGTTGGGTTTTCTAAAGGCCGTTCATCCCACATGCCAAAACGTGCACGTTAAGCTTTTTAGTCAATAGATGGGTCTGGGTGTCAGTGTTTGTCTATTTGTGCTCTTGTGCGATGACCAGCCTAAGGCCACTTATTCAATGTCAGGTGGGATAGGTAAGAGCGTAAGTGTGACCCTAAGAAGGACAAGCGGGCTAGTAGATGGATGGACAAATTAAAACAACAGAAAACATACATTGTAATAACACATACTGCATTTTTGATCATAAATAACACAATTAAACATGTAACTGCAAGCTTGACAATGGATATGAAAACAAGACAACTATTGACTGAGGCCTATTTTGGTTACGGACCCCAAAGACCGATAGAAGTCTGGATTTAAAAAAGATCCTTCAAACACAAGCACCCAAACATTTTCAACACTACGCTGACAACCACAACCAATTTACTCCAAATCTTTGTCTTGAAAAAAATCTCACTTTGAACTAAAATGTGTTTGTTCATCAAACTGAGCTGTGTGATATCACACACCCTGATTTCCAACCCCTATTATTTTTTGGAACTATTTTTGTCATTGTAAGTTTATCAGCGAGCGAGCATGAGCATCATACATAGAGCATGCACATATTCAATCATCACAGGAAAAAAGTCATGAATTCTGTGGTGTTTATCATTAGTTTATGCACAGTAATTTGCAAAAAGTCAATGTTTTTCAATCAAATGGTTTCCCACCTGCTGAGCAAAAGCCTCAAAATACCAGTAACAATCACCATCCTCATAATTCCACTTAGGCTACTTACTATTTTCTGTGCTTAAAAGGGGGTGATGACTGTTTTGCACAATTATTGCGGCTGTCATTTGCAGTGGTGTAGTTGCCAATATTTTATTGATAGGTTGTTTTTTTGTTTTGAAAAAAAAAAAGATTTTGTTTTGTATTGTTATTAATATTAAAGCATTAATACAATTAGTCTGATCAACCTCAATATATGAACCTTTTACTCCTGGAAAAAAACCTTTGTGGCCCATTAAGAGTTGTATTTTGAGTAATATTGCATTTAAAGTATCTCTCAGTATGGTGTCGCTACACAATTACAAACTCCAAAAACACAATTTGCTAAATGAAAATCTTTCTTACAATGTCAAACTGAGTAGATCCATCCATTATCTGTAGCCGCTTATCCTCACTAGGGACGCTGGCTTGCTGGTGCCTATCCCAGCAGTCATCTGGCAGTAGGCGGTGCCAGCCAATCGCAGAAACTGAGAATACGTACTTACATTTTAAAGGCAGATACAGCTAGGGGTGGGCAATCAAGCCAATAAAGGAATTCTTGATTTGTTTTCAGTCATTTTGGACGGTTATGAATTTAAGCGATTTTAAGTGAATAAGACCAAGAAGCACTTATTTGAAGATTTGATTGATTAAAAAAATAAATCTTGTGCAAAAGGTTAAGCCAACAAGAATGTATATTGACTTTAAATCAGTTACAATGTAAATTTAAAATTCATAGCTTGTGCAAAAAAAAAAAAAATCAGCTATTCGCGGCTTGTGCATAACTTACTTAAATACCACAATTTAGTAGTTAGTTGTAAACGCTTCTAGTAAAACACCAACCTAGCATTTGCCACGTGCAAAACCTTGATTTAAAGATTTGGCTGATTTTCAAATTGTTGATTTTTAAAATGACTAATTAGTCAAAACAATTACATTTTTTGCCCTGCCCTAGATATGGCTCGTGTGAGATATCTTTTAATAATGGTGATGGCCCCAGGCCAATATGGCACTAGCACGATCTTCTTTTTTTTTAACTCTAAATATTTTGTGTTTAACCACTTAAATGGATCAATTATCACAGAAACAACAATTTCTTAAAGGCATAAATGTTGCAGTATTGAGACACTAAATATGAAATAACCACGACATTACATCATGAATACTGTATGCTGTGGCAGTACTGACAAGGAAACCACAACAAATATTGTCCATTATGTGTGAATTGTTGGGATTTGTCTTGTTAATGTGCTGAAATTATCACTGAAACTGATCTAAATGATGTGTATGGATGAGAACGGAGCAGAACTGATTTGACTATGATTTCAAAAGCTCAGCCCTGCTCAAACTCAGGGTCACATCTCAAAATAGGGTCCTGATCCATTTGCATTGAGTGACTATTGTTGAGATAGATGCGGTCATGTTTAAAAGGTCTATTTTAGTTTCTATTGAAATCATACCGTACATGGGCTATAATAAGAGTTGTGCAATCTTGACAAACATGATTATGAGCCTCTTTTAAGCACTGAAATGTATATATCCCTCCCTCTATTTTCTACAGCCCTCAGCCTGCTGATGGTCGCAGCTGAGTAGGAGCATACCCCAGTTGACTGGAGAGAGGTGAGGTACACCGTGGACTGGCCACCAGCCAATCACAGGGCACAGATAAACAAACAACCCACTCTCACATATGGACAATTAAGAATTACAATTGCCCTATTAACACAAGTTTCCCCACACAAGCACAGGGAGAACATACAAACTTCATAGAGGAAGGCTGAAGCCTACATTTAAATGCTGAACCCCAAAAGTGGGAGGCAGGAAAGCATTCTAGCTGTTCACATTCTTTGAAGTCAATTCGACTATGCAACAAAACATTTGTGTGCAGTAATGCCCCATATGTACATTTGTGCTTTTTCTGAAAGGCCATAAGATGTCACAAAGCACTGTCTATTTAGAGTGCCGTATATTAAATATGCTAAAGTGATAGATCCACTGAGAGTGAAGTTTAGCCTGGGTTGTTGATAGGGGAGACAGGGGATCTGTTGTTTTTTTTGTTTTACTGTGCACGGAAGGGTGGGGGATTGCAAAACGGGATATTATCATCGATTTGCATAATTTCAATTGTTTTCTCTTGAAAATTCCAATTCATGGATAAGCGGTTGGTTCCCTTCATACCTCAGAACTGTGGCAGACATTCTATCCTTCCATTATAGGGGAAATCCACATCCAAGAAATTCTTTATAATATGTTCTATCCATTCTCGCCAGTCTAAACATGGCATTCTGATTAATAATGCGGTAGCGGAATACGAATAAAGCAGCAAAATCCACACATTTTTATCTATTTACCGCTTATTGTTGCCTGTGATGTGATCACAGTTGCTTAAGGTTCGGATAATGACCAATCAAGACTCACATTGTGAATGTCACATGACCAAACAACTCAAAAAACGGGTATATTGTTTTGCTTAATTCATATATTCCACAAACAAATATTAATCAGAATAAATATCTTTGACAGAGAATCCCTTTCGATCCATCTCATATGAATTTGTGAATGTTGCTAAGTTATGACAGCAGGTCTGCAACACACATCTGGAAAAAAAAGCAGGTTGCCTTTCTTTCAAAAAAATAATCATCATAATAAAGGCTATCATTATATGACCATGCAGTCATCTCCCTCCATAATCACATTTTGTCTCTGTGGTTAAGCAGCCCTCGCTGTAATTAGGCCACTTGTCTTATTATACTAAAGGCATGGATTCGCTTCTTCAAGGCATTTCCTACTTTCTCAACATTTGTGTTTGGAGGGAACTAAACAAATAGACATAAATGTACTGTATATACGCGAGGGGCTGATAGGGTGCTCAGGTGTTATTTTGTCCTCGCATCCAGCTTGGTATCTAGCCGGTGCATTTGGCGGCGGGTAAGGAGCAACACTCAAGCCAGCGGTCCTGGCTGAAACTATTTGGCTGCGTGGATCATCGGCATGTGGGAGCCTCTCCGACATGCCCTTCGTCATTCGCCCAGTAATGGCTGCACACAAGTGGCCACATCGCTGACAGATCGCCCAACGTCAACATGGCAACCCTCGCTTTTATGATCAAAAACAAAAACAGGAAGGGACATTTATAAACAGAAAAGGAGGGTGCGACGGAGACAGAAAACCCGAGGCGTCGTTGAGTGCCACACAGTTAGACGCACACAAACACATCACGGATCGAGAGCTCCGCCGCCACCGACCCGGGAAAGCGGCGGCACTCTTCCCGGTAGCGAGCGGGCACTCGGGGGTTTGGACGATTGGATGACGACGTCGCAAGTGCAAATAATAATGATAATAAAATAGTGTAATTCAGCGTTGATGGTGTTTATGGATAAGGGCCTATGTGTGTTTTGGGGACAAGACACTCGCTTTCAAAGTGGTCACCCCCCCTCCCTCCCTCCCTCCCTTTTGGGGATACTATTTTAGGCCGCCATGGTTTTACTAAACGAGGATGTCCCGTCTAAGTTCACCTGGGGGAGGCGGATGGATATCCATTTTGGCTCAAGTCATTAAATACATCAGGAAGGGAAGTTGATGTTCTGGTTCGCCGGGGTTAACAATGCATCGCTCGTCCACATGTCAAGAAAAAGAAGCTCGGCACCTGAATGCATCACTTCTCGTGTAGTTTGGGTAACCACCCTTACCCCACCTAACAGCGTATCTCCCAACGCAATCGCCTTTGCGGACGCACGCCGTGTCATCCCAACTTGCTCGCGTGTGTGTGTGAGCCTTATACACACAATGCCGCGGGATAGCAGCGAGACGTCGCCGGGGAGAAGAGAAAAACCGGGGGGGACGACGACAGGGAAAACACATCCAGGTCAAAGTTTGGCAGAGTTTGGCTCGTCCTCTATCTCCTTGTGCAGTGTGCGCCCCCCTCCCCTACACGTAACGCCTTTGTTATTAGTAATCGCACGCGATTGCGCCGTCTTCTTACCTTGGCGCTCCGAGCTGTGTGCAGCCGCAAAGCCTGCGTGTGCACACGGCGCAACAAGCGAGCCGCCGTCCACGGAGGGAGAGAGGAGGAGGGGGCAGCGGAGGGGGGCGCGCCCGAGCCGGTGGTCCCGCCGGGGTTGCTTCTCCGCCAAGAATAAATAGCGGCGGTGTTTCCCCCCAAAATGTTTTTTGTTGTTGTTGCTGCGTGTCCTCGCGAGCTCCGCTTATTGCCCGAGCTTCGGGTCTGCAGCAGCTGGAGATGAGAATCGCGCACCCAGGGTCCTAGCGCCGGATATACGCCCTACAGGTGAATCGAACAAATAGTCTGGAGCTCGAAGGGTTTCTATCTTCATGCTCTCGGAAGGGGAAATCCCGTCACGGTGGACCGCACGGGCTTGCAAATTTAGTATTACCTGATTTAACCTGACGAGAAGTCCGCATTACACTTATTTGGTCGTTTGGAAGCCTGAGTGAATCCCGAGTGGCTGACCCAGTCATGGTGACATCTGTATACTGCAAAGATGTTTAAAAACGTGATTTTGAGAACAGTCTATTAAGACTATCCAGCCGGGATGGTCCATTTGTAATAACAAGCTATGCACTAACATTTGGATGTCATTTTTTAAAGGCAGGAATATAGCTTTCATTTTCAACTTATTGCCCAGTTAATAACCAACAACTTCTAAAACAAATCAACCCCAAAATTGTTTATGACACTAATGAGAGAAATTAGGACATGAATATGGGTGTGCTGGCCATCGAGAATTTTGTGAAAATGTGTGTATTTTCACACACGGCCCATCTGTCCGCATAGGTAGGGACGATCTATCCGCAAAAAGTGCTGGGACGAAAAATATAAAACAGATCGTCACGATATTTTTTTGTTTCCCCATCGAAGCTTACATTTACTGACGATAAAATCCAGAAATTTGTGCAGATCATTTTATATTTGTCAAAGGCTGAAATGGCACCCCTTCGTGAAAAAAAAAAAAAACATTTAAAGACCATGCTAAATGAATCCAGTTATGAGTTTCAAAATATGTGAAAACAATTGTTGAAAACGTGCAGATTGAACGTTATGTGGTACAGCAACTTACAAAATGCATCTGCACATGTGTGAGTCAATCAAGTTGAAATGGCTTCGAAACAAATTTGCAGTCATTGAAATGTATGCTAGCAAAAAGGCGTAAGTCGAACTCTAGTATCACAGGTTGCAAATGTCACATGACCAAACCCAGAAAACAGGTGAGGCAAAGCTATCATCTTTTCATCTTCAGGTTTCATCTCTTTATCCCTCATATTTGATTTACATTTCATCTCAAATATCCATCCATCCATTTCCATAGCCGATTGTCCTCAAAAGAGTCACAGGCTTGCTGGTGCCTATCCCAGCTGACTTCGGGCAGTGGGCTGGGGACACCCTGAACTGGTTGCCAAGCCAAACGCAGGGCACACCAGGACGAACAACCATTCACACACCTTATGACAATTTAGTGTGCCATGCGTGTTTTTTGGAGTGTGGGAGGAAGCCAGAGTGCCTGGAGAGAGCCCATGCGGGCTTGGATAGAACATGCAAACTCCACACAGGAAGGACAGAGCCAGCTGGAATTGAATTTGGGTCCTTTACCTGTGAGGCAGACATAGTAACCACTTATCACTGGGCTGCCTCATCCAAAATAAACAAGCATAACAGTGGAAATATGTGATGGTAGTGATAGCATGACACAGACTGAATTTGTCTGTTATGTGTTATCATGTGTGATAAGTGTGTTGCAGGTATTAGTTTTGAGTTATTGACAAAAAAATGTTATTTTTGGACAGAAATGCTCATTTTTGGATTCCTGGGATCCCTTGGAAACAACATACTTGAAGCCGGTATCCCGGCAAACACTGGCGCGTGTCCGCAAAAGTAGCGGCTCGTTTGATCTTCTCCTGGTTGCCAGAGGACACCTCACTGTCGCCAGAGGTTGCTAAGGATGTTACTCTACTCACAAGGACATTTTAACACATTCGCCCCTCAATGGGATACCAGTTTGAGATCTGGATTTTCATTTCTAATTTTCATCCAATGAGATCCCTCTAGCACACCCCGGTAAAGCTGTAAACAAATAAGACGGGAGATCCTTATCTCTTTTGTTGTGGTGAAACATCATCAGTGATTGTCCTGAGATCATTGGGTGTATTGTTGATTTCAAACATCAGACAACCTCACTTAGGCAACCTAGATGAGATTCATGACACTTTAGCTTGTCTTCTGGCAGAATTTCACCATTGGTCTTAACCTGTTTATCCAGAGCCACCTAGAGGCTTTCTTTGCTGCCTCTGTTGTTGAGGTGAGCTCTTCTACTCTCTCCGGTGATGCTGAGTGCAGTGTAGGACAAGAGACTGTCCTGCAAAGCCTCTGCGCCTTACTTCGTCAGGCAAGCACCTAACCTTCCAGCCTGGTATGTGGCATTCACTGAGTAGGCCATCATACCGCGTTCAAAGGCCTCCTCCATTTGCTCTTTCCTCGGCACAGGAGGTTCCAGCATGACAACGTTTTTTTGTAGGTCTGAGGGTGGTCTTAAAAAAAAAGACATTCGCTTTTTTGCCTTTTAGCATTTTTTGTAATGCTTTATCTTTGATGTATCAAGACCAAAGGCCCGAATTGTGTCAAATTGACACCCATGGGTTAGAAGCAACCTGTGGATAAAACCATGTGACATGGTAGATTCACAGCCGAAACAAATTTCCACTTCATGCTTAAGTGAGAAGCAATATGAAATCTGAAAATGAAAGGTAATTGTAAAATCATTCTCCCTGCCCCATAATGCAAGCAGTGCAATGTCATCCAAATTTTATTTGGAAGTCACCAACCACCTTTTTTTTTTTTTTTTTTTACAATGGACCAGTACAGCTGCATCATGTGACTCATTTTGAATCACTTGTTATTATCTGACCACATCTGCTGGGAATACTGGGCAACGCTGGTCAACGCAAACTTTCTTTTCTTTTAATGCACCTGTTCTAAACATGCATTCAGTCATGAGCACAGAATTCTGATTAAATTACTGTTATTGGATTTATTGAAAATAGAATACAAAAACACATGCTTTCAGTAATTTTTTCTCAACTGTCATTGGTGACAATTCATGTAACTTTTGCATTATAATATGCAAATTCATTCCACATTTAAAGTGTTTTCCAAATAGATATCTATGGAATTCCCATTTCCTGCAAGAATCTCCAAGCGGCAACAATTAGGGCAACCGTAACTAGGAATTTTTTGTGCTGTTGGAAATTTTGACGTTTCAAGGGCAACTGAATGTGATAAACATTTAGAATTTGTAATCAGAACAACGTGGCTATGTTTTGTTGAATTTGTCATTGAAAATGAAAAGGAGATTTTCTTCACATGGAAAAATATTGAATCGTTGGTAAATCTAAGTTTTAACCTGCAAATTGAATGAGGTGAACGTTTTGAATTTTAAATGGGGATAAAATGAATCAGTTTGTTGAAGGTGTCATTGGGAATGAGCTATTGTTATGAGTACTGTATTGTAAAATTGAAAATGTTGAATCAATTTTTGGCAAGTTAAAAAAAAATATTCCAAAAATGAATTGAAAGATGAAATGATTCACATTCCGAATAGGAATGACGTAAATGTCAAATGTTGAGTTGTGTCATTTCACCGAATTATAAACAATCAATTAGGGAAACCTGGGGGAAAGCAAGTAAAATACATAGAGAGTTGGGTAAGAAAACTTTGAATTTTGGAATAAACATTCATATTTGAAACGTGATAAATACTTGCACCCATGGTGTGAAACAGCAATGATATGGACATGAATAATGCCAAAAATATGAGGAACTAAAAAAAACAACAAAAAACATTAACATATGTATGAAGGCCTTTACTATTTATTTTACCTACATACTATTTTTTCCCCCCAAAATTCTGTCTGTTGTCAGTGAAGTGGAGCCCTGGTTTTAATATTAATAATGGCCCTGATCTACCCACTCAGTTGAGATACTTGAATTGCGCAAACACTCAAGAGAAAGACCCCACAAGTGAAGCAGCTAAATGGAATTAGGCCATCATTCATTTGATTATTTACACCAAGGCCTCTCTCTTACAGTGACATATTCAAATATCCTTTTGGCACCACGATACATACCAATGAGAGGAGATAAATAGGAGACATCCACCCGTGCACATATAGAAGTATGCAAAAAAGAGAAACAAACTTTGGCAAGGGTCCTCTATAGGTATTTATATACATAGATCTCTATCTATCTATCTATCTATCTATCTATCTATCTATCTATCTATCTATCTATCTATCTATCTATCTATCTATCTATCTATCTATCTATCTATCTATCTATCTATCTATCTATCTATCTATCTACTAGTATGAATTTATATATATATATACATATATTTGCGAGGGTATGTGACTGTGCAAGGTTGCACACGCTATTTTAACTGGGGAATGTGGCTGTGTTCAAACTCAACCAATCACATTTGTTGTCATGCTAAAAAGGAGTCATCACACACCTGCTATCATTATAAGTGGCTCTGAATAACCTCAAACAAGGTGGCGCTATTTGAGTAGGTTGATTCCAACATTTTTGCAAACACTTCTATATATCTTCGCATAGGAACAAATGGCACTTGAAAAAAAGTATTGAAAAAGTATTTTCAACTGCTGGCGACATATTAACACAGTTAAGGGTAAGCTTGAAATGAAAAAAAATGTGGACATGCTTCTATTTTTGAAAAAAAAAAGTTAATTGTGTACTCATAGATGTCAATGAAGTGTGGCTTCTTAGTAAGAATAAAGAGGATTTGTCTACTCTAATAAATTCCTTCAGTTTTTTCAGTTATTGTTAATATATATGCCCTAGACTTTTTTTTTTTTTTTTTACAAACATTGCCCCATATACGGTGATATGTATCGCAATACTGTACACTTTTGCTGTATATCACCATATATCGCAATACATTTTAAAGACACAATAACCAGCACAATAAAATAGGTGTTATTTGTACAAAATGTTTTGAGAAATAATCATACTGTTTCAAAATTTCAATTCCGATCTGAAAAATGAGCTGTAACTGAAATGTAATGTATGAACAGCAATCAACAAAAGTGAGCACACATTTAAGTGAAAATGTCTAAATTGGGCCTAATTAGCAATTTCCCTACCTTGTTTCAAGTAACTTGTTAGTGTTATATGTTACTATTTTCAAGTGTGAGAGGAGAGCAAGTGTGTTAAATATGGTGTTATCCTTTTCACAGTCCCTCAGACAAAAACTCTACTGCGCATCACCAAAGCCACAAAAACTACTGCATACATACGGAAAAGGACATCATATCCCTGTTTACTCATATTTCCTGAATGATAATTTGGGCCTGTTCAATCTAACATAAAGCTATTCTGTTATACGCATGGCAGTAGGTGGATACAAAGATTATTGCCAGTTTATACATTACATTATACACAATACATTATTTATGTCAAATAATGAATAGTATTTGTATCAATGTTAGACATATAAAGATATTTTGCAAAACAAAAAATACGCTCATTTTCGACTGTAAAGTGGGCAAGCTATTGTTGATTCACCTGTACTTAGCATTTACAAATGACTTTACAGATGTCTGTATTGTTCCCAGCCGCGTTTCTTGGATGCCAGCACATGGCACGGAAGGTCAGGACATCTTGGCAATCTGTTAAAGTGGCTTAACCCTGCTGAGCAAATCGGGGCTGCTGTGTGTCGAGCGCAGGCTCAGCTTTACATCACATGGGTGGAGACTTAACTCGTAGTGAGGGAAAGTGCACAGTGGATGTAAGTATGTTGAAAAACAATAAAGGTTGATTTTCTTTGTAATGTGCTGTAACGCAAAGATTGACGCGCGCACGGCCACACAAAGCTCATGCAGGTAAACAGGATGGCATTGTTTCGCAAACACCCGTGGTTGATAATGGTAACCCAAAAAGTGTTTTGCTTTGAAAGCAAAATGTGGTGTCGCTCAAGGACTAAAATTGTATTATTACTAGAATGTCTTTGAGTTGAGCAGATACCTCAGCAAAGACCAGATTCTTAAGTGGCGATAATAAATTGCATTTGTTAGTTAGCTCACAGGCTAAAGCAATTCTTGCCAAATTGGGTTTGAGTCATGTTTGTTAGAATGTGTCATGAAGATAAAATTTTTTAAGAGGACTTAATATGCTTCTCTGAGGTACCCCACACTGAGTGAGCTGAAGCCTTTCCGGAGTTTGGGCATTACACCTGGACTTACATCCAATCGTACGGCTTCTGTATGGGAAATTTGTGCCCCCTTGTGGGGTTGCCCTTCATAAGCAGAAAGACAAGACGGGGGTTTATTCACAAATACTGTACTGTGCATATTGTTGGGTGTTTGGTATGTTTTCTTTCCTTCTTACGTCCGTCAACCCTTGGTGAGTCTGCTGCTTCTTTTGCAATAAAGCAAAAGCCGTAGAAATAGCAAAATACACAAGCACAGTCAATCCTTTGATGCATGTTGGATTGAGGTCTCATGAGGTACACTGGATTTCTAAGTCAGGGTTTTTTGAAACGTCTGAGCTGGATTTTTTTTCTGGCAATATTAACAATTTTACAACTTCAAGGGGCAGTCAATTTTACAGGTTCTTTTGGATTATGCACAGTTCGATGACTCGAATAAAACCGTGCACAAGAGTAATACAATCTATTAAGAGGGCACTAAGTGAAGTGTTTCCATCCCCAAAAATCCAAGTAACCTTGAAATCTGTCTTTATTATACCATACCTCTTTCACTCCTCACCTTTCATCTCAATTATGGTCACCTCTGTAATATCCACCATATAAACAAGTGGCCGCATGTCCATGGAAAACACTATTATATGGCATAGCAGCATTACTTACCCGTATTTTCAATCATATTTGCGCTCTAGCATGCCTTGAATTTTGATCAAGCTCATACTATACTGTATGTGAATCTGTCTGGTTGCCATGTTTCAGTCCACACACCATCATGCAGTTTCATCACGGGAAGCCCCCGATCACTCTGAATGGCTACTGGTTGCCCTATTTGGAAATCACGTTTGTTTGTTTTTTCTCAATTTCAGCATATACAAAAATAATGACTGCATTATCTTGAGGAGGAATGGGGGAAATTTCCTCCTCTGCTGATTGCAAGCTGGCTCCATTTCGAGTCAACTGCTTTTCAACACAAATGATCACCCGTCACTCGCATACAATTGACCAGATTCATATTTTAATCAGTTATGTTTAGGGCTGTAACTATGTTTCGAATTGAGTAGTCTACCAAGTAGCAATTTAAAATTTAAAAAATATTTTGTATTATACTAATGCAAATTGTGCATGTGAGGTGCTGGTGTCATTTTCGTCAGCATTGATGTGTTCTACACTGCATACGTGAATTTAAATGTGCATGGCTTTAAAAGACTGGAGTCAGTGAATGGGGTGGATTCTGTATCTGCAAATGATAGTGCATTTGTGTGTAGCTGGCTCATGTAAAATATTAGTATATTAACATGTTTCTTTCTTTTGTTATTCTGTCTTAAATTGAGTGAGTGAAATTTGCATGCATCTTTGACTGTTCACCGCTCTTATTTGCAGTAGACACATTCCATTTAGTCAATTTCTTGTGCAAAATGGTCCAGGATTCAGGTCTTTTTTTTCTCTCTTTTTAATCTGGATTCATTCCTTCTGGCTTCACAGCCATCACACCAATTTATTTCTACTCTGAATGGGTTGTCCATTAGTCTATGTAAAAAATGATCCAAGTGATGATTCGAGGCAGAGATTTGGCTTTGTCTTAATTCTATTAATTGTTTTTGTCCTCATTAATTACATCCCACCTCTTGAGTATGACAGCAAAAAAGTGACCACAGCTTTTACATGCTGAGTTCCTCAAAGATCATTTAAGGACTAATATGCAAGTCACACATAAATTGCTTATAAGACCCATATTATTCCATTTTAATTAGTATGAAGGCTTTTTCACGCCATGCTTAAACACGTGGTGGAAATGAACCCGACCATCGTGTATGTCTGACTCTGCAGGTTTAAGGACCAGCCAATGAGTGAAACATAGCCAAAACTGTGGAAACATCCAAGAGTTAGGCTACTGTTGTCAGAAAATGAACAAAGATCAGAGGTTAGCTGCAAGAATCTCTTCCTCACAAGCTAGGTGTCCTGGGTTCAAATAGCCTTTGGGCTGGTGGAAGGGGCCTTTGTTCAGATAAACATTACGGATGTGGAAACACTGGATGGAAGCAACAACATAGCCTACGCATATTTTCAATAAGTAGGCAACGCCTGTCTTTAGCTAAATATAAAGTTGGTCTGAAAAAAAAACCAGCCACAACATTCTCCATTAATATGTTAAATCGGGTTATTTGTCTTATCAGTGTCAAACCACAGGGGTCTTTGGATTTATAGAATAATTTATTTGCATGGTTATATTTTTCGCATTGGCTTAGGGTCAGCGTTAGTCTTTCAAGAATGAGCTTGAAAGGGGTTAGGGTTAAAATAAATAAATAAATAAATAAATAAATAAATAAATAAATAAATAAAAGAATTGGGTCACTTATCTCCGAACTTCCGACAGACCGCAAACCGGATATTGTCCCATTCTATTTCCGGGTGTCGCATTCGTTTCTGTCCCCCATTTCCAAAATGGCGAACATTGCCACTGCTACCGCGGCCGCTGCTGCGGCGGCTAATAGAGACCCTGCTGTTGATCGATCTTTACGCTCGGTTTTTGGTAAGTTCTTTTTTTTTTCTCCTTATGGTTGTGGACTTTTAAAGTTGTGCTATACATATTATGTTTGTTATGGTTTATCTTCGCTGTGTAGCTAACACAGGCAAGTAAGCTTTTGCTATCTCTTATTCAGTCCCAGAATATAACTACATTTATGTATACCTTTTAGTTGGCAATATTCCTTATGAAGCATCCGAAGAACAGTTAAAAGACATCTTCTCTGAAGTTGGCCTTGTTGTGAGCTTCAGGTGAGTAACGCTCATTCATTCGCCTATTGGCCATTTAATCTTTTTTTCAATGTAAGTGAGCAATTGCTAAAAGCACAATTTTATTTAAAGGAGAGTTTGCGCATTTTTTCAGTTAAAAATGGCTCCCAATCATCCAAACAGAACCAAAAATATAATTTCATTCATTTTAGTTCTCACACAGCCATCCCAATCTACTGTATGTGTTTTCGAGTTACTGGTTGTTGCTTTGTTGTTGTGAGCCAAGGTTTGAGCTAACACCGAATTTCGATAAACTATTAAGATTACATGGAGCCACTAAGGCAATATATTGCCCTTGCATGTTGGCAAGACATGCCTCAGTCACCAATGCACATACAATCAATGCACATACAGTCATTAGGTGAACAGAATTAAGTTGATCTTCTTACATAATCAGACACTAATACTATAATAAACCGCCCACCTGACTCCAGCTATTGTTGATTCCTTCAAGACAACAATAGCAACACATTTTGAACAACAATATTACAGTGTAAGCATGTGACAATATCATGTTCTGATGGTCTGACATCCTTGAGTAAAAATTTCACTGTATCACAGAATTGAAATTACACTTTTGCAAAATATAATTGGGAACATCTGCCCTAAAAAACATGCCCAGCTAGCAGCATAGTATGAAGTCTGAAGGTATGTTGTTCATGTGCAAAAATGGTGGAGGACCATGAAAGAAAGGCATGTTCAAGTTGACAGTCAGATGATTAAGGATTATGCAAAAACTCATTGCTAAAGGATCTGTGGCTAATATATTTGATATAGACCTGTTCATGCTGATTTTTAGGATTGTTCTTGCTTTCAGATTAGTATATGACAGGGAGACTGGAAAACCAAAGGGTTATGGCTTCTGTGAGTATCAAGACCAGGAGACTGCACTCAGTGCCATGCGCAACCTCAACGGCAGAGAATTCAATGGTCGTGCCTTACGTGTTGACAATGCAGCCAGTGAAAAAAACAAGGAAGAACTGAAAAGTAAGAGTTTTAAAATTACCGTTTCACATGTTAGGTGGTATGTCTCTGTGCTGTGTGATGACATGAAGATAACTGTGTCAACATGTATGTGAACAGGTTTGGGAACAGGAGCACCCATCATTGAGTCTCCATTTGGGGACAGCGTGACTCCAGACGAGGCTCCTGAGTCCATCAGCCGGGCTGTGGCCAGTCTCCCACCCGAACAGATGTTTGAACTCATGAAGCAAATGAAGGTTGGCTTCTTCTGATCTATTACACATTTTTTTGCATTATAACTGCTCAATGGAGGAAAAAATTACATTTCAATTCAATCTGCACTGCCACGTGTGACCAAAAAATGAAATGTTTACATCCACAAAGTTTACAAAAATGAGCACTATTCAACATGAATATGGTTGATGACCTCCATAACGGAATGTATGAAAACATCTCAAAGACACATACCTGAAATTGAAAGCAAAATCAGCCAATTAAACATGAAGCAGTCGTTTTGAGTAAATTCCAGGGTTTGTACTTTGGCAAAATCCTACCATGGAATTTTCCCATTGACGTTTGTTCGCACCATCTAGTGATCAAAACAAAATGTTTTACTTGCAGTCAAAAAAAAAAAAATATCTCAGCCTCATAAATCAGTTCTTCCTTAAGTTACCACACTAATAGCATCGTGTTCACTTAACCAGGCACACATTTCTCACGGTGTTTGCAAATTTATTGGTTATTTAATGATCATAAATTCATTATGCAATAGATTTGATGACATTTCTGGTTGGTGATGAGTTGTGAGATACAGTATGTAAAATAATATACTTGAGCTCAATTAATATTGGGAAGCGCCGCTCTATACCACGCAGTGTATATGGACTTTTAACTGTTGCAAAAATGTGTTTCCACCCTGCGTAGCTATGTGTCCAAAACAGTCCCCAGGAGGCGAGGAATATGCTGCTGCAGAACCCGCAGCTGGCCTATGCTTTACTGCAGGCCCAGGTGGTCATGCGCATTGTGGATCCTGAAATTGCCCTAGTGAGTGACCAACCCTCCGCACATCTTTCAAAACTACTCTTCTGTGTGGTTATTAATGAATGGGCCACTTTAACAGAAAATGCTTCACCGCCAAAACACAAGTCAGCCGCTCATCACAAGTGGACAAGGGGGCGGCGCCCCGGCAGGCAATCCACCAACTGCCCTGCCAAACATGGCAGCCCCACAGCAGCAGCAGCAGCCCGTGGTAGGTCGAACTGCTAACGTTAATGTCTGTACGCTATTCTATTAAAATCAGTCTGATGTTTACAGTTATTCTTGAATATGTTCAATGGTTACTACAGACCCAAATGAATGCCCTTTTTTATTCATTAATACTCACAATCCTTTTTTTTTTTTTTTTACCAATACCTACATGCTCAGGACCATATTGTCGAATGACTGGACTGTAATCCTTTCTACATTATTACACCGGTACGCTCTAATTTTCTGTTATGTGATCAGACTGGGATGCACGTCAACGGAGCGCCTCCGATGATGCAGCCTGCAAGTATGGTTGTCGTGCCTGGACCCGGACCAGTGCCGGCCCCGGGAGCTGGCGTGCCTCCAGGTAATGATTTAAGGAATCATGTATTGTTTCCCACTTACTGGATGTGCTTGTCTTGTTCCCTTAAGTTAGGCCACTTGCTTTCTAGCTGTTGTTTATTTCAATGTCATATCGTCTTAGTTGACTTAGAACTTCAAATTCATATAGCGAAGCTCCATATAACAGACTCTTCAAATCTCCCCAGAGTGTCTGCTCGCCAGGAGTTGCTTATGGTATTTAGGTCACCGTAGTGTTTTTCACACAAAGTGTTTGTACCGGCGAACCTCCACAAGCAATAATTTGTCCGACACATTTTCTGCATGGTAAAGAAATTCTGGAAGGTACGCGTTGCAGAAAATCTGGCCAACACACGGAGGGGCGTGGTTGCCAAAATGACGTCATTTGACGTGTGGAGCTGCGCGGATCTCATATAAACCAAGCCTTGCTGCTACCCTTCTTGCAGCTGCTGCAGGATTTGCTCGCTTGCTGTTTTTTAGGATTTGATTGCTTGCTGTTTCTGAAGTTTAATGAAGTCTTAACCTTACGTTTGCCCCCTGGTGGTAGGATGACAAACTGCTTGATTTGACATGTCTAGATTGCTGGCTTTGTAAATGTTTATATCGCCGAGAATCATCCTAAATAATCGTGGCAGCCAATATCGTGATCGTGGTTAAAATTAATTGTGCAGCCCTACATGCGACATAAAAAAGGGACCTTAACCCCAAATACATATTTATACTTTTTTTTTTTTTTTTTTTAATTAAGAGTCCAGGCATTTATTCTTAGGTCCATCCACTATCGTCACTGCTTGTCTTCACAAGGGTCACAAGACGTACTGGAGCCTGTCCTAGCAGTCTTCAGACATTGCACATGGGGTACTCATTTATACTACTCATGTTTGATGTTATGATAAAAGAGGGTCTGAGAATGGGTGGTATTTAAATGCACTGACTAGAATAATAAGGC
The DNA here is from genome assembly GCF_059441005.1 of Hippichthys cyanospilos. NCBI lineage: Eukaryota > Metazoa > Chordata > Actinopteri > Syngnathiformes > Syngnathidae > Hippichthys > Hippichthys cyanospilos. Next base: position 6,469,280 of record NC_142381.1, read on the forward strand.
AAATTTGTCTGTGCATTCAAGCCATGCTGTTATGCCCGCGTGCTCAACAAAAACAGCATCCCAACCTCCCGATGTTTTGGGTGTTCTCCTCACCAGCCTTTCTCTTCACAGCAGGTTTTGAATAAGACATGACTGGGGCTAGGCTATCGAATATTTGTTCTTTGCACTTGATGTCATTTTTAGAAATATGCTTGTCAGAGAGCTGTCAGGACCCTGAGCTGTAAGTGTTTAAAATGCCCAGGGTAATGACACAGCAAATACAACGCGGGAAGCACCACTTAAACCCATTAAGATATAGGGAGCCACAAAATATCTTGCAGACCGTAGCTTATTCATGCATCTTTGCATACGGCATTCTGCATTCACATCCCTAGGGGGCGCCACAGCCATTAATACTAACGGCACCACTGTTGGTGTCACAAAACAACAATATCCCCAGTCACCTGTGGAATTCATACCATCAGTCATACACGCTTTCCCAATGCTTTTGAAGTGCCGCTTTGCTCTCTTGAGTCTTGTCTCCTCTTTTTTTTTTTTTTTTCCACCTTTAATGCTGGCTCAGGAACCCTCCAGCTTTCCCCCACAGGATCCTCTACACAAGCTGCTATCGAGCGGCCCCAAGGTATCATCCCCCACTCCCTCAGTCAGTACTAGAGCTGGGCAATAAATCCAATTAATTCAATTAAGTCCTCATTTAAAAAATCGTTGAAATTGAGGTTTTGCATAAGTGGATGAATGACATGTTACAAGACTTATTTGCGGTAATTACTAATGTCCTAATTGTGTTACTTCATGAAAGTATGCACACGTACAGTATGAATAGCTATTTATTTATTTTTTGCATATGATAAATCTTTGTTGAAATGTATTTTAAATCAGTATACATTATCGTTGCCTATATTTTTGACAGGATTACTTAATTTATTAAACCTTAAATAAATAACTGGTTGTTTGCTTTATTCCTTTGAATTAAATCATAATTGTCCTGAATGATTTGAAGAAAATCACATTTTTATTTTTTGGCCATATCGCCCAGCCCTAGTCAGTCGCAGTCAGGTTTGGAGTGGAGAATGCTCGGCAGTTCAAACTCTTTTGTTGTGCGAGGTTGCATGTCCGCAAACATTAGCTAAAGCAGATTCGAGCAAACTTTTATGCTCAAGGACTGCATTTTGCAATTGTAAAATGGACAGAAAGGCCATGCTGCTCATCGATGATTAATTCACAGAAGTGTTGTGTATGTTGTATCTAAGCACCTCGCGGGTGCTTTACATTAGACTGTAATGTTGTGAGTCATAGCAATCTCTTTGTCAAACTAAACTCGTGAATAACCCGTGTTTTTTCAAATCTGAAACAAACAAGATGGATGATGTTTCTTTTTACTTTTAGTGACTCTAATGCACAGTGGGATTGAAAAAGTAGCAGGAGCTGTAACACAGATTTGAGTTGGGGCAAGGGACTTGGCGCGATGATGGCATTTGTCTCATCGCCAGTGCATAAACTCAAATGAACAAACCACAGAGCTGGAGAGAGATCAAGAGCGGCACAGTGAGGTTGTCTTTTCTCTACAATCCCCACCTCTGTCCACTTATGTCCCTCTCATGAATCACATGAATTTTGGTGTAAAGTTACAAATTACACACATACAAGGAAACTTGAATAGGATTAAATAAGATTTCATATTTTGCTTACACAGTCTCTGGACTTATATCATTAGAAGAAAGAAGCGTAAACCCAAAGCTCTGTTTCCTTTTAACTTATTACATTAGCAGAGTTGGGCAACTTACAGTATTTTTCTGGTACATCATTCGTCACAGCCCGTCCCCCTTTCAGTCATCGTCGGTTCATCGTTTTTTTTTGAGCCAGAAAAAAATTATATTCAATATATATTCATATATATATTTAAAAAATATGAATTTGCATTTCCTGTCCCATAGCAAGATGTAAATTAGGTGCAGGAGGCCATTGTTGCTTGAAAGAGTGACCATCTGCATTGCTAGATGTCCACCGTGAAACTCACAACGCCCACACTCGGCCATCATTAATCCCAGAATGCCCTGGTATTTTATCAACAATACATGTCTTTATGTAAAACATTTTTAAAAAGCAAAATAACACAAAAAATCTGTTAACACTGAATTCTAAACATTACTTTTAACTTTTGGTCTGGGAGATAGTGTATAGAATGAGTTTTTCTTTTTTAAACCCAGAAGTTAAAAAGGGTATAACTCCAAATAAGTCTTTGGTAAAATCGGCCCAGCATGATCAGTGATGAATTGACACAATACTGGTAAATCCCTCAATTTAGTATGGTTCTCCACCACTTGGTAGTGCTGATAACTGACCATTATTGGATTGACATTAGACTGAATGCAGTCGCACTATAAAAACGCAACAATATAGCCTGCAATCAAACATATCAGTTGAAATAAAATTAAGTGGCAAAAGGGGGCAGTGACGAGTCTGACGGACATCTGACGTCATGACAGTCCTGACGGACTACAACATCAGATGAAAATTGCACTTTGGACATTTTTAATTAGCCGTTTATTTTGGACATTTTGTCATTGGCCCATTGGCAAAAAGGGCGTCCGTCGGTGACAAACTGACGGGACAGTCCGTCAGTGCTAACGAAGGTCCCACCTCTGTACATTAGTCGTAAAGTTTGGAATCGACCATTGTTTGACAGGACTGTTTGTTTGGCCTTCACACAGACTTTAGTCCACTGTCAAGCAGCTCTAGAATTACGTTTTGATTCATAGCAAACAAAGAATGGATATCCCCAAAGCCCCCTGCCTCCTCCAAAAATCCAAATTGGACCAACAATACCCACTTCCTGCATATTTATGAATTGCATCAATATGGCAACTCTATTTTACATTGAGAAATGAACATAATTTCCATATCTACACACTTGTCAAAGTATTCTTTTCTTCTTTTGCTGGATTAGTTTAATCCAGGTGTGCGTTTTGAATGTAGTGGGCAGGATTGCGTGAGGGGTTATAAGGGCTGCAAATGTACCCTTGACACATGTAACAAACAGGTGAGCTTTTTTTTTTTTTTTTTGTTAAAAGCTCTTTCAAAGAGTGACAACACGAGTGCCTCTTCTTGACAGCCTGCTGCTGTTTGTAGCATTCATGTCAGTAAAGGTATAATTAATCTTAAAACGCAACCGAGCACTGACACACCCGTAGCTTCACATTTGCATGCATTCTTCTGCCAGCTATGCTCCCTCACCCATTAATGAAGTTGTTGTCTTAGCATTAAGTGTTTCAACCATAATTGATCTATTTATTCATTTGTGTGTGTTGTGTTGTAACATTAGGCTTCTTGCTGTGCTTCTTTTTTTTTGCCCTCGATTGTTCCTGTTCTCTCTTTAGTTTGATTCCTAGGGTGAATGATGCCTGTTTAATGTATTAGTTGTGAAATGTACTGCCCTGGCCAAAAAAAAAATCCCCACTCTTTGTTTTTGTTACGCCCTATTTCACTTTATGAAACCCAAAGATGGCAAATGGCCACAAACGTCTCTATGTGTCAAAATCTACCTCATGAATGAATGCTTGTACTGTTCTCCCGCAATAGGGAAACCTATTGCTGGTAAATTATTCTTCTGGACGGGATTTCATGGGGGTTTCCCACATAACGCTGTGTATGTTTAAACTAGACTTGACCAACTGAGACATGCCCTTATCACACTTCCGCCACACCTTATATCATCTGTGGAATGATCAGACCCAAGTGACCTGTTTCTAGTGTCCCAGATTCTGATCTTGATGAATACTTTTCCCGCTCAATTAGTCATTGTGGATTTTTTAAATCTCTTTAGCCCTAAACTTTTTTCCCCCCAACACATACAGTAGCAAAGTGCTTTTGTGTTTAATGAGGCTTTTCACTCTCAACTTATGCTGCAGCACTGAGTGCTACCGATACCCCTCCTCCTAACCCTGCCCATTCGCACATTGCATTTCAACTGTTCTTAAAGGGTCAGCCTCAGTCTGTGTTATCGCTCTGTTCAATCGGCCCATCCGCTCCCCCACATGTAAATCTGTGTACAGCTCAAGTGCCAGAGAGCATAAGCGCACAGCCTTAGTCATGTAAAGTTCTTGGCAAAACACCCTTATATTGTGTCAGATGTAGAAGAGCAGTGGTTTAGTTCGAAACGAAAGTGCCTTCATTTGAACAAGCTTGTGTATTAGGGCTGTGCATTGTGAATTGCTTCAGACTCCAAGTTAGGACTGAGAGTATTAGGGTTGCAGCGCATCATTTGCTGGGGGGGGGGCAAAATACCAAAGGTGCGAAAAGTGAAGCTCCAAGTAGCAACAAACACTAACAACAATTATATTTGTGAATTCTTAATTAAGCAGCAAAATATAGTAATCCCTCATTTTTCACAGTTAATCAAACCCCAGATTTTTTTAAACGTGAAAAGTATTTATCCTTTCAGTATAAAGTTAGTGTTTCTTTGTGAAATTTACATGACCAAACGCAGAAAACAGGTCTGTTCTGATTGGTGGTTACCTAATCCAGGGGCAACTCTTAAGTCATTTTCAGTTCACATGAAGTGGCACAATAGCTGCCCCCAAGATGGATAAGAACAGGGCAATTTCGCCGTCTAATTCATATTCCGCAAATGCAATATAACGTGTACAATGTTATGTAATATCTCTAACTAACTAATATTTTAAATATTCAACAATTCCACTAGGAAATGAGCATTCAACTTGCATGGCTCAGCTGGTTCATATAATGTATTTGTTGTTGAACAGCAGAACCACACCCCCAGTTGCTCTTTTTTCTCGTCTAGAGTTAAACAGGTGAGGCAAGGCGATTTGGACAAAATATTTGTGGCTTGGAAGATTATACCTCGAGTCAAACTTTTCAAGTGTCACCGTGGTTGAAAATGTTCAGCGCGATTGGCTTCGTGATTGCCCAAGAGTTCTTCTGTCTCTAGTCGAATAAAAAAATGACCAGTTGAAAGTCTGGAAAGTGTATTTCCACATACATTGGTCTTTGGAGGGGCGAGTTACTAGATTTTAGAATGTTTTTTTTATTTTTATTTTTATTTTTTTTCAGATATGAGCTAGTATTTGACTAAACAAATTGGTGGTGATAGTGAACTTAAGTTCTCTCAATTCACAGTGAGCAACTTTGACAAATATTATACCAATCACCAGTTATTGCATATTGAGAAGCAACTGATTTTTGAAAATACAAAATATAACAATACTTACAGTCATATGTTGTTTATCATGTATGACAAGTGAATTAGTATTACAGCATCTTTTTATGGTACATCAATACTGAGCAATCCACAAATTCATTTCACGGGGCGGTGGCTTGTTTTGGCCCACCAGTGCTTAGTATTATGTCGTCATGTCTTTTATGAATGTTTTCATGGTTTTGTTCTCCCTCAGGAGGAGGCGGCATCCCCCCCAGAGGGCTGCTTGGCGACGGGCCCAACGATCCCCGAGGGGGCAGCCTGCTGACGGTCACGGGAGAAACCATTGACCCCAAGTGAGTGCACGGACGTGTTAACTTTGCAGCGCGCCGAGAGACGCCACTGAAAACTTCACGAAGCTCTCCGTTTAGTCGAGGGTACATAGGTGCACCTCCGCCTCACGCCCCGCCAGTACACATGGGCCCGATGGTCGGTGGGCCGCTGCCGGATATGCGAGGACCCCCGATGGAAATGAGAGGGCCGCCGATGGGAGAACCGCGAAACATGATGGGTGACCCCAGGGGGCCTCCTATGATGGAGCAGCGGGGACCCCCGATAGATACCAGAGGTAAGCCAAATGGTTTGGGTTGCACTGGAGTCCAGAAAGTATTTGCGTTTTCCCCACATGTTACGTCCTCACTGGAAAAAAAAAAGGATATTGACTCAAATATTTCCAGCCGACATACTTAAAAAAAAATTGGAAAATAAGTGCATCAGCACTTCCAAGTATGGGCATGCTGGCCACTGTCATCTTTTCAGTTTGCCACACCATCCAAGCTGTGTAAAAGGGCAGTCTATTGTTACAAAAGCATGCCAGTAACTAGGGCTGAATGATTAATTGCATTTGCAATCACAATAAGATAACACCTGATTTGACGTCCTAACCGCAAACGCTGCAGTTTAAATTGTCAATGAGATGTTTACGGAGGAGAGGAAGGAGGGCTCGCAGCAGGCAGCAACGTCATGTCATTTTTGGTGAGATGAAATGCAGCTGCCGCTTGTAACGCATGCTCTACTGCTTTCTTGATATCGAAAAATGTTACGTGACATCATATAAGCAATTATAAGCTTACTTACCCTACACCAGGTGTAACTAAGTCCGGTCCTCGAGAGGCTCTATCCTGCCCGTTAGCTTTCAATAACGCACACAATCCAAATTATCAGCTCATCAAGTTTTGCAAGATGTCTGATAACCATCCTGACGATTTGAATCAGTTGCACTGGGGGAGTGTTGCATCGAAAACAGACTGCTCGGTTGCTCCCGAGAGCTGCGCTGGGTTTCAGACCCCTGCCCCACACTCGGCGCGTTTTGTTATATTGGCTATATTCATTGTTTTGATATATCGATCTAGATAAGTCCAGAGTTCAAGAAGTGCAGTGCAGTTGTTTACATATATCAATGATAAAATGTTTCATGCAACTTGAAGATGTTGAAATGGTAAAGCAACAGTTATTCAGTTTAGTTTGACGGTTTATTGGTTCACACAATATCAGCGAGTCATGTGTGTATGGGATTTCCGCGTCTTTTCACAGGCCGCGATCCCAGAGCAATGGACGCTCGCGGCCCCGTGGCTGGCCAGAGGGTTCCCATGGCGGGAGGAATGCAGGGCCCCATCCCGCACAACATGGGCCCCAACGCACCTCTTGCTGCTCGGCCGGTAAGTGTTTTTTTCCTTGGGTTATTTTCTGTGTGTTTAGTGTGCCCAATGCAATAAAAAATGCTTCATAAAACTAAATCTTCGAGTACCAAACCGCTTTTGGTGCACATTGTTAAAATGTCGATTGTTAGATTTCTGGTCAACACTGCAAATGGCGACCGTATTTTCCCTCGACAGGGTCCCCCTATTTCCGGAGTTCCTCCTTCAGGAGGAGGGGGCGGCGGCTTCAGCCCGGGTCAGAACCAAGTATCCACACAAGACCAGGAGAAGGTGGGTAGCACTTAGGGATTGTCTACATTCTTTTGTGAATTCTGACAGCAGGAATGGCCACATGGTTTTGATCTCCTTTGTATCTTTATTTGCAGGCTGCCCTGATCATGCAAGTTCTCCAGCTGACTCCGGATCAGATCGCCATGCTGCCGCCCGAGCAGCGCCAGAGCATCCTCATCCTCAAAGAGCAGATTCAAAAAACCACGGGCGCACCTTGATCGGCAACCGGGCAACATAAAGGGGGCAGGTAGGTGCTTAGTTGGCCCAGCAATCGCAGACATAACGTGGATTAAAGTGACAGAAATGTATTTTTGAGATGATGATTATAGCCTCCAGCTAATAAAAAAATAATTCACCATTTTGAGAAACGTGAATGTTAAAAGTGTTACTATCATTTATGTAATACAAATTAGATAAGAATTGGCCCTCTGAATGGTATTTTGCTGTCATTGTTTTTTTTGTCTTTTAGGATTTGCGAGGTCACCTCAGCCTAAAGTTGCGTCATCATTAATTTAGAAGGTTGTAATTTTTTTTTTCATTTTTTGTTTTTTATATGGAGTCCCAACAGATGTGTGAACCCAAATCATCCTTTGTTTTCCCCCCATGTTTGTCAATAAAACAAAACTGATAATACATGAGTACTTATTCTTTATTTAACTAAAGCATATAGACAATGATAGAAATATATCAACACTTGACTTCTTCATTTAAAAGGAGTATAAACATAACTGCCATTGGCTCCTACATCTTTTTCTCGGAACACTTCTTTCGTTTCTTAACACTTAAGAGCAAAATAACAGGACAGTATAAAGATAGTGTGATAACGCGTGAAAACAAATCAGCGCTGTTGTTAAGCGGAAAACTACAGGTGAAATCATCAATTCACAATTCATTACAAATCAGTGCTCTTCATATATACAGAAAGTGCCAAAGTTTACATGTAGACACGGTGTGAACATGTCAAAATGCTAAAGAAGGAAAATTGGTGAAAAGGTTACTTCTTTGGAGCAAAACACAATACAAAATTTAAACGTAAATGTCCTCCAACGATACAGCTCACATTGCAAAAAGAATGATAATGCTCAGGGCTCAAACTAAAATTTTTTTTTTTTTTTTTTTTACACTTAAGTATGGTGAAAGTACAAAATTAAATAGGGTGTGTGCATTACATTTTAATATTGCAACTTTTTTCCATATCCTGCAGAATTTTCTTGACATTTTTTCATGTTATTGTGACGAATTATAACTGCTTTTCTGATTCGTTAAAATTGACATTTTTAAATTGCGCAACTATTCTTTTGTTTATTGCCCCTAATATTTTACTTTTTTAAACTGTCATTCCAACTTTTATTCTCGCAATGTTTTATACTTTAATTGTAGACATTTCTTTATTGTAATACTGGGGATATACTTTTTAAAATAACCAGGTTTTAAATATCTTGACCAGTTCTTTTAAGTCATAATAGTGTAACATTATTGCATCTTTAAAAGTGACTTATAGTTATATATACACACACACACACACACACACTCATGCAAAGTGGACCCCAGGTTAATGACATCCCTGCCTTACAACTCTAACCCTTTTTAACCTTATGATGTGGACCGCGACATTTCTTTGCGCTTTTTTCTGCCTCATGACACGACAAAAAAAAAAGTCTCTTCTCAAACATGGCGGTCAGTGTGCTCACTCATACTGACAATCACCCGCATTACAGTTTAGAGCACTGCAATGCCGGTCTGCTATTGGTCAGCGTCACAACTCCCTAAGATACTGGTCTACTATTGGTCCGAGTCATAGGTCAGTAAGATGCTGGTCTGCTATTGGTTGGCACACAGGGTTACAGATGGCTGCCTAAAGACTTTATCTTGCTTTCAATATTGTATTTATTGTGTATTTTAGTCCTTAATTCAACCTTGAATTGGTTAAATATGGTTCCCAAGATTTCTAGTGATGTTAAAGAGAGAAGTAAGAAGATGATTGGTGTGGAAACGAAACTGGAGATAATCAAGAAATACGAAGAAGGATAAGCTAGCCGAGGCTAGGCTCTCGTCACAAGGAAATATGGGCATAACAAGCTCGCCACGTCAAAGGTAAACAAATCCTTTATATATTATTTATGATGTTATTTAATTGTATGCATGTATATTATATATAAGTAGCACTTATACTATTTTGAAACGAATTTTTAATTTGTACAGTATATACAATTTTGATGTTTTTACCTGGGGTTTTACACGCATTTGCTAATTAACATAAATTTGGATTGCCTGCCGCACAGCGAATTACAGATCCTAACCGTGGAATAAACCGGGGGCCCACTGTACAGGTGTATAAAAAAAATATATATATATATCTATATATTGCATTGTTTACCAAATCGTCAAGACCAGTGGTAGAGAGAGTAGGGAGACTTCAGGCCAGTGGAGCAACAGCGTTGTCGTGAAAAGTTGTGTGTGTGTTTGCGCTATGAACACACACAAGCCTGTGTGCTTTCAACACACTCAAGCATGTGTGCCCTAATTAACAATGAGCAACATTCCCCAACAGGTCTTGCTGACAGGGAAACCGCTTCTGTTCTCTTTCCCCCAGCTCAAAAGTTCTCCTTGTTGAAGTAGAACTTTGTCTTGCGTGGGTCCACGTCCGAGTATTTTGCACATTTTTTTTCCAAGACCTTGGCCAAAGCCACCGGGCCACACAAGAACGTTCCCACCACGGCCCTGAAGATGAAATTCAAAAGACAACGGAGAATTTTAGGGAATGCGCCATTTTGTTTGCTAATTCAGAGCGACAATGATTTTCTTACGAAGGGTTCTCCTTGCGGACTTGTTCAAACTCCTTATCCCAGTTGGGTCTTCCATAGTGCGTTTTTTGTTTGAGTCCGGTGACCACGTCGGTCTCCTCGTCAAAGTGCACCATGGCGTGATTGGCCTTAAGGAAACAGGGAGAACTTAACATGAGCACACCAAGCGAAGTGATGCAATGTTGCAGACAGAAAAATTCATTTTATTGTTGCCAAACTTACATGACTCTGATCCCAGCCTGTCAGGAAGAGCTTGTAGGTGAGGAAGCCCCCAATGCCCCGTTCCTCCATCTCCCTCTCCTGGACCTGCAGGAGGTCGGCGAACCACTCGAAGGCATTTGTCTCTCGACACAGCCAGTAGAAGTAGATCTGGAACCAGGAAGTCGGGCAGAAAAACAACAACAATGATGACCTTGCTCAAAAGGCTTCAAGAGGATTAGGGTGTGTTCACATGTGCAGGTTACATCATTCACACATCGGGCAAACGAGAACGATACAAACGAACTGACCCAAGAACAAAAGCGACCGTGACGCAACGAGAGGATTTCACACATGGCTTAAGTGTGACGTATGCTCATCTAGACGTGTTTTCAAACAATGGCTAGGAACCAATTCCGAATACTGTCTTTGCAGTGTTGCCTTCAGGATCCTAAATCATCCATTCCCCATTGATATGAATGGAAATGCCGTTAATCAGTTCCATCAGTTAATCAGCCCCCCCCCAGATATTATATTGTCATTCAAGTGTTGCTGCACCATTTGTGTTCAATCTTTTGAGCTTAAGTGCCCTGCCCTAAAAGATTGCCTGCAAAATTCAAATGCCACTTAAAGCAGTTCTCACATCATCCCGAAGTAAACCAGTTCTACATAACCCCAGGCGTGCAGATGAAGGGCGTCATTCGCCAGTGTGCATTTAGTCAGTGACAACAAAAGCAAAAAAAAAAAAAAAAAAGCGCAACGTTGTTGTGAGGTTGCGCGTTACCTTTCGCGTGCGCAGTGATGGGTTGGAGTCCTTGAATTTGTACCAGATGGACTTGAGGATTGAGGCGAAGGGCGTCACGCCGATACCCGCCCCCACCAGCATGGCCACCTCATAGTCGAACACGTCCTCGCTGGCCGTACCAAAGGGCCCGTCCACTCCCATTCTGATGCCAGCCAAAAAAAAAAGTGTCAACGTTAAGCAATTGAGTCGATTGCAAAAATGCAAACAGTATACTAATTTGTCGGTTAGCTTATTTTTTGAATACTTGTCTCAGTATTCACGCACTGAAGATTTTACACACAATACTTGAATACTAAATTCTTTTTTCGCATTTGCACAATCATTTTGATTCGCATTCGTATGAAGGCTTGTCACTCAGCATTCACTCGGTATTTGACATTCCGTGGAAATGTTTGTGCACCAGCAAGTGTTTTGACACACATTCATAGCATTAAAACTGTATATTTTGGAAAGAATAACATTGAGGGCTTGAACATGAATATGATAGATGCAATCCTGTGTTTAAAGCAGCGGAAAATATTTAGTGACTCTGCATTTGTAAAATATTTTGATCCACAGTACAATTAGTCTGAATGTTGAGCTCTCAGCATTCACACAAACATTTTTTACTTACATTTTGAACAACTAACTCTAAAACAATTATGGTTGCTTCAATGGTGGATTAAATGCTCCTTAATTGAGTTCCCCACGTTTGTATCTCAGAGTTTACATACTGGCAAAACATTTGAGGAAAAACTGACTTAGGCCCTTGCGCGCCCTCAGGCAGCTGCTGCATGATGCTGATGAGTTTTTCGGTCCAGTCTCCGGCCGAGCGGATGTGCACGCTGAAGAAGTCCTCCTCGGGGGCCGAGGTCATGGTGAACGGGTGCCACTCCAGCTGAGAGATGGCCGGGCAGTTGAGAAACACGTACTGGCCAACCTCCATTTTGAAGCCGTTCTTGACCAGCTGTAACTCCAGCACTTTGGATGGATGCATCACGATCTAAGAAGAAAAGGTTTACACTTTTTCAAAAATCAAAAACGCGAGCGCAAACGACGTCACCGGGAACTTCGAGTGTTACCTTTCGGTATCGGACCGTCTGCAAGTATCGGACTAAACGTAGCAGCCGCTCACACAGGTACAGAATCATCGGAGCGATCACCCACATCCAAGTCTGGGAGGGGGGGGGGGGGGGGTAGAAGAGACCTTTGTTAGCATCTTAAATACTGAGACCAGTTGAGAAGGTAAACATTTATTAAGGCGCATATTATCCATTGGAAAAATCTCATGGTACACCAGTTCAAAAAGTACAAAAATCTTCCAAAATGTGTAACCCCAGACAAATGGATGTCAAGCATTTTAGCTCAGGAGCCACCCGGAGGAAAATCGATTCTAAGGTGGACCAGATTGCCATAATCATGGAATATAAACTTAAAAACAACTACCGTCCGAACTAATGAGAAGTAAATAAATAAAGAACATTTAAAAGAAAATAAGACAGTTTGTTTATACTACGATCCTATTCTTTTTTTTATGCCTCACAAAATCAACTTGCCGGCTGGACTAAAACTCCTGGCGGAGTTTTGATAGCCCTGTTTTAAAGTGTCCTAAAATTTGTCAGCCCTAATATTTATAAAAAGCGCGCACACGCCCACAAAGACACCAACCTGCGGAAAGCCCCCGGCAAACTGCGGGAGAGGGCACTCGGGAATTCGCCCCCATTCATTGATGCGGTCCTTGCAGATGGTGAAGTTGTGCTTGGAAAGGTTGCTCTGGCTCCTCACGATGCGTCTGAAGGTTGTTTGCGAACGTTGAAGAAGACAGCGAGGCAGGGAAGGGACGGCACGGCGGGCGTTGGCTTACCCGGCGCCGTGAATGACCAGGCCGGCGAAGAAGATGATGAAGAGGTGGTGCGTGTACCAGAAGACCTCAAAGTAGCTACGGCGGATGACCTCCATGGAAGACGTGATGATGAGGATGAGGGCCAGCGTGATGATGACACCCGTGATGCCGGCGATGGTGGTGAACACCAAGTAAGTGGGAATCTGCTGCGGATCCTGACACGCAAACAAAACTTCTTGTCACGTGATCATTTCATTAAGGATGCTCGACATGAGCCGACAGCACAAATCTGCCTTTGCAAACATAATGCTCGCTGTTCATTGTCACTGATCAAAATCATCTCGCGGACTAGATTAAACACATTTGTGGGCCAGAATTGGCCTGCGGGCCCTATATTACAAACATTTAACTTGAATAAATGCTGTAAAAAAGTATTAAACATTTGTTAAGATTTTTTTTATATCGCTTTAAAAATATACACTTTTTACCTATACAATTTTTATAGATAACTTATAGATAACTAAGTTGTCAAGTGAATTCTAAATTCTGCCAGCAATGGAAAATAAGCACTCAGCCAGTATTAGTATAACATTTGGTTGTTCACTGACCACTTATAAATGAGTAAGAAATTATCCCTAAAGTCATTGTCGTATTTTGTTCAAATAGTAACACATTCATGTCATTTTCTTGATTAAAGAAATAGCCAGAAGATTCTCAACATTGTTGGGCTTCTGGACCACTTGATGGCCCCATAGTGCAAATGAAGCACTGTAGGAATCATTTTTAGTAGTTATTATACATTTGCCATGATAGTACATATTTGCAGCATAAGAGAGTGTTTTCAGCTTGGATGCAGCTACAAGAGGACAACTTGGCGGCGGAGTGCGAACAGCTGATAAGGAGACCTCAACGGCAGAGCCCCTGGGAGATGACGTCAAGACCTCTGGGCTCACACGCACTACCAGAGAATGTGAAGATGGATAAGCAATTCTTGCGAATAGTACCATATAAACAAGTATGCTGTGTGCCAACTTTACATGTAATCAGATGCCTCTGTATCATATAAAATGGGGAGTGTTAGAAGTATCGTTGGAGAACGAATGTGCCGTGACCAAATAAAGGCTACACTCCTTCTCTCTCTCGAGAAAAATATTAATTGAGTGCCTTTTCTCTCTTTATTGCCTAATTATTATAAATGTCTATTTGGTGAACCTGACAAGCACCTTGAAGCTTCTTGAAAACGTGTGCAAACCAGATGGCTGCAAAACTTCAATGTTTAAAGAAGCCACATTTGGCTTCGCCTCCCAATTGCAGTGTTGTTAGTTCAATCCCTGACCTCGGCAACCATGCCGAATGGTTGAGCAAGACACTCATTTCCTCCCGGTGGACATGGCGGCGCCCGTGGCGTGCTTCAGTTCCACAAGAGTGCCCATTAGTTCATGTAGCTATTGTATATGAGGTGCCCTAAACCAAACAGCCAAAATGTAATCTATTCATTATTCTAAAAGAAAGGTTAAAAGGCAAAGAGGAAGGCGACTCACTAGGCTGGTAATGCGAATGGGGTTGAGGTAGGTGGTATTTCTCGTATCCGCCAGGTCGGACAGCGCCGTGCTGAGTTCGTCGTAAACGCCTTGTCTGCTGTTGTTGTACCACTCCACATTCAGGAGATGGGCGATGACGTGAACGGCTGTCGGGACACAACGTAGAAGGTCAAATATGACAGCTTTAGGTTGGGATGCCAAGCATCCATCCATCTCCATCTATCTATCTATCTATCACGTTTTTTTGTTTTTTTTTGTACAAGTATCGCGGCCTATGGGATATACAGTCCCAGTGGTATTTCTTGGTGGAAATGGAAATGAGAATCTTTGAACTAATTTTCCATGTATCCTAGACATATAAAGAAGTAATATGTGCCATATATTTTTTTAAAAATGATAAATCCTCATTTATCACCCATTTGCTTACTGATCATTGTCTGATTGCACTGTTGTATCATCAGAATGAATCATTTTCAAAAAGATAGCAAATCTGCTGCTCTCGTTTGCGTTTTTTTTTAAGCTCTCACTCCGACGTCAGGATCCTTCACGGGTGCACTTACCCAATTTTGCTCAACAAATGACACACCTTGTCACAGTGAGGTATTCATTACACAAACACACACATTTACAAGCACTGTTTCCCATCAGCATTTCCCATAACCCTAATCTGTTATCAGTACATCTTGTTTTATTTTTCCTGTCTGACAATCTCACCTGTCATCAGGGCTATCGTGTAAGCCACCAACTTGTGGAAGTCGATATTTTTATCAAGCTGCTTCCTCAAACTACGACTGCAACACTGAATGAGGAAAAAAAAAAATACTAGATTTAAAATCAAGAATGTACAACGGCCACGTCATCATACAACTTGACTCACGTAATTCGATGTCGCAGAGAGAAATGCCAAACAATCGGACATGGCTGAGACAGTTTTTTTTTTAACTCAACTTTAAAAACTACCCATATTTCTTTTTTTCCATAACAAATAACAATACATTTGATTTGTTTTCTAAGTATCTTTAATGTAGCCTAAAACACACAGTTTTTTTTTAGTAAACAGTTCCTTTGTCACATATTTGATTAACTTGTATATTGTATATTGTAAAATGTCCCCCTAAAACTACACTGAAAAATAAGAATAATATACTAAAGTTGTGGGCCCACTACATACTAGATGATCCATTATTTTGTAACGCTAAAGTTGAAACCCCACCCAGCTAATGTAATAAATTCCGAACATTTACATGACTGGGGAACCTGTTTCTTCTAATTGGTTATACAGTTACATTTTCTAAGAGGGTTGTAACTAAATCCAGAAAAAGAAAAAAAAACATTTAACACATTTACAGTGGTGCCTTGAGATAAATGACTCAACTCATGAGATTTCAGAGATACGAGCCATGGATTGGGGGGGCAGCTTTTACTTCTGCTGTGTGAAGTGTAATTGCACACCCCTGCCACTAGGTGGTGCAGTGTTGCTCTCATTGGCAAAGTCTGTTCCATTAATGAGATTTAGAAAAAAATCAGGATGTTTTGCTTCAGGTTAAAGATGTAATTTTTTTTCAGTTCCAGGCTAAAATGTAACCCGCACACTGTAAAAAGTAGTGACCATTTGTTGAAAGTTAATGCAATTTTTACAGATAACCATCTTATTTGTTGTCAGCGTGTCAATTGGGGTGCATGAAATGTTGGGATGGTATGTATTTACATATTTGCACATCTTACCACGAGGGAGCCGCGTATGAGCGACAACAGGTTGCGACACACGGGGAGGAGGATCAGCAGGCAGTTGAAGTTGAGCACGGCGGCTGGGGCCCTAGCCCATGCCAGAGCAGACTGGGGTAATCAAAAGCAAAATCATGAGTCTCCCTGCCACTTGAATGGGGTGGGGGGGTGGGGGGGGGGGTTCCGAAGGACTCACCCCTAAGAGATGCCGCGTGTAAAAGAACTGATCCCCCAAGTCGTAGAAGAGATAAAACCAGACAAATAGGAAGATGTTGATGCCCATCCACACCACCTGTAAACATAAAACTGGTCAAAGATGCTCATTGGTGCATTTGCAGTGCAAATGTGAAAGAGCTCACCAGTGTGACACAGGTAACGCCATTGTTAATAATCCAGTTGGCCATGATGAACACCTGCACTGGGATCACATCAGGTGCGGCACCGCTGCACTTTTAAACGCTGCGGGCTCCTCCCTCAAACGTCACACAAGGAAGTGACGCCCACTCACACACACGCGGAAATGACAGGGTGGAATTTATCGAAGCGGCCGAATAGGTGCAGTATTCCTTTCAGGAGCTGAAAGACTGCATTCCGATCAGCCAGGAAGTCAACCGGCAGAGTAATGAGGAAGTGTGAGAACATTTGATGGATGGAAGAATAAAAATAGCTGTCGAAACGTCACAGACAGGATTTTAGACATTGGTTTTTAAATATAAGCAGTTTATTTTACTAAAGTTTCAAGTCATCAATAAAGTAGTCAAGGCACTGGACGAAAAAAAAACAAAACAAAGAAAAATGTGAACATTTATCAGTAGAATGGTGAGAAATCAAAATAGCTCATTCAGTGGCCAAAAATTGAATGTAAAGTTTCTTCTCCATTGTGACAAGTGGACATCTAATTACAAAACTATTATATTTCCTTTATTATTTTTAATTCTAATCTTTTCAACTTAATTGACATTCAGCCAAAACTATTCACAAAATGTT
Organism: Hippichthys cyanospilos; assembly: GCF_059441005.1. Classification (NCBI taxonomy): domain Eukaryota; kingdom Metazoa; phylum Chordata; class Actinopteri; order Syngnathiformes; family Syngnathidae; genus Hippichthys; species Hippichthys cyanospilos. Next base: position 6,486,305 of record NC_142381.1, read on the forward strand.
AATGATGTCTGGGGTTACATTTTACTATGGACTTTTTTTGCACAACTTTACACAAAAGAATTTCAAAAAAAAAATGGCAACAATGAAATTCACTTTAATGTTAGGCCTTTCTGTGGTTCATCCATATTTTGTAACCCACTGAGGGCACTTAAGACAATCGTTTGAGAACATGTGCTTGAACCCTTTGTTTACCATCAATTGTTGCCACAATATCCAAGTGTACAAATAGATTTTAACCCGAAAGCCGAGTACCCTAAACATTTTGCAACGTCGTGCATTTTTTCCAAAATTTCTGTGTTAATTCATCATGTTGAAGTCCAACTCAACCCCGTTTGTTTCCCACAGATCTCCTTGCTGTTTTGACATTTGCCCAAACCATAAACCAGTTCTAGCAAGGTGAGGCTTCCTTCGCAGCCGGTCCAAGCAGTTCTCCTTTAATTCCTCGGAGTTCCAATTCTGATTGAGTAGACACAAAGGTGTGCAAAGCCATCCATTCTCAAGGTAGTCTCTATCATTCTTAAGGGGGTGCAAAATCCACATCGGGGGGAAAAGGCAAGCAAAATAGTTCTCTGTCAAACACCACTGTGTTTTTTGTGTAGGTACACCTGCGCAATCGTAATGCGCCGAAAAATTTCCAAAGACAAAAATGCTCAGATTTAAAGGGACATTATTGAGGTTGAAGTGGCATGCACTCACTGACACGCAACCGCTTCGAGTATTTTGGTGGCACGAAGAGAGTCGAAATCTTCGAATTGGGAGGAGCATTGAAATGCACCCTAACTAAATTTAGGTAAAAGGCAGACTTGAAGTCGGAATAATTGCCAGTCAGTCGCATCACACATGGAGACAATCACTCACACCTTCACAGAGAAGGAAGTGAACTCATGCTGCTACCGCTTGAACTACACCATTTTATAATTTATTATTATTGCCTTTTAATGCATTCAATAAATTCAAATAAAAGACTGATTTTTACCCGAATCTACTGCAATATTTTTCTACATTCATATTGTTTCTGCAGCATGCAAATTTATTGAGATTTATTTGAAGCGCTTATCCAGTATGGCATTAATATTAGTCCATTAAAACCAACGCATCTGAATTGCGCCTACAACACAAAATTTTAGGACAAAAGATGAGTTTAAGTGCAGTCATGAATCCATTAAAATCCATACAGATGTAGCTTTGATTTGACTTCATGAATGAACGAAACAGCAGTCAGTAGGTGATATCATTTTGGGTCACGATATTAGAAACAGCTCTCAGTATGCTGCAACCACAATAATCGCACAACTGTTACATGATTAGCACTAACGACTGAGCATTTTTCTCTGTTCTTATGATTCAGTGATTCCCAACATTAATGCGTTGTCAGAAATGATCCAATTTCACTTGATTGGTCTAAAAATTGTGAGTCATTTATCACAAATGATATAGTGTATCATATGCCACAAAAATCGAATACTCTTCTGCTAGATGGTCAACGCTCTAGTGAAGCTGTGTATCCACCGGTTGACATTCACACAAGAGAACAATATCTTGGTGTTGAACTGAACAGGACCAGATTTCAAACTGGCTAAATCAACTCAGATGAGATCATAATTTCAACAGAGTAATTCGCATCGATGGCCCAGTACGATCATCCGCCTGTCCTTTACTACTCCCGAGTCGCCGAGTCGGGCAGAAGCACAACGGTCTTTCAAATGATACAAAGTGTGACTGTTTAATTCTAACAAATTATGCCTTTACTGTATGTGTTTCCCTTTTAAGCAATATAATAATAATAATAATAATAATAATAATAATAATAATAATAGTTCTACTCATTAAAAGCAGAATCCGAAACTTAAGATTTGCTCAGTGAATTGTTTCAACCGGATCTATACGTCACTGCCATAGACAGAAGAGCAAAGATCTTAATTGCGGCGAATAATTTATTCTCGGAGCAATTGGATCATTTCTTGCGGCGCCGTTGTAATGGATCACAGATTGGAAATCACTGCCACTAGATGGCGCAGGTGTTCCTACTACTGGGATCTCAGGCATATTCCGTGATGTCGTCCAGGATGGCCGTCTCCTGTTGATCCGCGTCGCTGTTGAAGTTCCGCGGGTCCAGCGGCTCCTGGGGCTCATCGGGCATCAACACCATTGTGGCGGCGGTGGAGTAGGACGGGGCCATCTTCCTCACTCGCCCCTCCTCCTCAAGCCTTCCTCGGCAGCAGCAGACGCAACGGAGGCAGTCGTGGACGTTGTGCCGAAAGAGGCTACGGCACGGGTGAAAGAACTGATAGAAGAGCAGCATGAAGAGCACGGCCAGGCTGTAGCAGATCAGCAGCTGGACGGCGAGCAGCGGCGCGCACACGTACTCGTAGAAGTCCGACTTGAAAAAGTACCATAGCGTGATGAGGAGCAAGTTCTCGACAAAGCGGGCGCTATAGTACATGGCCAGCCGGTCCCAGCGCTGTTTGCGGTCGATGAGCTCGGCGTGGCTTAGGTCCAGCTGCACGGCCGACCAACAGAAGACGTTGATGCACGCGTAGAGCAGCGTGAACAAGCACAGTACCACCACCGTGCCTAGCTTGGAGAAGTTCTTCTCCACGTCCTTGGCCAGTGAGCCCTTCTTGGCCCAGAACTCGCCCCAGGGCAGGAAGAAGAAGAAGATCAGGTTGGCCAGGCCCACGAGGATCACCCAGTGGGTGAGGGCCGTGCTCATGAGGACCAGGGCGGTGATGCGCGTGGTGATCTCCAGGCCTCGCCACAGGATCATGCAGAGGTAGGCCGACGGGCGGAAGCGCACCTTGTAGTCGTCGTAGCGGATTTGGATGGCTAGGACGCTGCACACCAGGGCCCCGTATATGATGGAGATCTTGGTGATGATCATCAGAGTCACTGGAAAAAAAAAAAAAAAAAAACATGGTCAGTGGAAAGGAAATGTAATATGACGAGATCATTGTTGTTTTTTTTTTTATTTTTTTGTTGATCTCTGTAATACAGTGATTGTTAACCAGTGTGCTGAGGGAGCATCAGGTGTAATTCGGGAGATTATCCAATGTAAATTTTGACAAAACTAAAGTCACATATTTTTGGAAAAACTCTGTTGTTCCTGTATCTATGCCAACCACAAATTGTAACAGGCAAAACAATTGAATGCTCTTCCACGAAATGACAAGATGTTGCATGATCAACATGTATATCCGCTTTTTGTGAATCGTTTTACTAAGTGGTGTGGCTCGGAGATTTTTTCCGATGACAAACATGTATGTTGGCCCGATAAGGATTGAGAAACGCTTGTGGTGTAATATGCATTTTGAAGTAGGATTTTTGCAAGGTTCCTGCCCTACAGCGCCATCTGGTGAGTCATTGCCATCTCCACTCTGCATGCAAGCGGCAAATTGCATCAAAAATAATGGTAAGTACTTGAACAAAACTATTTCCAACGTCAGTGCATTTGAGGTCTATCCTGATTTTTTATCTAAAAGCCCAGCATTACAAACTTGCTTGTACACGAGTGGTGTCGTCTTACATCTGATGGGCAGGATGTACTTCTCCTGGATTGTGGCATATAGCTGGAGCGTGAGCTGCGGTGTGGAGCCCAGAAAGGCCTGGATGACAGTGGTGCGCTTGAAGGCGTTCCTGTGCGTGGCCAGGATGCGCTCCGAGCGACTGACTTCGCACTCTGTGCGCGTGCCCTCGCCCCTCTTCAAGTAAATCTTCCTGGTGATGGTCACGTAAGGCTCTTCCTTCCTGCCGGCTTGGAAGTACACCATCAGGGCATCAAAACACCTGCAAGACAAACAAGGGTAAGTATGGAGCACTTCTTTACAACAGCGAACAGTGTAGCGTTGCATTCCTTTTTAAAAGTTATGAGCAGCGTTTGAAAAGTTTTAAGCATCGTGTTTAGTAAGCAGGGATGCATATCCCAGATAAAAGAATTATTTTACGCTGGGATAATTGCACTTCAGCGCCTTTAGAGCAAGTGTTTAGCCCTTGATGGGCACTACATGTAAAAAAATGAAATAATAATAAAAAGTTCAAAAAATCGTTGATACCGTTTAGTGTTTCTGGTGCTTAACCGTTTTAATAGATCCCTCGAATGAAAACCATGGGAACTTTAATGATTTTGAAGTAATATGATTAAGTATATTTATTGTTAGCAAATCTATGTTTTTTTTTTTTTTATTACAATGAAAATATTTGCTAGAGCTTTCACAGATTAATACGAAACTTGCCCCGTTAAGTCCAACTAACAATACAAATGAAATGGCTAATTTGACTTTGCTTAAAGCAGTGTGGATTCATGTGGGTTTTTCTGTTTTATCAAGTGTCAGTGACGAAGAAAAACCTTAAAAGGCTGCATGTATCAACTCTTCAATAAAATACACCAACAGAATACATATGAATAACTTCAATTTGTTATTATCGAAGTTAACATTGTCTTTGATTGTGAAACAATTCGTCACTTTTACCTCTGACTGGCACAAAAAATACATGATTTTTTTTTATAACCCCTTATCGATTCATTAAACCATAAATTGTTCTTTAACCCATATAAAACGTAAGGTTGATAAACCTGTGCATGCTATTTAGAGGTAATCATTCCACCACAGGGTGAACTATTTGCTATTCGCAGTATTGGTTCTTCTAATGTCTTTCATATGAAAGAAAAAAAATTACATATTGCATCATTACTATACTTTTTTTTTTTAATCAAATACGAATTATGGCTAAGGGATCCTAAAATTGTTTACCCATGATAAATAAAGATGGGTAACTGCCGGGTGAATTTCTGAATGTTGATCAAACAGAAATAGACTCCTGAGGCTCCACCAGAGGGCAGCCTGAGGAAAGAAAACACTTTGCCAAGGGCTGGAAAAAAGGCTGAACAGAAACTGTAGTGTAAAAGGGTGTGGTCCTGTGAACGTTTTCAAGGTGAATGCGCTCTGTGTTAAGTTGCAGGACAAACAGCAGCCTGTTCATATGCTGTGAGGCAAGTTTTCAGCCTCAGAGAGGCTTCTGGGTATTCATAAAAACGCCAACAAGCACACAGCTCTAAAGAGAAAATTCTCAGCGCATCACGTCTTCTCACATCACTGTGCTGGAATGTTTTGCAACATTGCTGACCGACCGCTCATTTTGTGCCGTAAACGTGACACATTGGTCCTTGACCCAAATTTTGTCAGCTGGCAGTAAGCAAACGCTTATCACCACTCTCCCCTCACAGGGCGTTTGTGTGCTCTGGCCAAGAGTGCACTCAGGCTCTTGGGAGCCAGCTGGGCAATATTGATAAATAAATTAGACAAGGAAATCAATATATCGACTTCCTTTTACGAATGCGTCTGCTGGGGTTCATGAAAGAACACAAAGCAATGAGCAACATTGTGGCGCCATTCTCAGGAAATTCTTTCGACAGCTCTTCAGTGTTATCATCCTGTTTGAGACTACCCGCGATCAAGCCGGCAGGCCATCAGCAAGACCACATTTACATTTAGGGAGTAACCACGAGACGTTGCGCGTGCTGGGACAGGCTGAATGTGACAAAGTAATTATGTTGTTTCACTAGATGAGTATGCACTTGAGGAAACAAGTTGAGGCAAGAAAGGTGACTTTACTCACTGAGATAAACATTCATAGTAGGTCCATCATACAGTTCTATGATTACACTGCTGGTCACCATGCAGACAGTGCAGGGTATGCTGTTACCAAGGGTCACTGAACTCAAGAAGGCAAAACGTGAAGCTGGCCCTGGAATTCACACTTATCTGCTGACAAATAGTGCCATATGTTGCCTTGAAGTGACAAATTAGACAGTCCATGATATGCTGCTTCCTGCTTTGTTTTGCTGAACTCAGGAAGAAGGACAAAGAAGATATCAGTCCCAAGTGAAAACTGGTGTCACACGCCTACAAATAGTGCATATTATTCCAGAATTCAGGAATAAGGAAGAAGACAGTTGAACAGAAATAAGCACGCAATTGCAGAAAAACGGGAGCAAAATATTGGTTTTAAGTGACCATACAGGAAGATCATGATGTGTTGCTTAATGCTATCATCACTGAATTCAGGAAGAAGGAAAAAAATGTTGCCTGCATTATGTAACCCAGCAGAAAGTGCGTGATGTGCTGCTTTGTTATGCTTTGCCAAACTGAATGAATACTTTTTTTTTTTTTTTTTTTTTGGTGGCAGAATGTTCCAAAAAATGAGATATCAGGCAAAAGTAATACCCATTCTGAGAACGAAGAGTTTAATAAAGCTGCTGGGATGGCATATGCACGGCTGGCAAAAAATGTTGAATTTCAAAATTGGTCGACAAAAAATATCAGATTCAAATCTGTTAGCACAACAAACATTTCTTGCAGAGATATGTGGCGCATGTGTGAGCTAAATGTTAGTTAATGTTTGATGACTTTAAAAAGTAATCGCTAGCATGCTAATGTTAATCACAACTGCCAACCAGTTTGCAAATTTTAGCTGGTGTCTAAAAAAATCATAGGCAAAGATAGAAAAAAGCAACTACTGTATGTTCACTCCAACTCACGTTCAATCTTTGTAGATTATCAGAAAAAACGGGGGGAGGGAGATATTCAATGGAATAATCCATAGGATAAGTGATTTGAAAAATATTCAATAGTGACAGCCCTAGCTGGCGGTATATATGTTGAACAGAGAGCAAAGATAGGGCAGTACTGCTATGCTGGAGTCCACTGAAACTGAAAATGAACTGAAAATGTGCTTCATCAACTGAACTCAAGAAGTGGAAAAAAAAAAAAAGCATCCTCAATTTCTTTTAATTTTTAGCTTATTTGTTTTCATTTTTAGCTTGCATTTGGAGTTTCATTTGCAATTTCTCATGTGCGTGTTGAGCTGAAAACTGTTGAGTATGTTTTACTGCGTGGCTATGAGCTCAGCTATTAAATCATCCCTGAATGTAGCACAGGAAGCCAACAGGCAGCAAAGCCATTGTGTTTACATCGGCCTGAGATAAAGCAGAGGAGGCGGAAAGCCTGACCAATGCTACTGGGCTTCGGTGTGCTCTCGCCTTTGTTTCATCAACATTCCGCTCACTGTGATATTCAAAAGTGGTCACATGCACGGTGTCCATTCAAGTCATTGACAAGAGGAAAGCACTCCTCGGTGGGAGCAGTGCAAAAGATAACAGCTGCTTCTGGTTTTCTGTCCTGCAACTGAAGTCTGCGGACGTTCCGAAAACTTGTTTTTTTTGTGTTTGCTTAAAGCATTGACAAAACCCCCCCAACCTTTTCTGTTTCTGTTATGCTTGGTTTTAAAGTACTCGAAAACGGATTACCACCTTTTACTCAAATTCCCAAAGGATTGCAATATTTGACAGTTACGTAAACCCGTGGGAAGTTACAAGCGCAACCTTCAGATTCCAAAACTCCCTGAAACGAGTCGCTAGTCAATCAATCACAGGTCACAAACAGACGAACCACAGACTGTAGTGCGCCATTCCCGCTTTCATCTGACATCAAGCTTAATAAAAGGAATGACATAGCTTCTCATTCAAAAAGTGTTTACTCAGAGAGGGAGGTAACGTCATTTCCCGACTTTTGAAATGTGAAGGGAGAAACGTCTAGCATATCAAATTGTTGCAGCACTGAGATCTTCCCATCAGATTATCTGCACAAACGGGGAGCATAATAACAACGCTGCCATGCACTTTAGTGAAAAGAACACAACCACTTCCTAATATGTAAACGCGGCGATTGGGGAATCAAAACTCACAATGTCGAGTTTCAAACTAAGGGGCGTGTGAATTTCAGATTGCCGCAGTCTCGCCCTTGTCCCTCGCCTGTCAAACAGGTTAGCTTTCTTTCTATAACTGTTGATTACCTCCAGAATAAAAGCATGCAGGGCTATTTCTAGACACTTTTCCGATCACTCCTTTTAAATTTAAGATCATCAGCTGCATCCAGGGGACACTTCCGAGGGGGTCGGCCAAGATCAAGCCGCAATAAAAATGATGAACGCTTTGCTTGCAGGGCATTAAAAGCTGCTTCTGGGGGAGAGGATTTGAACAAACAAACAAACAGAAAGAAAAAAAATCAATAGAATGCACAACCCACTGGTGGGCTGTGAGTTCAGTTGGGATTTACTACTTAATTCACTTTTTATTCATATCACTATCGCATCAGAACAACACAAACCATCACTAAATATTTATTGATATGTTTAGTTGTAGTTTACTTCCTTTCATGTTGTAAAAAAAGCAACTTTTAGCGCACTAATTAGAAGGCAGTTTTATGTACGTACATGACAATGCACAATTTGATGGTGACAGCCTCACGATTCCCGTTTCAACTGATCACTTTTGAACAAACGAGGCTGACTCAAATGCGTGTTGTCTCAGACCAAAATTTATGGGGAGAGAGTTGTCGAAATCCCAAATTAGACGTCAAAATTGAATTTAATTAAAATTAATATAAAAATATTGGTCATTCATGATTAAGTGGAAATGTGTTATTTGGTCTTGTGTGTTTACAATAAATATTTGGATTCAGCTTGTCAATTTAAACATCCGCAGCAGTGAATGAGTTAGTATGCAATTGGTTAAGTTATCTTAATACTTGTATCAGATGTCAAAATATTACATGAGACATTTTGCACGTTATGACAGGGAAGTGTTTGATTCAATATCACTTATTTGTAAATGTTCACTTGGTTGTTGAGCAACCAGTATCACGCAACAGATTGTGTTCAACTTCAATGGTTCCAAGATATCGTGTGGGAGGACGTTTTATTCACTGTGTGGCCTTCTGCTATTTCCATCTGGATTGTGAGTCTACGCACAATGGGGGGAAATGCAAGGGTGCAAACATATACTCTACTTACATTATAATAATATTATTTTGGTAAACGCGGACTTTTTGAGAAAAGTCTCATTCTGGAGTCATAATTAGATTGTGCGGCTGTAAAGATTTAAAGAACCTGCAATGTGAATTCAGAGATCTTTAAATATAGTAATGTCAAATTTAGAAGACCTATTTTCACGGTACGGGGAATTTAAGAGAATTCGTGTTCTGCCAAATACAGCTCAACCCCTGCAAATGGTTTGACAGCTATTAAACTATTTACGTATATGCACACTAAAAATGATTATTCGTGTTTTGTCTCTTCACATCTTGACTACTGTAAATTTCTTTTCATCTCCCTCAAGAAAACTTCATTAGTGTCTAATTAGGTGAGAATACAACCGCTAGGCTTTTGTCTCGATCTCACTAGGTTGAGCCACATCACTGGCATTCTGTCATCCGTGCACTGAGAGTCTCTTTATTTTTGGATTCAAAACAAACGTGAGCATTTACAAAGCCCTCAAAGACCATCTCAGGGGCGGCAATTTTGCCACCGGTAATCTGTACTTTCTACTCAACGTGTTTGTTGTCAAATTGCTTCTTTACTTATTTCAACCTCTGCAAATGATGACTCCTTGCACAAAAGATCTAAATCGAAGTAAAGTCAACCGTGATAGGGATCTTGATTGATCTATTGACTGAGATCTTGCCAACAGGAAAAAAAACAGGGACAGCGCAAGATGAACCATGGAGCATTGATGACAATGACGCAGCAAATTCAGAGTGAGGTATTTCTCATTCGTGGTTTCACTCAAGATAATTTTTAATGTCGTCTAGATCAAAAAATGATTCGTTGCAAATACGTGCTAGCCTAAAACCCATCTGGCTTCCAAAAAAATTCCATCTAATCTGAGAAAACTAGCAAGTATGGTGTATTTTTTTTTCACTTATTCGTAGCCAACTTGATTTTTTTTTTTTAAATAACGCAGTTGCACAAACTGAGAGTTTATCTCAGTTATTTCACTTATTTTTACTTCCGCTCTTTTAAATGTTTTATCTTTTTTCAATTGACTTGTAGAGGTTATCAGTTACTTAAACAATTAAAGATTTCTGTATTTTGCTCCAACTCTTTTTTTTTAATACCTCCTATCTATCAAGTACTGTGTTGTGAACTTAAATCAAAAGTGATGCTTTAAGATACAAGTTTAATTCGCTCCACGACCAAGTTCAAAATTGAAAACAATCTTATTTCTCGGTTGTCAAATCTTTCAGGATTTGAATGAATGGAAATATTATTAATCCAACCTCGCCTGCAGAAAACAACTTTTTATTTATTATGCTTTAAAAAAGAAAAGTCAAAATATTAATATTGCACTACATAAACAATATACAGAACTGTGATAATAATTGTACATGTATTCTTAAGAAATAAGCAATTTTTCTTGTATTTTTAATGCTCCTTCTGTTCTGCAAGCTCTGACCACCCGACAGAGTACAGGCCAAAAGTATGGACACACCCTTTCATGCAAAGCGTTTTATTTTCATGATTACAGTATTTACATTGTACTGTGGATGTCCAATGAAGACACCAATGCTGTAAATGAACACGTGGAGTTATGTACCTAACGAAATAAGGTAAAATAATTAAAAAACATGTTTTATATTCTTCGTAATAGCCACAATTTGCCCTGTTTACTACTTTGTACACTCCATGAGGTTCGAGGGGTACTCACCTAAAATGGTTTTCCCTACACCAGTGCGCTTTATCATGGTTAATTAATCGCCATTTTTGTCTAAGAGGTTGCGACCATCAGTTATGCTGTGCAGAGGTCAGGTTAATATATAGCCAACAGCCCTAATTGGATAATCTATTAAAATTCATATTAAGGCAAGAACCGATCAGCTAGACAAACAAATGCCCTACAATAAGCCAAGAAATTAAATCAAAATGTATGATCAAACCTTTGGCCTGCACTGTTTGAAGTATAATAACTGTTAAATTAACTTCACCAAAACCTTGTTTACTTGTGGTGTATGTGACAGATGACATGTGGTCAAATGTGAATTGGGTTTTATGTAAGTCTCTGAAAATGATTGTTCAACGAATGATACCAGAGGTTAAAAAATGATGCTCAACAAATTAATGTACAGCTCACATGTTTTTGAATGCATTTTGGTGTAGGGTTAGTGTGTTTTGTCATCAGTTTACCTATCCTATTAGGGTGATTGAAAAGAAGACTGTCAGGTTAAACTGTGGCCTTTGTTTTAATATGACAGGAGGTTTGATTGTTATTTTCTTGAGCAAGTTTTTTGTTTGTTTTTTGGTGGGGGGTGGACTTTGGTGAAGGAAGTTATAACTGAAGTGCCGTTAATTTTCGGGCAACAGACCTCCGATTACAGTTTGTGTAAACTTACAAAAAAGACGGAGCTATGACTTTATCATACTAAGCTTTTTTTTTTTTTTTTTTACTTTTTTTAGGGGGCGTCAGAAAGTACCTGATGATGGGCCCCAGGAGCAGCAGGTGCAGCAGGAGGACCAGCGGCCGGTCTCGGCCCACGTCCCTATGGATGAAGATGAGGGTCATCTGGATGAGCACGGCCGGCAAGAGCATAAAAGTGATGGTGAAGCCCAGCCAGTGTTCGTCGTCGTCGCGGTGGTAGCTGCCGCACAGCACGGCGGCGTTGAGCAGCTCCGCGCAATACAGCACGGTGGCGAGCACCACGCCCAGCGGAGGGCGCAATCGACTCGGATTCACCACCACCAAAACCTCGCTGTCCGACGCCGGGGTTTCCTCGTAAGAAATTTCCCTCTCGTGCTCCTCCATGGCGACAACAAAAATCCAACTTCCCCCCCTCTTCACGATTTAACCACCTAGGGAATAGGCGTATTTCAATGAAAGAATCTTAGCGTTTAATAGTTTAACGCTAAATTCGTCTCCATCTCGCCAATCTGTCCCCATTGTTCTTTCCTGCGTTCAAAATAGTAATAACGTCAGGTTTTGAGAAAATGTAAACCGGATTAAAGTCCTTTTTGAAGCCCGATTTGCAGTTGTTGGTTGATTGGTCCCCCAACCGGAGTCGGTGCCGCTCGCTCCGTCCGTCGGCGTGGAAGTTCCGCCTCGATGGTCAAGTCGTCAGATTAACCATCGCTAGCGCCTCCAAATGTCTTTTTTTTCCTGCTTCGTCCAACATTTGAGCGTCATGACAGTGACTTCGTGGCGGCGGCGGTTGTGGTCGCATATATTTTCAGCTGTTTCATTGCATGCACCCTCCGTGCTGGTTCAGTATAAAAAGAAGCTTGCAAGCTGGCGCACAAAACAGATGTCACACCGGATGTGGAATGCACTGCCTCTTAAAATAAGAGTAAATAGCCAAGGGTGATTATTCGGTTTACGCCCTTTCAAGATAAATTGACATTTTAGTTCTTTACAGTGTTACTGTATTAGTTACGTTCCTTTTTTTATTGATGGAACCCTGTGAACCCCTGGGGGTACTTGAAGGAACTTCAGGTGGGGATTTTAAATAAAACAAACAAACATGCATAAGTCCTTTAAAAATAATTATTGAATTAATTCATTGTTTCCGGAAAATATAAGTTCATAAAACAAAGTTTATGTTCAGTTGGTTATTCATCTTCATTAATGTAAAATCTCAGATTCTCCCCCATATTAGAATGGTTGGACCCAACTTGTTATTTGCCACCTCTCGTTACCTGTCGAGTTAATGATTCAATTTTGTTAATATATCTCTTCTATAAGCCCAAAAGACAAAACTTTAAGTTAATTATTTTTTTGTGGACGAATATGTATTTATAACTATTACTTTTTGAGAACAGTTCTAATGCTTTATACTGATGTTTTTCTGTGGAAAATATGTATTAATATTTAAGTTGTTTATTTTTGATAACATATTTCTTCTGTGATCCAAAAGAGGACACTTTAGGTTGATTATTTTATATGGACCGATTCAAATGAAGTTTAAAAGGGTCTAAAGTTGAATAAACCAGACACTGATGGCATGTTTAAAACGACACTGTTTAAGATTTTGACTGTTTTTCATTAAACATGAATACATTAAATGATTATAAATTTCAAAAACTTGCAAATAAATGTGTTCTTAACAACTAACAGTATGTTTTAAATATAATCGTAGGTCTAGTAATCATTGAATTATATTACATGGGGGTGGCACTCCTCCGGAGGTCACCATGTCCGTTAAAGCTACGGACAGCAGGAGGAGGAGTGTTTTACTACTGCATTTACCATAAAGCTCCCACAGGTGCATGCAAAAATGTACGCATACTCCCCAAAATGACTTTAGTGTAAAATGACATATTGTGCGGTGAGAATTGTGGATGAATGTTTCCAACATACATTTCAGGGTTTTTTTTTTCTTCTTCACATCAGATTACTGATAAATAGTCAATATTTATACCAACCAACAATGTGTCATTTGACACTTGCTTTTTACATGTTTTTGGATCCAGGCTATAGCTGGAAAAGGTAAATACTGCTCAGTAGTTACATGAGGGTCGAATTACAAAGCCCTTGAGGCACATTCCTGTAGAGCAGCCCTTCCCAAGTCAGTAATTTTTATGAGAAAAAAATTACAAACAAAAAAAAATCTAAATATGCTTATTCACAAAAACGAAACGTTATAGTTGCTTCTTTATTACAGAATAGAGGGGTATATCAGCTAACAAAGCTCCCAAAATAAAAGTTAAAGAGGTTTATATTCCTTGTAACTTTACAAACATAATGATCAGATTGCGATATTCCTCACTTTACCTATTGTAGTTGATGTACTGGTCATAAATGGTGCCATTCCAGCGAGGAATCAAATTTGTAATGTAGAAAACCTGTTGGATGGAAATAAACCCGCATTCCTTTCACTGTTTATGGATAGATACAATATGATGATTTATTTAAGTCAGAGAAGAAATAGCAGCTGGATTTTGTCAGTTCCATGCAGAAGGTTCTTTGAATAGTTGTTTTCACAATGTTTTCATTTCAGTATTTGACTGATTAATGTCTCCATGAAACGTATTTATTTTTTCAGCACGTGCGGAAACCTCTTTCCAATAGCACATGGTTACATGATAATGTCATCTCTCTTCGATGATTCCACTGCATCCACCCTAAAAATGGTTGACTGTTTTGCAGTATATCATGTCCTTGTCTAAAAGCACAGCGAGGAACAAACTAGCAGCGGGATACATTTAGCACTAAGAGTTCAGTTGCTTTGCACTTCCATTTTTAGAGTTCACCCACTGGTTGTCCCACGACTTGTTGCGCTGGGAACTTGTACAGTAGAGAGAGAAACAACAACAAAGGGTGACTCACTCTGGAACTCATTGGCTTTTTAAACAGACGTGTCCTCATTTGTCACGTTGCTCACTCAGGTCACAGTGGCTCTCTGGAACACATGTTAAAAATGAGGTTAAGCGAAGCATTCTGTCATGGTGGTTTAACGGAAAGCAAATGAGCTACCTGTTCCTGGGAGGGTTATGTTGAAGCCAAATGGACATAGTCAAACACTGTATGTACAGTAAAGATCATTTCAAGCAGCAACCTGCCTCAAAAGCTTGCAGGTTGCATCAAATATTGCTGTGCTGCCTCCTAAAAAATCCCATAGGATGGTAAGGTGAACAAGTGGTTAGCAAGTCTGCCTCACAGTTCAGAGGTCGCGGGTTTGATTCCAGCTCCAGCTTTCTTATGTAGAGTTTGCATGTTCTCCCCGTGCCCACATGGGAGCTCAGTGAGCATTAGTGGCTAAGAAAGTGGCTGACGTGAATGAGAACTTTTTGTAATTTTAACTAATCCTAAAGAATTTCTCAACAGAGTCTAACCCTTCAAATTTTAAAATGTTCATCTCCTCATTTTCCATGATTCCCAAATCAATGCAGACAACCATTTCCCATTTTAAATTTCTACAAGGTCATGTGACATTTGCAAGCTTTGTGCAGAAGTGGCTGCTTTAGTCTGCCACGTAGTTGTGACATGGAAAAGTCCTGTCATGACCCAGTGGGATATATTCCAAAGACCGGAAGCTTCTAGCGCGTATGTTTCTTTCGACTCAAACATTTAGATAGTTGTAGAGATGCTGGAGGGAGTAGCATCTATTTTTCCAGATTGTCACAGAGTTATCGACAGTTGACTCGGGTTGCGTTTAGAGCTGTGTGTGTGAGTTTTTAATTCAAATTTTGCCAGATTATTAACAACACTTCTTTTGTGTAACGTCAAATACATTATCATAGGCTGTACAGTTAAGAAAAGCGTTTATAATGGCAACATGTTCTTCCATATGACTAACATATTATTCAATTTTCCAGTTTTCTCGAGAGGGAAGAAAATGAGCTCAGAGCTCACCCCGAACATGCTATCTGCTTCCTGTCTGATTTAATCTCAGTGAATGAGTTGTGTCTGGTCCTAAGGATGAGGAGGAAGAAGTGGACAGCACAAATGAAGGCTTATCATTACTAATGCATGTGTTGCTGTGGGTCACTGACTCCAGAATGCAGATGTGCTGTGCTTCTGCGGGGCCTTGGGAAAAGCGGAAGATGGAAATCTCATTACAGAGCAGCAGAGTTGGGGCTTGCATGGCGCAACAGAATCAGGAGGTGAGCACAGAGTGCAAAATCAACTGCCATGGGTCTTTGAGGCATGTTTGTTATGTGGAGCAAATGGGGGTGTGGCAGCTATGCTTGACCTCAGCTGTTCTTTGCTCTGCTTGTGTGTGTGTTGAATGTAGTGGAGCAGAGCAGGGTGGTACCATTAGTGTAATGACTTAATGATATTTACAAACAAACCCTATTTACAGATGCTCAGTATTCATGTACTTTATAATCACATTATAGCTACTCAATTAGCATACATTACCATACAACAACATGCAGCATTATAACCGTATTCATAGTTTTTAGATTAGATGTATACATTTTTCTTGCACCTGAATGATAATCTTCATATTTCTATCTATCTATCTATCTATCTATCTATCTATCTATCTATCTATCTATCTATCTATCTATCTATCTATCTATCTATCTATCTATCTATCTATCTATCTATCTATCTATCTATCTATCTATCTATCTATCTATCTATCTATCTATCTATCTATCTATTTTTACATTGTATACTTTTCTATCTATCTATTTATACACTGTATACTTTGGGAGGTTTGGTGTGGATGTTGTGGTATGAAATTGGTTTTAAGTATACCGTATCTTCCAGTAAATTTCAGTGCACAATCTGTAATTGTGGAAGAAAGATGGTGGAAAACAGATCATCTCTCTTTGGTTTAGCTCGCAGTATGAAAAAATGGTCTATGATTGACGCCATCTAGTGACAGTTTTCTTTATCCTGTAGGCTTACAGTGAAGCGTTCTGTTCACAATGTTATGTAACTGGTTGATCCTCTCTTTGAGATGAGTAATGCTGCTGGTGGTAATGTGTTAAATGAGATAAGATGATTCTTCAGTTCTCATCAAACCATGACGTAAAGGAATAAGATATAACTGCCTTTGCAATATCTTGTCAGCAAGGAGTGGAGATATTGATAAACATCCTTATAAATCTGAATAGATTACATAAACTGAACAAAAGATATTATTAATCTATGTATTCACTTGAGGTTTCAGTTATTGAATGGCCATAAATTCCTAGCACTGATTTGTGCAGCATGGTTCATTTTAAATGCTTCTCAGTGCTCATATTATTATTATAAATTACACTGGCATGTTTTTTTTTTTAAACCTTTTTAAACCTGTTCACACTGTATACCAAATAACTAAGCTTTGGCTGTTATTTTTTTTTTCATTTCTAAATAGGAAATTATCTAAGTATTCTAAGTAAAAAAGAAACCATCAATTACCACTGTCTGTTTTATATCTTTCTAGAAAGTTTTAAAGTATCAATATCTACTAGAAAATAAGCAATTAATTAGCCAGCAACCATATTGAGGATAAATGATTGCAGAAAATGGATGGCTGTATAGATATTTCTCAATTTTTATGTTTTCAATTTTTGCTGGTGCCTGTTCCAGCTGTCTTCTTGCAGTAGTCAGGGTACACCCTGACTTGGTTGCCAGCCAATTGCAGGGCACACATACAGCACATTACCAACCATTCATTCTCAAAGACACATATACGCCTAACTTGGGAGGTCCAATTTACTGTATACCTATCAGTGCCAATTTCAGACATCGCACTTCACACCATGAGTCCTATTTAGCCCACTGTGGACTAACTAAACTAACCTATTGGAGATCCCAACTAAGTTACTTTTGGTCCTGTTACAGAAGGAGCCACCATCTCATCCAATAGGCTGAGCAAATGACTAAGGTGATTGGCTGCAAGACCAAAACACAGGTTGCACCTCCCACATGGGGTGAGCAGAGGCTTAGCGTGAGCCTGATTAAATGCTAAAGCAAGTAGGTGCAAAATTATTTCTAACCTTTTAAAATGTTAGTGTATAGGTGCACGCAAACAATTACATGGATATAGACCTATTTCTGTGAGTATTATTCTAACCTTTTTTGTTTTAATATCTGCGTATGACAATCAACAACTGGTGTTAGATTGGAAACCACTATTGTGTGTTTATTTATCAATAACAGCACACGCTGTAATGTTATCACGTATTGCAATACATGTGCTTTGCCTAGTTTAATACTTAGTATGGTTTCAGAAAGATAATATTAGTTTTCCGCATACAGTAGGACCACTTGAAACTTTAGTGGGCTAACTCCATTTCTGGTGTTTTTAATTGTACAGAAAAGTAAACATATCTTTTATCAAACCATGATAAATTTTATGGATGTTTGGACTTAAACCACTATTCCATGAAACATTTTGTAGCAGCCA
The DNA here is from genome assembly GCF_059441005.1 of Hippichthys cyanospilos. Classification (NCBI taxonomy): domain Eukaryota; kingdom Metazoa; phylum Chordata; class Actinopteri; order Syngnathiformes; family Syngnathidae; genus Hippichthys; species Hippichthys cyanospilos. The sequence goes on from NC_142381.1 coordinate 6,503,977, forward strand.
TTGGGGAAATGCGTAGACCAGAATCACCAGTGCATAGAGACTACAGAAATAAAAGTCTACAAAAATAAAGGCAATATTCTGAAAAGACCTGAATTTAGATTTTAAAACTACCTTGTAATTGATTCATTGTATTATGTAAATATAGCTAATATTAAGTGTGACAGGAGTATCAAAATGTAGCTAAATACATTGTTATGAAGTAAAAATTAGACCACGACCTGATGTAAATATTACAACTAGAAATGAACAAAAATATACATTAGCAAAATTATCACTCTTGCTGGCTCTACATTTGCGATTATTTCTATTTCTGTGTCACCGAAGCCATTCGTATTTACTTATATGCATGATAACCAATGTGGGTCAACTTGTTAACAACACAGGAAAAGCAGGCCATTTGAACGGGCTTTAGCAGATTATACAAAGACAGAACAGATGCGCTGGAAAGAGAGACCTGCCAGTTTGTGAGTGTGTGTGTTTGGTTGTCGTCTTCATCGTCTGCTGACCTCAGACACCTGCTGTGTAGTACACACTCCGGGACCACATGGCCCTAAAATAGAGCGGTGCCTCATGCCTGTGCAGCAGGAAGTTGTTGTAGGTTCACTGTGGCAGAGGGCAAATTCAACAATCATTTTTTGTTGATTATTCCAAAAGGAAAAAAAAACAAACTCTTTTTTGGTTTCAACATGAAAAATGTCAACATGCAAACATGCTCGAGAGAGATGATACCAAAACTCAGTAAGACAAAAAAAAAAGTTTTATTTAATGCTTCATCTTCTTTATTATCCTCTGAACAAACTTAATCTTGTCAAGGATGTTCTAAATATAAATCTTTCAAGTTCATATTTTGCAGTGAAGATCTGATCCAAAAAAAGTATAAAGCCACTAAGGGTATCCAAATATATTGCTCACAATAAATCTGAGATTTTAGGTTTTATTTATGCATTTCTTTTACGGGTATTTGCCCATCTTTCATCATGTATATCCTGTTTTGGCATTTAAAAATGACATTTACAAGGGCAATATTTATCAAGGGTTTTGCACCTGAACAAACATTAGTTTTAATATTTTCTTGAGCTGTAATTGCTTCATGCATGCTTCCATCGTGCTGTTCAAATGATCACTAAGAGCATTTCATTAGTTCCATATATTTATTATTTACTACTTGTACTAGTACTTCTAGTTGTAGTAGTAGCAATAACTACCGTATATGTTCCATTGTGTTGCTAGGTATCGCTTGCAGAAAAAATGGTGGCCACTGTGCACACCTTGCTCACCTCAAGAAAACATGTTCAACCTGATGAGCAACTGCTGTACCTGGTTTTCCAAAATCCAGGAGCCAATCAGGTGATTTTGATTTTCAAGCATATCTACTGTATGCTATAAAAATTTGTTCTTTTGATTGACGCTACTTGCTGTTGATGTCAAATGCATCATTTTGACCAGTGGTTCGTTTCCAGTAGTCCTTTGAATTTTAAGCGAGTCTAAGTTGCAGTGCTGCAATATGTTAAGTAACAGACAGATCGTGGTGTAACAACCCATGTACAAAGACAATATGAAAGTACTTAGTTGTATATATTTTTAATCTCATGAGAAGAACTACTAGTGCATACTAATGAGCTGAGAGGAGCTTATATCACAACCAGATGGCCAAGACAGATACGCCAGAGAGTCTGCACAAAGGCTATTCAATTGATGCAGTGTGACAAAAAACATTTTAATTTTTCATTTATTTGATTTATGTAATTCTGACATGTTTTTGTGAAGTAGAGTGAAGAATATAAGTTAATTTCCCATTAATTATCAAAAGATTACATATATATATACTGTATATATGTATATATATATATATATATATATATATATATATATATATATATATATATATATATATATATATATATATATATATATATATATACATATATATATATATATATATATATATATATATATATATATATATATATATATATATATATATATATATATATATATATATATATATATATATATATATATATATATATATATATATATATATAAAGAAAATATTTTGAGATTCAAGTGTTTTGAATTATCATATTTTGGTCCTATTGTGCAGTTTAATAAATCATTCCATAGACTGAGTGCCACCTTTACTTTTCTAAATCATTTGATTTCAACGCTAGACACAGTATTTTCTTTCTTTCATAGGCGAGTGACTATTCTCGTGGTGGGTCTTGACAAAGCAGGAAAGACATCCTCCATCCGAGGCATGTCAAGAGGTAACCAGTAATGACTTTGTAAATTGTTGCTACTAAGTAAATATTGTTAATTGTGTGTGCCCAATCCCATTTAACAGAAGTTAGAAGGGTGTGCACACTTGTGCAACCGCAGCTTTTTATTAAACTCCTTTTTATGCATGTATTTATTTATTTATTTATTTATTTATTTATTAAAATATACTTATTTCACGGATTTGAACAGGGATGTGTGGACGTTTTACATTACAACTACTGGACCTTTTTGTCCCTTTCTTTCTTTCTCATTGCTTTCTTTCTTGCTCCCACAGCTGGAATTCTAACCCAGAATTTAGAACTCTGTGGCAAACATTCCAAACACTTGCTCATTATACTGTTACTGTTTTCTGTTTTCCATCATTGATTAGTTTCCAATGACCTTTGTGTAATGTTTGCATTCTTTCTGAGCCTGTTATCCTTTTCCATTCTTCCTGTTATCTTTTCTTGCTTCCTTTTTCGTTATATTTCGAGAATCAACCCTTTATTTAATCTGGAAACCACATTTTTCAGTGTAATGTAGAAATGCACTTTTGTTTCCGCTTTTTTTTATTTGCAGTAACATTTTCCCATTTTTGGAATGCTGAACTCACGTGTGGCTCTTCTGTGTACCTCCAGTTCCCCATCTCGTAGAAGGAGGCCCCACCCAAGGCTGCGTGAGGACTGAACTGAGGGTGGAGAATTACCTCGTCACCCTGCTGGATGTTGGGGGTTCGGGAGAGTCCCAGGCAGCTTGGAGGGAGTATTACGGGGAGGCACACGGCGTTATCTTTGTGGTGGACTCCAGCGACCGACAGAGGATCAAGGAGGTCAAGGAGGTCTTGAATGACCTGCTCAAGCAGCCCAGAGTGGCAGGAAAACCCATCCTGGTGTAAGTATAACCCTTTAGCGTTTATTAAAGAGTACAGCTTTGTAAATACTTCCCTCTAGAGGCATACTCTTTCACCTGCAAGCGTATTCTCCGTGAGGAACTCATTTTGTCAGTTTTTGAATACTTAAGCGCAGGATGAAATTGCAAAGTTTATAGTACAAAATGTGTGTGAGTGGTGTGCACCTCAGAAGAGGGTAAGTAAGAACAAGCCCAATTGTCCAATATACCCCAATTTTTGTCTTTATTGGAACTCATTCTTTCTGTGGCCATCTTTAGCGCTTCACACTCATTGACATTTATGGAAAATTTGCAGTTTTTAATCAGCTTTAACATGCGTATTTTTGCAATATTTGTTGGTGTAAAAAGTTCACATACTAAAATGAATATTTTTCTTGTGACTTATAGCCAAGTGAATGTACACTGAGGCTTAATGCGTGCATCTGTGTTTATTTATATAGCTTGGCAAACAAACAAGATAAAATGAACGCCTTGCTGGGAAGTGAGCTGATTGAGATGCTGTCCTTGGAGAAGCTCGTCAACCAGAGCCGCTCCGTGTGCCATATAGTAAGTCTCACTGTAACTTGAGCCGTGGAATACTTCACACAATTTCTAAAATCAAACTAACACTATATAAACTACGATCCCATCTTCTCACAAGGAGCCTTGTTCAGCCTTAATGGACATCCGGCGCTGGTCGGAGAGAAAGTCATTACGGGGTCTTCGCTGGCTGCTGCGAGCTGTCTGTCTGGATTACCCGAGGCTGTGCACCCGTGTGGCCCAGGACAGCAAGAGGCCTCTAGAACCCAGAGAGAGGAACAACAAAACAGAGAAGACAAGAAGAAGATACAGGAGTCAACGGTAAGTCTGAAGTGTATCACCACTTGTACTTCTGCTCCTACGTGAACCATTGGCAGAAATTGCTGTATGGAGCTACCAGTCTCTGAGGCTGTTCATTCAGTTGTTTGATTTTGTCACGTCAGCACACAGACGTAACAGTGAACTGTGTGAACCATACAAATATACTGAAAGTCAAAATTTGCATATTACTGTGAATGCGACTAACAATGTATATATGAATAACTATTATATTGTCCATCCTCAAACGTAATTCCAGAATGAGAAGCAGCAAATCAGACCTCCACCAAATTCACAGGCTAAAGGACAAGGAGAAACTGACCACTGAGGAAGGAAAGTTACAGCCCATTCAGAACATAATGCAGAAGGTGAATAGTATTTGGATCATATTAACCTCAATATTAACCAATCATACATGAATAATGAACAAGATGAAATGTGATTGGCAGGAGAACACGCTGAAAAAGAAGCTGAAGAAATCAATAAGGAGGAAGAAAAGGATGAGCAAAGCCAACAAAGACGAAGAAGCATTACATAAGCAGGAGGAAGAAGAAGCCAGTAAGGAAGAGAATGAGAACACTGGACATCGAACGAAAACCAGCAGTGTGCTCATCACCCCTGGTAAAGGAAGACATAAACAGAAAGGCAAAGTGAAAGAAGAGATCCTCGATGCGCCTGAATCACTACATGACGATAAAAAGCCCCTCAGAGGTAATGGCAGGTTAACATCTTTTAATCAACATAAAAGATAATTAAATTTGAAGATTACATTTTTAAGATGTGCATATTTTTGTGGACCAATGCAAATGAAGTTTGAAATGTTCTAAAATTTAATAAATCAGGCACTGATGGCATGTTTTAAGTCTTTTCTTTTAACCCCAAAATGCTTTGAACTGGTTAAGGGGTACTTGGCTGAAAACATATTTCACAGGGGTACATCACTGTAAAAAGTTGAGAACCACTGCGTTAGAGATGTATCATTTATTTTCCACACTTATCTCTTCCACGCCACTGTGCCTTTTCTAATCAACGGGGATTTAACGCCACCATGTGGCATTTAAGAACATTACATGAAATGCCCACAATGAAAAAGTGAGCGCAGTAAATAAATGAGGATAGGTTAATCCACAGATAAAAAAAAAAAGTTAAAACAAAATCAATCAATAAATAAACGATTTTCAGAATGGGAATTTGGTGAGTTTGGTCTCTGGTTTTTGTCTAGTGTGTGGGTGTCTGCAATGAAAGCTTTGCTGAGAGACGACTCTACAATGTAATTATTTGTCTGTACAGCCAAAAGGGAAAAGAAGAAAAAGAAGAAGGGTGTGAAAGTTAAAAGGAGGAATAAAATCAACACTGAAGGAACGTGTGGAGATTCCTCGCAACCTGTCGACTTCGCTGCCACATTTGGTGAGACTTAACCAATCCCACACTTGACTCAGACTAAACATGTTGGGTTTCGTAATTAACATCTTGTCTCCTCTTAGATCTTTACCGAAAAGCCATACTGGCTCTTAAGGAGCGTCAAGCTCAGGGACAGTGAGAAAAAAGACGTGCTTTTGTGATGTTCCTTCAGCCCTCCAATCATCATGGACAGATGCTCAATTGACTGTTTCCCACCACGTCTCTAAGTCTTTCGAATGGGACATCCCAACAAGTAGTAGGAGTGCACTGTTTAATTAAAAAATAAATCCAAATTGTACTTATGCTTGAACAAATGTGTATTTTTTTAATGTTCAATTTTCTAATAAAAGATAAAACACTTCCCCATCGGCATCAAAGTGAACATATTACAATGTATCAACTAATTTATTAACACATTATTATGTATGTATGTATGTATGTATTGCTATTAAGAGATGGATGGATGGATGGATGGATGGATGGATGGATGGATGGATGGATGGATGGATGGATGGATGGATGGATTCGTATAGGTAATCATACAGGTCCCCAAAGCCACATTGTCCCAACATACGAAATCTCAAGCCTACGAACGACTCGTGAGCGAGACGACGACGTCATCAAGCAGCACAAGGCATGCTCGGCAAACATTACTTGCTGATTTTTCACTTGAAAATCACGGCCTAAATGTGTTTTTTCACGCAGATACCGTAATTATGACATCTTTACAATTACGCCTTTAGTATTATGAGGGTTTTTAACCGCAACGCCGCAGCAAAACTGGTTTCCGGGAATGACCGTAAATGGACTACTGTCCCTTTAAGAGGCTGCTCACGCTCCCGCGGAAGATGAGCAGGTTGTCGGTGCGTGATCATTATTTGGCAAGGCACCCAGTCAGCAGCATTCGGTCCACGCTCCACTGATTCCTTTTTAACGCAAACCCCAACAGGACTTCCAGGCGTGCAAAAATGCCCTCACCGAGGACCATAACCATCGTGGCGCTCTCCTTCGCCCTCGGCTTGTTCTTCGTTTTTATGGGGACCATTAAGCTGACGCCGAGGCTCAGTAAAGACGCGTACAACGAGATGGTGAGGGACTAAGCCGGGGGAGGCCATTGTTCTGTGGATGCTGACCTAAATATTAAACTAACCGCAAAATAAATGCTTAACGTTCTTTTAAACGCCACTGTTACCTCTTTGTAGCCTCTAAATGGAACCCGCTTTCTTTAACATCTTCGCCGTAATAAGGTCCTGAATTGCTACTACCAAATAGCACACAAAGTAGGCCGTAGCCTCGCAGATTTTAACCAATTGAAATTGAGCAATTAGCCGCAGCATATTATATTCTTAATAATTCCACCGCTGGGTTGGCGTTGACACGGTCCAACTGTCCAACTTTGTGCAGGTTTTGTGTTTAGCTGTCTGTGAAAAAATGGCTGCAGAATATCAACAATTTAAACAAAATGCAATTATTTGACCTCAAAATTAACACTGATCCGTTGCCATGAAACCCGTTATGTTGTCCCAACTCACAAGTTATATGACTGACAACAGAGGTGTCATTCTCATTTTGGCTCTGGGGCCACATGGAGGAAAATATATCCTCAAGCTTGCAGTACATGCTATATATCTTAAAAACAATTAGTCTTAATTATATGTCGATTTTTGCTCTGCACACTGGCCTGGTCCCAATGTAAGATTATCATGAGAAAGGAAGAAATTAAATGATTATAAATTTCAAAAACTTGCAAATGATATGTTTTTAACGACCAATAGTAATGTTTTAAATTCGGGGCCTAGTTATCATTAAATTATATTTCATGGTGGGCACTTCTCTGGAGGGTGCCTTGTACGGACAATGGTAAATGCAACACCGTCTGCTGTCCGTAATGAAAAATAGTCAAGTCTCACACAGTGTATCTAAGTTGCATAAAATGAATGAACATTTTCTATGATCTTTTTTCATATGTTCAAAAAATATCCATTTTGTATATATCACATAATGGATAAACAATTAAAAAGACAAGTATCCATAGGAAAATTTCCCAATCAAAATGTATGGTTATATGTCTGCTTTGCATTGTGTGCAGTGAACTCCAGAGACTTGAACGAATAAAACGAACGATTTTACCTGCCCCGATCGTGATGAAGCTAGATGCTAATGCTAACGTGAATGTTCCATTTTCAGTCACTGAAGCGATCAGCAAAGTTTTTAGCACAAGCATGGCAACTGGTCACTTTGGCTTTTACGTCCCAGTGCTGATATACGCATCTTTGACTTTAAACTTAAGAAATTTTGTGTATTGTAACGTTCGCTGTAGAAAAAGTGAAGAACGGGAATCAATGCAAATTAAGTGGAAGTATCGCTATATTTGTGTATAACAATTTATATTTGTCCTATGTGGTTTCCTGTAGAAACGGGCATACAAGAGCTACGCCAAGGCTTTGCCAGGCTTAAAAAAGATCGGCGTTTCCTCCGTGCTGCTCCGGAAGATCATCGGCTCCCTGGAGGTAGCCTGCGGTGTGGTCCTGACCCTGGTGCCGGGCCGGCCTAAGGACGTCGCCAACTTCATTCTGCTGTTGGTCATGCTGGCCGTGCTGTTCTTCCATCAGCTCGTCGGGGATCCCCTCAAGCGCTACGCCCATGCCCTAGTCTTCGGCATCCTGCTCACCTGCCGGCTCCTCATTGCCCGGCAAAGCGATGAGCGACTGGAGAGGGAAGAGAGCAGGGAGGATCTGCAACCTCAACATCAGCAGCACATCAACGACCAAGAAAAGAACAAGGTCAAGCAGTCTTAAAATTTTTTTTTTTTTGCACCCCGTCCCCCGCCGCAGCTATTGCGACGGGTGTCATTTATACTTTTAATGCACATACATGGAACTGGTGGTTACTCATCTTCTCGACATGACTGTGGACAACCATCCCTTTGGACATGAGCTAATTTCATTGTCTTCTTCCAGGTTCAAAATTAACATGCAGTCTAGTGTTTGCCTGCTACATTTTGGATTTATTTATTGAGATCCAGTTTTTAGCCGATTTTACTGTAAACAGTGGTACCTTGACTAAAGAGCACCCCGACTTTCAAGTTTTTTTTCAGTTATTAGCCATCACATGGTTGATTTCTTGCATTAGATGCACTGCTATCTGAGTAAAAAGACAAACAAATTTACTGGACGTTCTCAATGGAGCTTTCACCACATATTTGACCATTTTAAAGCATTATGATGGATCTTCAGAGGTATTTGAAGTGCTTATATTATGATTTTTTTTAAACATTCCAGATACATGGGGGGCACTTGTCACATTGCTAATAAAATTACAAAATATGCAGTGGACAATGCTGACTCACAGCATGGCTTGAATCAAACATCTTGGCTATTTTACATGCCACTTTCCATTTATTCTATGAACTGTGTCATTTTTTTTTCTTACAACTTTGACAAAGACAAGCTAAGTAGGACCCTCTTCTAAGTCTAAAGTTCAAAAACCTACTAGTTTGTACTTTTAAACATATAATACCGAAATAAACATAGACAGCCATGATGAGATACGTACTGTAATGCTCTTGGCATGTGGGCAAGGCGAGCCACAGTTGCTGCTGTAATTTCATCAGTACTATAGAGAAGGACAGAACGACAAAACACAAATGTAAACATGAGAACACTCACAAGGAGTGACCCCAACTGTGATTGCAAGCATAAAAATGTCATAACAATGTTTTATCCACAATATAGCTGGACAACAATTTGTTAACCTCAATGTAGCTTGTTAATACTTATTTACTTACAAATGTGCTTTTTCAATGTGAAATCTGCACCTCTTTTTTTCAACTAAGAGCTATGATTCTGTTGTATGAATGGCAGCAGTGGTTGGAAATCACTGAATGAGTGCATGTTTTCTTTCAGTGGACATTTCAGGTCATGAAAGGATTTTCCTAAATAAACATCAAATCATCACATATCCAAGCAGTATTCAAGGAATATCTTTAAAATTAAACATACACCTCAGTCTTATAATTCATTCCCTTTTCATATTTACAGAAATGTGCATGCTCCCAAGTATAAATGTCACAGGATATCCTGTTTCTCCTGTTATAACATTATTTTTTATTTATAGTCTGTTACAAATGGAATTGTGTGCATTGTATGTTGTTTGTTCTTTGTAAGACGAGTATTGCATTGGGATTTTTTTTTAATGTATCTAAAATATTCAAATAAAGACCCTGATGGAATATATTTTGTTTTCTTCATTTTCTCTCTGTTTTAATGCCTGTTGTTTACTATCCTTGCTGAAAGGTGAAAAACAATACAGTTCATTGGAATAGATTCATGACGGAGCTTTGCTCCCTTCTGCAGTCTGGTCGTTGCAAAGGCAACTGGTATTGCGCATGATAAAAACTGGGTACAGACTTTTTTAATAAATACGTGATTGTACGTGATATGTATTTGAAACTTCCAATGGCCCCTAAAATTAATGAAACACACTTTAACATTATGAATGATACCTTCTCAAGAATTACTACATTTACATTTTAATATTGAAGACACTATGTGGTCGTTCTGGAAAAAAAGATCATTGAAACCACGTCTTATATGTTCTTTTCATGTCCAAGAATACAACTATTTTAGAATGACATTTCTCGTTTCATTTCTCCCATGTTTAAATCGCTTCCAGACCCTTAATTACATAATATTTTGTGTCATGCTTCAAAACGAAAATGGAAATTGCCATGAATATCATATGAATTGGAAACATTTTTAACCACAATATATTGTTTGTTGGTTGTTTATTTGTTTAGCTGAAATTGTACATATTATTTAACATGAAGATCCATGTATACTGTCATTTCAGCAGATATGGTTTATTGTAATACGAACTGTTGCAATTTTCTAGACTATAGTATTGTTTTGTTACTATGTCAAATAAAGTTGATTTAAAAAAAAAACATACGCATACATTGACAGTTACTTCCGGGTTCGTGTCACGTGACCCGGGCTGGCTTCTGGCCGACTTTTTCCTCAGTGGCATCCGATTGAGGACGCACTCACTCGCTGGGATTTGTCACCACCCACAGCGAAAACATGAGCACAAAACCTCTTCGGAAACGTTAGCGAGCACCCCAGAAGCACCGGGGCAACAGAGACAACGACTTCTTATAAGGAGGTAAAACAAAAACAAACAAACAAAAAAACATTTGTGTGGTGCTGCATGTTGACGGTCAGGCTAACGTCAGTTAGCCATGTTGATTTAGTTTTTTTTGTTTGCGCTTTTCTGTCGGAGATCATGGTCGTTACAGGTTTAGATTGGTGCGGTTATATTTTCTTTTACAGCTAACCCATCGTTACTATCTATTTTTAGATCACCCGCCTCCTGTTATTTTGTGTTATACGCAGCTAATGGTAGCCGTTTCACGGTTGCAGTGTACTGTACCATCGAATCTATGTAGCTACTTGGGGGGGCAAAGCGTTCTAATTGGAGGTCGCTGGACTACAGTATTCCTGGAACGGTCTCATCACAAAGATAACATTCGATGGCTCGTCAACGGTTAAAGACTGACTGTCTGTTTTCTGATTGGGATTAAATTAGGGATGAGCAATTCGTCGAATTGAAATCGACATAGTTGTGTAGTAAAGTACGAATTTCGAATCGCTTTTTGAAATAGAGAAAGGCCGTTGTTTGTGTTTCTCTGTATTTCTTAAATGTAATATTTATCGAAGGATGAAATCACAGTAGGATTAGTCTTTTTTAAGTGTTTAACCCCACTTTAATTGACGGGATAATCTCGGTTCTGTTAACATGCCAGTGCTGTATTTTCGAGTAGGGCTGGGCTGGTTTAAAAAAAAACTTAAACAGCGTTGGAGTGAAAGATGACAATTTGTTTGTCAAGAGTAAATGACTCCCGGCTGCAAATATATTGGTTTTGGTACATTAGATTTAGAACTGCAGTCAGGAATGAAAATGTTTACCCGTAAGAAAAAAAAAAAAGTTAAAATTATTGTTAAAAATCTTCATTAAGTTGTGCCTTGATTTACACGTTCACTTGCGCGATTTGGGGGTTGGCTGCAGTATTACCACTTATACAGAATATTGGTATTGAGTGCATCCTTATTTGTATTGCTTGCTCTCACAAAAAAATGCGAAAAATCAGAAAACCCAAACCTGTCAGAAGCCATTTTCATACTTTCATGTCCATCCGTCCATTTTATGTAGCCCTTGTTTTCATTAAAGTTGGAGGTAACTGGAGCCTCTCCCTGTGCCCCCCAGGACTGGTTTGCCTGTCAAATGCAGTTCTTTACATTTTTTTTTGTTTTGTTTTACATTTTCATTGACTGTGAAGAAGGTTCGTTTGAAGTTTCCACTGTTCAGCCCCAAGCCAAGTTATTAGGCGTGATTGTGTGTTTAGTCCTTGTTCAATGCAAAGGTGGTCTATAAGAGCTAGTTGAGGGATTGTTTGTTGACGTTAAAACACATTTATCTTCATCCTTGCAGTCAGGCGACATCTATGCTGCACTTGCTGACGTACAATTTTTAGCACCCAAGAAGTCGGGAAACGCATTGCCGACATGATGTCCTCCAGTGATGACGTTCGAGGCGAAGGTACGATAACTAATTTTGAGTGTCATTTATGTTTATAAAAATGATTAAAAAAACATATGAATGATGAAATTGGGTTTAATGTTTACAAACACAAAGCAGTGTTTATTAAAGTAAATGAAAACAAAGGGAAAACTTTTTAAAAGTCTAAAAATAATGTGTTACAACTCAAAAATGTCTTTGATGGTTCAAAGTTGTCGATAAAATGATGATGTGTTTGGCAGAAAATGATGATGAGATCTGACTGATTATATATGGTAACTGTAAGCATGCTAGGGTCACCTGCGTGAGTAAATAGACGTGTCTGTTTGCATGCCGGGTGTCGTTACGATGGATTTACTCCAACTTCAATATTGATAACAAATGACTTTAGCCTGTTGGCATTAGATGCTCGGGCTTGTGTCTTTTTTTTTTCTTCTTCCTAAATGACTTGACACTAGTGTGAAAGCTGCCTCCATATGTAATGTGGACCAGGGCCATGGACACGTTGGACTCATTATGTAATCTTTATAGATAGACACTCTAGGTTTGACATTTTTAGATAACGCGCTTATGGCAATGGATGACAATGTACCGTGTGTAGGTTTTGATTCGTGAACGTTCATTTACGGAACTGAGATAATTTGTGGGTCACTGAAGGCCTGACACAGCGTTGTTAAAACGAGGAAGTTTGGTCCTTAGTGAACATGCATCATGACAAAACCATGGTGGAGTGCTAAATTTCACACTTCTGACCTTGTGTGACATATCTTTAAGTGCTGGCTTTAGTTTTAGGCTCAGATGACATGACCACAACCACGAGTTATTTTGTTCTGTCTTCTATGAAAACACAAAAAAAAAGGTTATATTTTTAAAACGATGCCCATGTGCTTGCATGTGAGTAAGCGGCTCTATGGCTATGCTGTGGATTTTGACAAGTTGTACACAACATTGCATTGAACCTTACTGATTCTGGAGAGGGTGGACTTTATTATATTAATATCAGGTAAAAATACCGATTAAATGCTTCGTCACAATATTCCTTCCACCAATATAATTCGGGGGTTCTCTGAATTGAGGAGACCTCTGAATTCATCATTCATCATCTGGCCACTGGAGGGCGCAAAATCTACACAGGCAGGCACACTAAGAAAAATATGAAATTGTTGAAAAATCCTGTTTATTTAAATTTCTAGGCAAGAAGTGTTACCTAAATTTTCATGTATTCTTTCATTGTTCTTACTGAACCGTCACGCTAACCGTCTGCTAACAATCTCCAGTATGTGCGAACAGAAATAAGATTTACAAAAACACAGATTTACAAAAACACAGTCACTGACGTTATCTTAGCGATTTGGCCATGCCTTCATATGCATTCAGTCATGCTGTTTTTTCAGTTCATGCTGTTTGTATACAATAGATAGTAGAGTGAAGGCAGAATCTGCTGCTGAAGTGTGTCTTCTCACCCTTCTGCAGGGTCTCTGTTCTCTGATCAAAACCCATCCGAACTGGATGCTCTGTGTCCTTCCCCTCCAGGACCCTCACGATCGCAGCGTCACTATGAGAGGATCGGCACGCAGACCGGAACCTCGTACGTAGCCAAGTAGAATTGTGCTAAAAGTCTCACTTTGTAACACAGGACTGACTTACTTTCTTATCCCCTGGTGTAGCTTCTGTCAGACTCTTATCCACCTACTGAAGGGCAACATTGGCACCGGGCTGCTGGGTTTGCCTTTGGCTGTCAAGAATGCAGGCCTGGCGGTAAGTCCCATTTGTGTTCCTTCTTCCTTAGTACTACAAATTAGCAGCGAATATGTACTAATTAAAACAAGTACTCGCGCCATGTAAAGTTGTCCACATTTGTGGGTGTGGTGGTCACAATGTTGAGCCCTGAAAGCCATGCCCAAAAACACACAGGGCATCTACCATTCTGATTGGAGGTTTGCCATTTTAGGTTTTCAAACCTATTTTGATTAGACACACACTGGTTTGTAATTTGGTAAACATGCAAAACCCCATAAAGTTCTCGGAAAGCCATTATGTAAAAGACATTTATAAACATAGGAACGTTGGATTTCTTCATACTGTGGATTTGCATATTCATGGTTTTGTTTTTCATTTTTTTTCTTCAATAAATATTTTTAAATATTTTAAAATATGACTTTTTGGGGGGGTTCCCACATTTCACCTTGTTTTTCATGAAAATGTATACTGAGGTTTATTTATATACAGGGTCTATCCTGTGAATAACAGGGGTCCACTTAGCATTGAGTTGTGTCACACCTCGCAAATCTTGCATACTGCTGTCAGCTGTCTGTCGAGCTACGTCTATAACAGAACATTTATTATGTTTATGTTACATTACATTATAATTCAAAGAACAGGTACAGAGTACAGGGCCTCTCTCTCTCTCTCTCTCTCTCTCTCTCTCTCTCTCTCTGAGAGAGAGAGAGAGAAACTTTAGCTGATGGGCAAAGAGAAGTCTTGGTGTAAACATTTATATTTGTTATTATAATTTTGACTTTGCAGGTATGAAAATGTCATTTTAAATGTCTCTGGTCGTGCGCGTGTGTTCATGTGTCTAGCTAGGTCCGATCAGCTTGCTGTGCATGGGCCTCATCGCAGTGCACTGTATGAGGGTGCTGGTCGACTGTTCCCACCACCTCAGTGCAAAGTGAGCTCTGCTCTTACCTTATTTTCTACAGTATGTGTCATGCATGACATGCTCGTTTGTTGGTGTTTGAACAACACTTGTTAACTTGAACGTTATTTGTTTTTGCTACAGGGCAAATCTATGTTCCATTTTGAATGTGATATTTGTCCTTAGTTCAACAGTGTTGAACGATTACGTCTTTAATACTGTTGATCCTGCTGGTGCTTGTTTCCATTTTAAACACCACACCAAACTGTGCGTTTGTTTACAAAGCAGCTTCTGACTACAGTTCACTGACTTCTTGATGCAGTATTGCGATTGAATCTTGGAACCAGGGATCCCTGTGTAAGACTGCTTTGATTGAGGAAAAAAAAAAAGCCAACAACCCAACCTGGTGCTTGTTTCCATTTTAAATACCACACTAAACTGTGCGTTTGTTTACAAAGCAACTTCTCACTACAGTTCACTGACTTACTGATGCAGTATTGCAGTTGAATCTTGGGACCAGGGATGCCAGAGAGTAAGATGGCTATGATTGAGGAAAAAAAAGCCAACAACCCAACAAAGGGAAGGGCTGACAAATAGGCTTTTCATTTTCTTTGAAAGAACTACTTCATCATCCACCCACGCACGCACACTTCATCCGGATCTGGGTCACGGTGGCACAAGAGAAGCCCAGATTTCCCTGTCCCCAGCCACTTCATCCAGCTTCTCTGGGAGGATCCTCAGATGCTCCCAGGCCAGCTGAGAGACACAGTCTTTCCAGCGTGCCCTGGGGCGTCCCCGTTGCCTCCTCCTTCTGGTGGGATTTGCCTAACCAGATGCCAAAGCCGTCTCAACCTGAAGGACCAGCAGCTCGACACTGAGCCTATGCCGAATAACAAGCTTCTCACATTCGGAATAATTTTATATATAAAATATATATATATCCAGTAAAAATACATTTCAAATTAAATTGACTTTTATGATAGATAGTTTATTTATTTTAGTTTATTATAGTTATGATAACGTCAAGTTATATTAGGCCAGCAGAGAAGGCCTTGCTGGCCCTGACGGTCCACCTTTGTATTTTGGCCATAATCGTGCAGCCCTAGTACAGAGTTTGTATACTTGAACTCCTCCACTTGGGGCAGGACCTCATCCTCAACCCGGAGAGGGCACTCCACCCTTTTCCAACTGAGGACCAAAGTCTCAGATGCGGAGGTGCCGATCTTCATCTCAGCCACTTCACATTCGGCTGCGAATCACTCCAGTGAGAGTTGGAGGTCACTGCCTGAAAAAGCCAACAGCACCACGTTCACCCTTCTCGACAATGGAGGCAAAAATCCTGGTCCCCTCGGACTTAATGTCCCCCGCCTCCCCTGGGACGTGCGAGAAATTCTAACAAGAGTTTCAGGAGAACTCCTTCATGTGCAGTTAAAAACAATCTATTGTTTCATACCAGTTGTTGTTTCACCCTAACAAAAAATGTTGTGCTGTTCAGCTTGCATAATTGTAAAAAGAAGGTTTTGCCATTTCAGGATGAACAGGCAGTCTTTGACGTATGGTGAGGCGGTCCAGTACGGCATGGAGAATGTGTCCTGGCTCAGGAGACACTCTCATTGGGGAAAGTAGGTTCACTATCTTTATATGTCCTGCAGCATCCATATAATTACATGGCTGTTTTATTGTAGCCAATTCTACAAGTGTTTTTTTTGTTTTGTTTTTTAATTAAAAGCATGCTGTGATTTGTGTGCCCCCTCTCCTTTTACGTAGACGGACAGTCAACTTGTTTCTTATCATCACCCAGCTTGGCTTCTGCTGCGTTTACTTTGTCTTTTTAAGCGACAATATCAAGCAGGTAACGCACACACACAAACACAGGGTTTCCATTACATTCATCGGCTTTTGACACCCCTCTCAGTCACACACAAATAAACCGCAACAGTACAAGGATTTATACAGAAGAGGTGGTCCTGTAAGGCCGCTAGATGGCAGCACCTGTTAATCATCATCCTGGTTTAGCTATAACCAGCAACTTAACAATGTGCTCTGTAACCAAAATGTTAAATAAGTTTAGACTTTCAAGTTAGGCTAAGTGGAGTTTTTATGTCTTTAGGCATTTCATTTTCTCAAGTAAACAATTTAAATTTGAATTGAGCCAGGTTAGGAGTTTCAAATAGGGATGCACTGATACATATTGCACCGAGAAAAGACTAGAGGTGAGCACGAGTGATTTTTATCAGCCTCCCACTCCACCCACTCAGAATTTAAAGAAAGTAACCTATTCATGGCTAATTATGCCCATAACTCAGGGGGAACACTCTAACAGAGCAGGTCTTACGTTGTAAACAATGGTCAGCTAGCCTCCACAATGTCACATATACAGTACCAATGATGATGACAATACACACTCCCTATTTGGTTATTATTTTGCTGTTTTAAAGTTGGGTATATCATCTTGATGGAAGACATACATGCAGCTGTTACTTAATTTACTTACTGTTACTTAAAACAGTTGTATTGCTTTTTATTCCCTTGCTGGCAGGTGGTGGAAGCAGCTAATGCCACCACTTTCAACTGCCAGATTGACAGCGGCAACCAGACACAGGTGCTGGTGCCGAGCTTTGACTCACGCCTCTATATGCTCTGCTTCCTGCCCGCCTTCATCCTGCTGGTCTTTACGCCCAACCTTAAGTACCTGGCGCCTCTCTCGCTCATTGCCAACCTGGTCATGGCTGCCAGCTTGGTTCTCATCTACTTCTACTCTATCACGGTAATCACTCTGTGTGTGTGTGTGTATTAGGTCTGCACCATTATGTCCAAAATAATCAGGAATATTATGGTCAATATTGCAATCATGATCATTAATCACGATTATTCATCATGTTTGGTCAAACATGTCTATTTATTGCACTTTATAAACAGGCAGTACATAAACAAGGCAAGGCAATATATATATATGTATCTATGCTTCCTATGTGTTCCTGCGGCACGTGTAACCAGGCTATAAATTTCCTCAATGCCTGTGAGATATGCCGGGCATTTGCATAAAAAGCTATTTGTCCACTTTTGACACTTTAACACTTGAATTGGTTGGGCACAGGCGGTGCATCACAAGTAGTTTGATTGCACATTTAAATGGCTAAGAATTTTTTTTCTTTTCTATCAGATGACGTTCTGTCCAAAAAGAAATTTTGATTGAATAAATTGGTTTAATTTTCTGGCTTTACATTTCATTTATTCCCTTTGAAAAATAAGCTCTCTTATCATTAGACTGTTTGTGTTACGCCTGGTACACACAAAAGGATTTTTGGAATCTTAAAATATTTTTGATCATTGGCAGACTCCGCAAACGAAGATAACAAAAAATTCAAGCATCTCGTATTGGGTGTGAGATGCTAAGATAATTTTATCACAGCTCCTCACACACATAAATCTGATTCCACCAGAAAAAAAACTCCACAGTTTTTGACACCTCACATATTATTAGTATGAGACAGTCTTATAAAGCATCAGATTATAAATGTGTGATGTCTTTGGTCGGAAGGTGCAAAATGTGTGTATACACTAAACAAGCTAAACATCTGAGGTGTACCATATAGTGCATAGAATAGAACATAATGACTTAGTTTCCCCATGAGGTTGTCCCATTTGTATTCAAATAATACCCCCATGTTCCTTTCCCCCATCACAGCATATCAAATACCCCATCAACCTTCCAGTCGTGGGACGAGCCAAAGACTACCCTCTCTTTTTTGGGACGGCCATTTTTGCTTTTGAAGGGATTGGAGTGGTACGTGTAAGAACAACAAAAATACATATCCAGACACAGAAACATGTTGTTCACACAGCAAATTCTTTGACACACTTTGTCTATAGGTCCTCCCTTTGGAGAACAAGATGCACCGGCCACAGAGTTTCCCCGTGGTCCTCTACCTGGGAATGGGCATCGTCACCTTCCTCTACATCAGCCTAGGCACCATCGGCTATATGTGCTTTGGCGCCGACATTGGGGGCAGCATCACCCTAAACTTGCCCAACTGCTGGTAAGGTGACATCATAAGTGTCGACATTTAGTTCCAGTGTTGTTTACTTGTTCCCAAAAGAAGAGTTGGTGCTTTTTTTGAAAGGTCTGTTAACTTTTGTATGAAGAGCTTAACACACACTATTGGCAAAAAAGTCAAGGCTGTTTGCCTTCCCGGAGAAACTTCAGGATGAAACTAAAAATGCATGATAAACCTGCACAAGTCCAACTGTTAAATATTTCAGTCCTTTTTTCCCCTCAATGTTCTCTAATAAGAGCAAAGACATAATTTCCATCGGCTCTTGATTTAAAGGTCAGTTGTACAAAAGAAATCTGCATACATCACCAACTGAGACAGTTTCCAAAAAAAACCAGCATGTTCTGCCATGTACGACCAGCACTGAAAATCATCCTGCCTTAAAGTGAATGATTTTGGAAATAAATGATAGCTCACACACTTGTTTCCTCTGGTGTAGAACTGCAGACTTGAAAAAGTAGCTCTAACTTCCCTTACCTCATTCGTACCACTACACCAACTACTCATGGTAATAATAATGATTGTGTTAATCAAATCGTTGTTGGGGGTGCATACATGATTAGGCAAAATTGAATATTGAGCTCTATTTCAAGACCTTTCCTTTTCTTCCTTCTGTGAAGGAAGGAAAAAAAAACAACAAAGAAAAAATAAGGTCACTGATACTTTTTTGAACGGTACAACACTTTTGCTAACATTCTTTCTTCTCCATCATCTTCATCCAAGGACCTATCAGGCTGTTAAGCTGCTCTACTGCTTTGGAATCTTCATCACATTTGCCCTCCAGTTCTATGTACCTGCTGAGATCCTTATCCCGTCTGCTGTTGCCCGCGTGTCAGAGCGTTGGGAGATAGCTGTTGACCTTCTGCTCCGCACCATCCTTGTCATCTTTACATGTAAGTACTTATTTATTTATGTCACTGGTAGTTAACATTCACAAAAGAGGCTGCTAAAAAATGTATTACAAGTCATTGAGATAATTTTCATTTTGATTGTCATCATCATTTTTTATTTCTCTTTAAGCTATCAATTAAGTTATATAACAAGTAATGCCTGCTTCATGCTTGAGAATTAGTATTGACACTCCCTTGTACAGTATAGGACGAAAAATGTACTGCTCAGCCAAAAATGGTCAACTTTGTAAATTGCTACTCACCGGTAGTAATAGCGTGGACTGCTTCCGTACAAATCACACCTTGATTTCCAAGCAGCAACAATCGCTTGTTTATAAATAACCCTGCATAGTCCTCTTGTTTCGATTGATTGATGATTATGTCAGACACTAAGTGGTTGTGCCAGTAAACACCCATCTTACAAATCCCTCAGATGTGTTGATTCGGGAAAAGGGTACAAGAGCACAACTTCCATATAATCAAACAACAATTAAGATGTTTTTGCTAGCAGATCAATTTTGAATCACTGAATTGTACAACTGCATTCCGGCAAATTGTGTTTACCCACACTCAATGCAGCCATGATACAACCATTGTGTTGGTGCTCTTTAAAAAGGTGTCTATTTTTTTACGCATGTGCTAATTTGTGTGACTGATGTGATCTCAAGGATCATACTCCCTTCAATGACTCAATGAATGAAATCATAATTACAGCTACGAGTGGTGAAATGGGAAATTGCACCCAAATGCCAATAGACAAAACCCAAGTGTTCGGAGAAGGTTTAGTTCATTACCTGTTCTCACTTCTAATAAAAGGACACGGATAGGTTTTGGTCAAGCTTTAAGCTCTATCAAAGCAAAGGAAAGACTCAAATAGTTTGCAATTTGCTACATAAAGGCAGGCTAAATGGTGATTTAATTGGCCTAAAAATACAACGACAAACAAAGCAATTTCACACCGCGTGCTCTGGCTCCAATAATCTTTGTTTATTGTTGATACTGTTCCTGATGAAGTAGTAATTGAGCTTGTTGCAGACACATTGAAATCAATGAGCACTGACTCAGTAATCAGGTGAGTGGAAAATTTACCGTTTCTCACATTTAGCTGCTCATTGTTGAGTGTTTTTTTTTGGGAGGGGCATAACTTCCATCCCCCAGTTCAGTAGCAAACACAAAACGTGTAGCTGTAAGCGGCGATAAAGGGCCATTTGGAGGTTATAAACACGTTAGATATCGAAACACTTTGAGAGGAAAATATTTCAGATATGGCTTTTTTTTTTTTGTTAATGTTGATGAATTGGGAAAAAAAAAAAGAGTGAGAGATGTATGTAATAGAGACATTTTCACCCACAACAAAAGGACCGGTGCTTGAGCATCACTTAGTCTATTTGTAAGAGTGTCTATAGTTGCATACAGGAATAAATAAAAAATCTTTGGTGTTTGCCACAGGAGCCAGTAGGTGGCGTAATGACTAATTAATTGTAGATGCCTTCAGGCCTGGGCTCTCATAAAACATGTGACATTTCAAAACAATGTGTACATCTGCAGACAAGTTTTAACTGCTTTTGTTATCATGGCGAAACATCAGTTTGCCATGCTACCATGGGAACAGCATTTGAGTAAATAAAAAGCTTTTGACAACAAGGCTAACTGGCTCCAAGAGACTTTTTGTGCAGGTCTTGGACACTTGCCTTTACTCAATGGGTTTTGGGGGTTCATATGCTTGGAAAAAAAAAAAAGAGTTGTGCGACTAGGCATGTTAAGGCTCACGAAAAAGTCATTAATGATTTTATTAAAAGTAATAAACACAAGCCCAAGAGGTTCTTTGCACTTTGTGGTTTTGGCCTGGAACAATAAGATTTATTGTGTTCATAAGATGAGCATGCATGTTTTTATGTTGCTAATTTTTAGAAGGCCTTTCCAATAATGGTCTGTATGTCTTGGCCTGTTCAAGTATTAAAGCATACATTTCCTCTGCCGGCATTTTATAGTGACACACAAATTATCACTCCCATTGGAGACAATTACCACCAGGACTTGATTTAAAGGTTACTACTGGTAGTGCAAAAAAAAAAAAAAAACATCTGCATGCATATTCAGACGGGACATTCAGGCGTTGTCTACACATGGGTTCTTACAAACAGGCAGTCAATGTCTCCATTTTGCCCTATTTGCTATATGTGACAAGGCTTTTTTTTTTTTTTTTATCCAAACCTAATTGTTCAAAACCTCTGGTCAAAGTGGAGATTTACCCATGCCTCCGGTTTCGTGGTTGCGTGTAACCAGCTTAAACAGAGATTTGCGTCATCACACTACTTTTTTTCGCGCCAAAGACGCAGATACTGGTGACGTCAGACGTGGAAGTTTTTTTTTTTAACTGGACAGAATTTGGCGACATTACTGCTGCCTAGCGACTTGGCATGCTCGTAAGGTAAATGAAACCGCACTGTGCTGGATTTGGAAAGACCCGGTATCTTTAATTTAACAAATGACAGCGAGGGGGAGACTATGCAAATTTAAACAAGATGATTACATGTACACTTCATTTTAAACAATACGTAATATACTGCCTTTCAGGGGGCCAAATTGCAGAAGGGAAATTAAAATGATGCTGTAAACGAAAAAAGAGAGACTAGCTTCTGGTATTTATGTGCTCACCAACAACAGACACCTGTGTATATGACCCTACAACATTACAATGTTTAGTTGGTGTATTTGTTTGTTTGTTTTGCTTGATGTGTCATACATGCATTGCGTTGCTTGGCAACCTACTGAAAGTGTCATTTTGCACCGTTCCCTAATAAGTGTTTAATTATGAGTGCAGTATTTTGAATAAATTGCTATTATTGGATTTGTTAAAAGGCGAATGGAAAAACACCCACACCGCCAAAGTAGTCTGTCGATGAACCGCACGTCACTGGCGGAGATCAGTTACTCCCGGATCTTCTAACCAAGTTCTTTTCCGTGTAGACTGCGGACTAGAAATATTTGAATATGACATTTCAAGAGTGTGGAATAGAAATTTTTATCTCCCATTTTACATCGGAATCCTGTGGAAGTAAGTTACTTTCTTGGCAAGGAACTTTCACCCATGACAAACAATGCAAGCTCCATGTAGTAGTTTTATCTTTGCCTTTCATAAATCTCAGCATGCACGCCTCATGTCTTCCTATTCTCATGAGATTTGTTTGTTTACTGAAGCGGCTTGAACTGGCTGTCAGGGCTGCGTACCATTCTCGTAAAGAAGATTGTTTACGTTTTCACTTTACAGTTGACAGAGAATTTACTTCGGACTTCCTGGGAATAATCAAACTGGTCCCAAACAAACAGTGCAAACCATAGCTGATGGAGTTCTGAAACTTTTCGAGGACGCAGGCGGGCTGTGTGCACACACAGACGGTGCGCTGCTAGTGTGAGAACGACACTGAGAAGTACTTTGAAGAAGACTTTGTGTAATGAAAGAAAGGGCGCGTACAAATACTATGTCCTGGTCACAATTCATGTACGTCCTCTGGCCTATCAAAATGGTACTACTTAAACCAAAGTTGTCCTTTTGAATGCAGTTACTGAGACAAAGTAGGTGTGTTTGTTAACCCAAGATTTGTTGGAATGCTTGATTTGCTTCAATTATAATCAGTCTTGTGTGCTCAATTTGCATTTCTGTCTCTCTTGAGCCGTTTTTTATTTGAGTCAACCTTTTAATTATTTTAAAGGGAGGATTTCATTCAGAGCACCTAATGACACTGCAAACGTGTTTGCGTACTGGATGCGTAGGTCACCTTCTCCTCAGAAACAGCCATTATAGAAACCATTTCAAACGGGTCATAGGCAAGCCCGCGACTCAGCTAAGGATCTCAGCAAAATCCCCGTGCCCCTGTGCTTGCCTCGGGACTATCTTTCATGAAGTCATTATTGAATCCTATCGTGACTCACACGAACAGCGTTACGCACATGCATGTTTATAAGCCAATAAAAGGGAATAAATGCATACATGCACCACTTCATGTCTGCAGGTCATTCCGCAGGCAGCACATGATTTAATTAGCACTGTCGTGAGTTGAATGCGGAATTCAGAAGACAGGCTCCGGGTCTGGGTGAAGGCGGCCGGGGAATGAGAGGAGGATGTGTCAAGATACTTTTGCACAAGAGTATACCATGAGACTGATGTGGGGAATCATTTTCTTTACGCAGGCATAAGAAATGCCCCCAAGGACCTCACTCTTTGAGGTGATCAGGTAGAGCTTCCTGGTTCCTGGCCAATCTCCAGGGAGATGGCTTCGGTTGTTTTCTGTTGTAAAACAGGTGTAATACTTGTGCTGTTCTCATCTAGGATCACATGGACACCATGAATACAAAATCAGTATTCGGTTATTTTGTGCTTTGAGTCAGTTTTTACTTTTTAAATCTGAAGTTATCAGGATTTAAATTAGTCGACGGTATTTTCCCATTATCGTCTAGTCGCTTTAATTTATTTTAAAAAATGTTTTACTCATCATTTGGTCATTCCAGCCGCAACGTGCATTTACTTACATCGGTCTGGGTGTGTCTTTCGGTTTCGTTGGTATTTCTTCTCCAGAAAAAGACTCGTGTGCACTGTTGAGCCATTGATGGAAAACAGAAAGGACGGGAGAATGTTTTGCAAGCTTCCAGTGCAAAGGTGACATGCCACGGGGGATCCATGTGCCATCGCACGATGTGGCTGTCACGTTCCTAGCCTTTCGCTATTGAGACATTTGTTCACCTTTACTAGTTTGCTTTTTTATTTCCATTTTTGCGTCTGATATTATTGAGCTGGTAAAGATAAAAATATGCATGAAGATTTTTCCATTTTGGCGTGTTTGGTTTTCCACCACGAAGGGAGATAGTGATGATGACTTTTAGGGCTGTTCGACAAATGAATTTTGAGCTGTGTCAAAAAAATAAAGCATTGAAACGTCAAATCATTTTAGTTTTGCAAAATTAGTTTCGGCATTTGCGTCTTAGTTTCATTGGCTTCCCACCTCCTTTCCCCTCATAACTGTAACAGTTGTATGTTATTTGATATATGAGGAAGAAATGCATCCAAAAGTATTGTAATTTCACCATGATCTCTACACTATGTAATCAATAAAGTTTTTACATTTTAAAAGAAGTCAAAATGTTCTAAAATGTCCGCATTTATGGGAATTCTGCTTTGAAAACGGCTGGCAGTGAATGATTGATATTGGAGGAAAAGTCCTTGATGTGGTTTGTTTGATTATTAGTTTTATTCATTTTTTGTATGTCCTCATAAGAGATGTGCACTTTAAAAAGTGATGAGGCATAATTGTTTTGAAAATTATTTTGCTAACCGGTCATTTTTAGTAAATCTCATTTTCAGAGCCGCTGTGCTAGATTGAAGGTCAGCTTTCTTCAAAAGGTTTTGGTCAGCTGTAGTTTTCTTATTTTCCCGCGAATCTTGATATTGCTTTCCTTTCACATGTAATTTTTTTTTTCGAGGCTGACCTCAATTATTTTAAAATCACTGTTTCGGGACATATTTGTATGGATTTATTCATTAGATGCAGACTAAACAAGCAGCAAAACATCTTTATTTTCACACTTTTGCAGTCCTACAATTTGTGGCAATCATGGTGAACAAGTATGCTGTTTACATGGCAAGGTAAATAATCCTCTGCAACCTCAACCTGCTTTTTCCCCCCTTACACATAGTATGTTCACCGCTCATTACGCCATAAAAACAAAGGCCAAAAAAAAAAATCTGGCAGTGGTATCTGACAAGCTCTGTCATTTACAATCTGAAATAAGAGCTGCATTATATATTATTCTGTATTATTCATCCCATACACTGACCTTTTCATGACTCAATTTGGCTTTTATTATTCACATATAAAGTCATAGAATAAAATATTAGACCACATTTGTTTCTTTTAAATCTTTTTTGTTTTAGAGGTCCTTAAGTGTTTTGGGTTGGACGAGACAAGCCCAATGAGACGAGATCGAGTCCACGTGTAAGATACAAGACAAGATTTTTGCTCAATTTCTAAATTAAAAACACATAAATTTTCCAGCTTTCAAAATGTTTTCTTTGTACTGTGCAAACTGCAACAAAATTAACTATCTAACTTGTAAATGGGGTTACAGTAGAGGTTTGTTCACAAATATAAATCATTAACTTAATTATTAATATTTCTGCAGAAAAAAAACAAATCAAAGTGTCAGACATGTTCTCCAAAAGAAATAATTATAAATAAATATTTGTCCACAGAAAAATATTCAACTTAAAGTGTCCTCTTTTGGGATCATAGTAGAGTTTACAAAACTACATTAACTTGGCAGGTAACGAGCGGTGGCACGTGTCAAGCCATTCCAGTATGGGAAAGAATCTAGGTTTTTAAAATAATGAAATTGAATAACCTACTCAACATAAATTTTGAATTAATTTTGAAACATTGAATTAATTCAACAATTATTTTCAAGGATTTTAGCATGTTGCCGGTGTGAGTGGTAAGGTTTTTGCTTTGTGGACCTGAATTTCTCACCTCAAATAAGCTTTAGCCAGCTACCACAAGCACAAATGACCTGAAAGATGGCTCCTGCAGATGAGATGAAATGACTTTCCATAACGTCATCCATTCATTAGTGTTGCATCATTATCCATTAATATTAATTGGCATCCTTTCCTGAGATGCCAGCAGGATGGGATTAAATCATTGATTTTTCTTCTTTTGTTTTTGTACCTTGAAAGTCGTTTGCATGGACAAATTGTGCCATTGTTGCCTCTGGGGCAACGTCGACCGAGCATTTTAGCCACACGCGTACGCTTCAGCGCTTTGACTTGAAAGCGAGGCTTCATCTCCTAAGGTCGGCCCATACTCCAATTCCCCAGGCCCCTCCTCTCCCGTCTGGATTGATGGGCAGAAAAGTCTTAACTGTTTTTTGAAGTGCGTCCTTCCACAGACGAGTAACGTCTTTGCCTCCTCTCACATGAAAGTCGACCTTGGCTTTGGCCCTTGGGTTAATTTGGCACCGGGCGACCATTGATTGCGTTCAAAAATGTTTTTGTCAGACACCGGTAATGGCCACGCGCATGTGTGTGTGTGCATCTGGCGCCTGTATTGTAAAGGGCAAATGACTTTTTCCCTTCACACCTTTGTTGTCAAATCCAACTGCTTCTCAAAATTACAAAGTTGCTCTTCAGAAGAAGTCATTGCTGACCAAAACTGCTCAGAAAAAAAAAAAAAAATACCTTGAGTAGTCTGTTGATCGGACAAGACAAGACAAGAAAACACCACCAGTCAAATGAGCTTTTTCTTTATTTAAATTCAGCTCGCCTTGCTCGATATATACCTTCCACCAAACGCTGGCCCGAGGGGACCACATTGAAGACTTTCGGCAAATATACACATACACTTTCTGGGCAAGTTGCGAGTGTGAGGGAAGAACCTGGGTTTTCACTCACTCAAAATGTGACCTTCTTTCCTGCGTTTGTGTTGTCGCCAGGCACCCTCGCCATTTTGATCCCTGAGCTGGACCTCGTCATCTCGCTGGTGGGCTCGGTCAGCAGCAGCTTCCTGGCGCTCATTTTCCCACCCCTCCTGCAGGTGCTCACCTTCCGTGGCGAGGGTCTGTCGCCGACGTCGCTCGCGAAGAACCTGGCCATCAGCTTTGTGGGCCTGGTGGGATTCGTAGCGGGCACGTACGTGGCCATCGAGCAGATCATTGCACGCAACTCGCTCAAACGTGAGCTTCAGTAGCCGAGGTGCGGACTTTTAATTGAGGGGGAGGCGTTTTTATTGGTCGTTACCATGCAGTGTGTGTGTTCGCCATGTTGTACGCTACTCAAGTCCATCGGGTGGGTACGTGCTCGCTACTTTTTACATTTTGAGTTTGTTGACGTTTTGTCAAACTACCTCAAGTTTTATTTTGGAACATGCTGACATGCTTGTGAGAACCCTTTTATCTTTAGTTACAGTTTTTACTGGAACCCGATCAACAAATTCAAGTTGCACTTTAATTTAAAAAATGTTGTATGCCTTATGCATTAAAACAGCTTAGAAAAAGTGGGCTTATTTTAACGTTGAAAAGGTGGGTTGTGCTATGAATTTAATTAACGGACACGGTTTAAACCAGTGGCCATTTCACGGTTTACCAAAGATAGTCCCCCCCCCTTCCCTAATTGTAAATAGATGAAGCGAGCAACATGAGGAATTTCATTTGAGAACTGCACTTGGGAAAGGGAAAACATTTGCGACTTCCAGATGTTGAAAATTCTAAATTAATGTTGATCTCACTGCCTTGACCAAATTGAACTTGTTCACCGTTTCACGCTTTTAATCCCACTTTGTTAGCTTCCCCACCCCTAAATTCACTGTTGAGTTGAAGAAGTTGAGTTGAAAGATTAAATTTAGATTAAGGAGTAGGTGTTAAATGCAGAGGTTAGCATTTAGATTATGAGCCTTTTTGGCCTTGGTTAGGGTTAAGATTTGGTGTTAGGGTTACGAGTAATGTTAAAGATTTCATGTTTTGGTTTAGGATTCAGAATTTTCTTATGGGGTTTAAAGTTGAAATTGGTTTCAAAGGTTTTAGGATGAGGGTGTTAGGGATAGGTTTTAGGGTTAGGTTTTAATATTAGGTAAGGATTTGAGTTAGGAATAGCGGACCACTGGGGATTACTGGACTAAAACCTAAATTAACGCCCAGTAACTCTGCATTGACCAAATTCGACTAGCTTTTTTCATCCTCAGTTTTCTGGTTTTGATTGTTAAATGTTGTATTTTTATCTTTTAACTTAAATTTTGTTGTTTTTTTTTTTTTAATTCAAGCAGCACATCTTTTTGATGGTTTGTGGAAAGTGTAATTAATCACAAAGGATTGTCATTTACGATTCATCGTGTATGTAATACATATACAGTACTAGTCAGAACCACTTGTTGCCATGAGATTTATATATACAAAAAAAAAAAAAAGAATTTACCACATGCTGGATTATGTCAATGTATTTTAGGCTTGGTACATACATTATGATTTTTACAAAAAGAAGATAAAATGCCAGGCATTTAACAGCCTTGGTTGTATTGTGTGCGATGTGCTCTGACAAATATCAACGCACAACACCACTCAATACAATTTTATTGAGTGAATTTTAATCTGGAATCGAGTCCTCTTGGTGGGAGCTCTCACAAAACAAAGACAGTTTTGGCTATGTGCCCAAGTTTGCCCAGTTTTTCTGAAGAGCAACAAAGGAAGCAGTGTAAATTTGTGACGCTGCCAAGAAAACACATGGTTTGGAAAATATTTAATTTGTACAAAACATATTTATGGAACATATTTAGTCCTATTTACCGCCGCTTCCTTTTTGTCTATCAGGGTGTCGCTCAAATTGATTACAGTCCATCCATGTCACAATTCACTGTCAATTGATTGTGAAGATTGAAAACATTTCACATTTAAGGTTGTCACCCCGGCCCTTCTCGACCCCTGTCATCGGGGGAAATCCACTCTCAAAACATTTCCATCCAAAAGACAATTTTCTAGAAGAATCTTAGATGATACAAAATTGTTGGCTGTTTGAAGTCCTTGATTGGAAAAGGGCAAAATCAGGACAAAAAGGAGCTCGCTTTTCTTCATGTGTGTACCAGGCCTGAGCTGCACTGTGACACAGGGACTTTGAAACATTTCATTAATTCACATTGTGACCATAATTCAATAAAAGTGTCATGAATCTGTGTTTGTTGTTGAACTGCATATTGTAGTCGTTTATTTTGTCAGACAAATGCAGTGATGGTGGATTTTCATTTCTACTCCTACTTCCCTGCCAACAATAAAAAGGAGAGTGAAGACAACGCAGCCTTTTACATTTGTAAGAATGTGTTGAAGCAAACAAACGGTTCTGAATGTGAATCGGCCCCAAATGAAAAGGAAATTCCCAGCTGTCAATGCGTTCATTCCATCACTTGTGATGTCAACGATTCTCACGATTTTAGCCCGGTAATGCCTTTTCACCAAACCAGGCTTATATCGCGGAGGTTAGTTTTGAGCTATTGACGAAAATAGCAATTTTTGACAGATTCCCATTTTGAGAAACCTGCTGAAACAAGGTCAAGGTTTTTTCTGAAAATTTCAGCTTTCTTGCTGCCGTAACTTGGTTAACTTTGGAGCCACCTCCATGTGTTGTATAACATTTTTAAAGGAATTTGTCATAGAATATCTCAATTTCCTTTGCCTGTCGTGTTGTAAGCGATGATTGTATCAGAAAACAAAAGATGCCAAATGATGAAAAGTATCAGGTCACACTGGATGTTGTTATCCAAATGCGGGATGCTGATTCGCCCTGTGAAAGATGCACGGATGAAATATTATCTCGCCTCGTTTGGTTCTGTGTGAAAAGGACAGATGTTTAAATGTCAGATCTTCTCTTGTTTGATGTAAAGTGTACAGCGTGACAGTGGTTCACGTGCAATTAGCTTCGAATGCTGATTGTGTGTTGGACATCAAAGAAAGGATGTACGCTGAATATAAAGCAGCAGCGACATTGACGGCACATTATAGCTGCACGTGTAGCCGTATCGTATACACGGACACATACACACAATGCGTTATTATTAACTGTATGGAACACATAAAAGTAAAGCATGTTCACCTACCAAAGTTGTAAAAGCCACATCTGCTGGAGTGGGCAAATTGACTGGTCACATGAGAGGTTGTTAATGGTGTACTAAAATTCTAAAACGTGACGATCAACTTGGAGTCTCAAAGGTGGCTCGACTCCAAAATCGAATCCATCGGCAATGGTAAATGGCCAATTGGCCAGTGGCGTTTTGCTGGTAGGCATGACAGAAGCATAAATTTACAATTTTGCTGTGTATTAAACGAGCGATTGCACAAGATTTTAGGTCGGTATTTCGTTGATGGTGGTGTGCAATTATACAGTGACTAGCAGTGTCAGATTAAGAGATTAAGTGCATTTTTTTTAAATCACAATAATCACTATCTTTATGCTGATTAGATCCGTTTTACTGCATTGGGCTTCTTGTGCTCGAGATGGAAAACAAAGGTCAATCACTCCCTTGGCCCCTGATTGGTTGTCGTTTTGTCTGTCTTAACCTGTTTTGGTTTGAAGACATGGCGTGTGAAACTATTGAAGCGCAGTTCAGTTGGAAAGTGAGATTCTATTATTTTGTTGCCATTTTAGAAAGATTTAAATTAACTTGTCAGTATGTAAAAGGCCAAAGATATCCATCTCCCAATAAAATATGATTTGATATCTATCTCTATTTGATATCTATCTCGACATATGTCAAAGTTGACACAATTCAGTTTGATTTGATGCACTTGCTTTGAAATAAAATATGATTTTCATATCGTTTCTAATGATTTTTTTATTTTTACTGATAACTTGAGCATTGTCATTAAGGATTAAATGTCTCGCACATTTCTTTGATTCATTTGCATCTCTTTTATGGATTACCTTCCTACCGCTATCACAAATGTCATTTTTCATTTTTGGAAGTCTAATATAGAGCAGCAACCAATAAAGACAGAATTGCAGAAGCCTACATTACGTGTGACACTTACAACACCACACAATCTTTAGCAGATTCCCTCTTTTTCTTAGCTATTCTGACTGTTTAGCTCCTATTTAGTACATTTTTTACATCATCCACATGGACCTCTCGCAAAAGACATTCATCTTGATGGTATAGTTTGATAAAACAACAAATGTGATCGCTATATATATTTTTTAATAAAAATAAAATCAATTTTTGACTCATAAAATCACATCATTTATCACAAATGACGCACTGTATACGTTTTGTGGCTGTTGTCATGGTAAGGTCAGGTTGTGGAAGGTGCGGATCCAAATGCTGGGTGTCGGGGCGTTCAAAAATACTGTGATTAATATGGGGAGGGTGAAAATCGAGGACAAAACCTGCATGCAAAGTAACAAAACATAAATGAACTAACTATAAAAACACTTGAATAACGGGATCAGGGAAACAGGGATTGGCTGGACTAGAAACAATTGGAGCAGGGAGCTGATTGGCTTACAGCAGGGAACAGCTTGATGAGAACAGGTGGACACAAACTAATAAGACAGATAAAAGGACTGAGCAGTTTAGACAGTTGAGAGTGATTTCAAGGGGACGGTAAATTTACAAGCTGTACGCTTAACGACTCCAAGGTATAGTATATATATATATTTTTTATGATCTCGGGTACATCACATGTAGTAACTGAAAATATGTGAGGCAGAATAGGCTTGTCACAGTGAACTCTTTATTAGCTCAACTCCATTAGTGTCCTTCTAGCAATGTGACAAAAACATTCCGCCGGAACATTCTCCATGGTGATGTGCATAAAGGTCATGTGACGCTCGCCACATTCAGCGGGCCTGCACCACCGACAGCAATTATTCACATTTCCCGTCTTTTGAGGCTTTTTGACAACACGGCTGTCACGAGGTCATTTGAAGGCGACAAGAAGACAACACAAAATGGCTTACGACTCATTTAACATGATTGATGAAGTGTTTTGTCTTGTGAGTCCTAAGTGCATGTATTGCGTTGTGTGAATGTCTTATGTCAGTTAGTAGGTGCTGTGTATTGTGTGCTGCTAGGACTGCAGAAACAAAGTGTAAGAAATTAGCCAGTTAGCATTAGCTAGCTAGAAAGTGCAAAAGTAAAGCAGGACCAAAATAAGGTGAGGTATTGCATGAAAGTATCATTCATACATACGTATATATATATATATATATATATATATATATATATATATATATATATATATATATATATACATACGTATATATATATATATATATATATATATATATATATATATATATATATATATATATATATATATATATATATATATATATATATATATATATATATATATATATATATTGTGCGTGTTTGGCATGAAAACAAAAAAAAAAAAACATTTTGGCATGTCAACATAAGCTATGGATCAGAGGTTCAACAAAAATGTCTCAGCATGTCCACGAAATTAACAAAACTTGCCGAAAAAACATTTCACAATATGAACTTGTTATATAAAAGATATTAAAAAAAAATCATGTTTGAGCATTTCATGACAAAATTGACAAAAAAAATTTATAAATCAAAATACTATACGTGAATGGAACATCGTAAGACACATTTTCCCATGTACACAAAATGTTTTAGTCAACAAAATTGTCAAGGCATGTCAAGAAAGCATGGCTAAGACATGTTTCAGCATATCAACCAAAAAAAGATTAAAAATGTTGTGTTGTGTTTAAAAAGAAAACACTTCAGAATGCAAAAATAAATCAATCATATAAAATTTGTCAGCAAAAACAGCAAAGAAAATGTTTCAGCATGTCAAAAAAAAACCATGTCAACATTATTCTGAACATTTTTCACAGTGTGTATGGTAGAGGGAGCATCACAAACTAGTAGCATTTCAAAAATATTCATTTTAAATTTCCCACCTGCCATCTTATTTACAAACTTTTTGGCTGTTTTTTTTAAATTTATTTATAATATCCCATATCAATATTTTGGACAAAGTTGAGGCTTGTGTTTACCTGAAAGCATTTGTGGTTAAAATCATGTAAACACACAGACACTTGTTTCCATGGTGATTGCTCACAAACATAGTCCATGTTTACAAACATTCTATGCAATTTATTTTTCCTTTTTTTTCCAATGCGGAACAAATAGCCAAGCCACAAAGGTCTTGGACTTTTCGAAAGTACGACCTCAAACCTCCTTTTGGCCCAGGAACCAATTTTTTTGCAAATAGTTCCACCGAAAGTTTCGGGAATTGCTTCTTGCTACTTGTAGTTCTTTCCATCTTCAATCTCCAATCGGACACTGCCACAAATATTGATTTGAGTCTTTCCAGAAAGTACCAGCCTAAAAGGGTTTTCTTTGGCCCCCAGTAAACGTCCCCAGAATCTCATTGGGTTCCAGAAAATGTCCCGAGTTCCATGTGGTGGCAATGCTCTTTGAACGGAGCTCATCCTGATAGTTTTCAGTTTTTTAAAATACACAATTGCACATTTTTACGCACACAACAATAGAAGCAGAGGATAAAAGAGCCGCCTCCACATTTTATCCGACACAGTGATGTGGTCACCATGTTTAAATGTAAATACGTGTACAGAATGTGTGAGTGTGGGATGAGTCACAGTTATGGCTGGCCTCTTGTTATTTCACTGACAAAATGACAGTCGGAAGTAGTTAACGCTTCGGAAAGAGGTGGGGGAGGAGAAGGTGGTGCAACCTAATGATCAAAGGCAAACCAAGCAATTGAGAACATGGTTTCGAAATGTTGTTTTTAAAACCTCAAGAAAAAAAACAACAACTTGAAAGCCCTTGAAGAAAATGACTGGTTCAAATCCCTTGGTAGAAGAGAAAATTTGGATTTTTTTTTTGGGGGGGGGGGGCTTTTACTACAAATGTATCCAATAAATATTTATTTCTCGGCTGCATCCCAACACTTTTACCTTTGCAGTGTTTTGTAGTGCATCGGAAGTGAGATGGCTGGGGGAATAGTGCAAAATGTTTCGCTTACTGTCGAAGAAAGTTGGCCGACTAACATGTTAAGCTAGTTTGTTTTTGTGTTAAAATGAATAATAATGTGATTCAACATCCAATTCTTTTGTCCGTTATGTGTCTGTTGCCATGCTGCATTCAGGAACCTCGGGGAAATCTGAAAAATTCCGCTTTAACAATCAAAACCCTTAAAAAATGTTTACCTATACAAGCATGATAGTTCATGAAATGTGTAATTCTAGCTGGATGTTACCTAAAGGCAGCCTTTGATAAAACAAACTGACAAACAAATTTCTAAATGTGGATGTCTAAATATTTTGTTAAACGGGTACAGGCCAATTGGAGGGGATCACTTGGTGCAAACATTATAGTGAAGCGAGAAAAGGTCAGGGTCACGGGGAGCCACCAAGAAGCGATGTCAGACAGTGAGGTGGTGTCGGTTCATTTTTCACGCAATTTTCTCTGAAGGTCACTGTTTTGAAGAGTGAAATTCAGAATAAAGCTCAATATCACACTGTGAAAGTATGTTTTGCGTTTGTTTTGGTTTTGTGGGTTCCTGGAACTATGGACTAAAAAAAATGTGTTTTAAAAAAAAGGGGGATTTTTTAGCACATTGTTTTTCTACGTACAATCAACAACAACAAAAAAAGCACAAAAAATGGCAAATTTAGCTAAGCGATCCCATTCTCTTGGCCAGTATCCATGTCGATTTCTGGTATAGTTCAATTTGTTAAGTTCTGTTTCCGCTTCGTTCTTTAATGTAGCATCAGATAGCAGGAGACTCAGTAGCATTGTGAAACAAAGCCCATTTTTTTTTTCTCCTCGCGCCGGACGGCTTTCGAAATAAACCTCCATGCTGATGTTCTGGTCTTTAAAAGCACCACCAATGCAGCATGTCCCTGCCATTTGTAAACATTTTGATCTATCTGGCAGGAAGGATCAACCAGACACAACTGGATGGTATTTACACTGCAATAGTAAAAGCGATTCCATTTTTCTCTGGCACAACTTCCGCCTGTGACGTTTTACCGGACTGTACTTCGTTCGGCCTGCCAAACAGCGCCCCCTACTGCCCTCAACAGTGGAACTTGAAGATGACCAGCACGATGCGTTTGTACTCCTTCCTGAAGTTGTGGTTGAGCGCGCCGTAGACGACGGCGTTGAGGCAACTGTTGAAGTAGGCCATGAAGTAGCTGGCGGTGAAGAGCCACTCGGGGATGGCGAGGCCCAGCCGGGGGTCCAGCGCCACCGCCAGGCCGATGAGGTTGAGCGGCGCCCAGCACACGGCGAAAAGCACGAAGACCACGAACATGGTGAGGAAGTTGCGCAGGTCGTGCGGTTTAAGCTTGGGCCGCGAGTCGGGTTTGACGCGGCGCCTCACGCGAATGACCAGCATCCAGATGCGCAGGTAGCAGTAGCTGACGATGGCGATGGGCAGCACGAAGTGGACCACCACCACGGCGATGGTGTACGCCGAGCTCACCGACTGGGCGAAGGTGCAAGAGTAGACGCGCGGGTCGTACTGCAGCGACTCCACGAACCAGTTGGGCACGATGGCCAGCACGGTCAGCGCCCACACCAGCGCCACGTAGCACACGGTGTTGGCGCCGGAGAAGAGGCGGTCGTATCGCAGGCTGTGGCAGATGTAGCAGTAGCGGTTGATGGCGATGCCCGTGATGTTGAAGATGGAGCCGATCACGCTCAGGCCCATTAGGAAGCCGCTCACCTGCCGGGGATGGGATTAGCCTTTCAAACTGGAGTTCTTCAAGTTAGGACTTTAAAAACAATGATTGAATTAATTCATTGTTTCAGGGAAACATAAGTTCATAAAACAAACTTTATGTTCAGTGGATTATTCAATTTCATTATTTTAAAAATCTAGATCCCCCCCATACTGGAATGGTTCGACCCAACTTGTCATGTGCGATCTCTCGTTACCTGTCAAGTTAATGGTTTATTTTTGTGAGCACATCTCCACTCCTTATCCCAAAAGAGGACTATTTGACAGTCATTTAGAATTTTAAAGAATGACTTTTTCCCGCCTCTAACCTGGCAGTGCAGGTATCCCGCGATCCAGCCATCGTGGAAGATGGCCGTCAGTACCAGTGGGTACGGGTACACGGCCACCAGAAGGTCAGCTAGTGCCAGGCTCACCACAAATGCGTTTCCTGAAAGGAAAATGGGGCTCATGTTAGTCAGGCTTTCAAAGGTGTCAGGAAATTCAGTCGGAGTTGAAGTCACAGTTTCAGGTTCGTGCTTCGCCGTCGAATGAGGATCAGAAAACTTTCCAAAAGGGATTTCAAGCTAGAGTTGAGCTTTCAGCAAAACGATTAGGGTTTTAAATTAGGGATTTAAACCATGGTCCATTTCCAAATGATAGTTTCATAAAGTTTCAAGCCAGGGTAAAGGATTCAAAAGAGAATTGTTTTTTCCGATAAAGGTTTAAAGCCAGTGTTATATTTTCTAATTAGTTTTTTTTTTATGTTTGCAAATTAGGGATTTAAATTAGGGCTGGGAGGATTAGTTTGTGTTCATATTATAATATTTATAATATTCTTGCAAAGTTTGAACCTCAGACTTACTTTGTCCTTTTTACTGTGCAATTTTTGGGACTCCAAACATTTCTGTTGGGACGCATAGTTTTTCAGAAGACTCAATAGTTTGCAGAAGTAAAATGAGCATTGTTTTAAAGACACTATTACATGTTTAATGTACAGATAACATGAAGCACTTTTAAACTAAATGGTAGTTAGTGTCAAACGCCAGCACAACAATGCTAAACGCATTTGATAACCGCGTAGGTAACTTCTATTGCGTCTAATAATTCATATGTGTACAAGAGAATGGTTAATCAAATAATTATATGAGGGGTGGCTTCAATTAAACTTTGAATCCGTTTTCAGGATTTCAAACAGATTTGGGCTTGAAATGTGATTGAAATCTCGTATTTATAAGGCGGAAATTAGAGATGCGTACTTGCTAAAGTGATAAATCTGCAGCGCGGTTATCGGAAATTAGGCGGAAAAAATGTGACGCGTTAGGTGCCGGCGTATTTGTTTTCATCAGGCCTAAGCAACGTAGCGGTACGGCGCTCAATCATGTGGCGGGCGGAAGGGAAAAAACCAGACCATGACTGTGTCGAGAGTGCGCACGGAGGGGCCGTGACGACGTTTATAAACGAAGCGACACGCGACAACGCGCTTTGCCATCCATCAATACATGCAGCGTTGGTTAAGGGTTGGAAATGAATGTGTGAAGTCCCGGTTATGATTTAGAGTGGTGGTTCTTAACCTTGGAGGTAGTGAACCTCAAATGTATCGCGTGTGCTTTCATCTAACCCTTTTTTAGTGAAAAATAAAATGGGATTTTTTTTTTTCCTTTGGGTTAAATTTTCAAATTACTGTCAAATTTCTAGTCCAGCGCAAATTTCTTGGTAAGATGTTCCATAGATGCGTCATAGTTTGTGATGCAACATTCGAATTTTGCACATAAACACATTGAAGAGTAATACCGCCATCCTTTTCATCCACTTTTATTCTTGAGCAACTATCTTGATAACATACTCTAAAATAAGATTGACGCCATCGAGTCATGATTATGTATGCAATTGAACATTACGCTGAATTTTATTGTTTATTTTGTTTATTGAGAGCTCCGCAATTGGTCATTTGTTACTAAGTGAAATGTCTTACTTTCTTTTTTGTATTCGTAATATCTCTTTAATCAAGCAACAACGTAAATCATTCAAATTCTGGTTATTTTTCAACTCTACTTTTATAACACTTATAACAGCTGGAATTGAACTCGAGACTCTAAATTGTGAGACTAAGGACAAAACAATAAAAGATTCATAAATACAAATAATACAAAGTGAAAATAAGAAATAAAAAAAATACAATAGAAAGTTGCCGAATCTTATCTTGTCAAAATCCAAAGAATAGAAATGTCATTAGGCCGATTTTAGAGTTGGACTGGGCAGGAGGTCATTCCGAAGAGACAAAAAAGACTCTCGTCTGAGGCTCCGCCTACTCCTCGGGACCTCTAGTAGCATCTGGTCCGCAGACCTCTGCTCTCAAAAAGCGAGATTTGGATTCAAATTGATGCTTTAATGAAGCGATACGGTTGGAAATTTAGCTTTCAAACAAGGGTTAGGGTTTCGAATCAAAAGATCGTAAGCCTTAACGTTTTAAAACGAGATTTGACATTAGTGCATAAAATTTCAAATGCAGATCAAAGATCGGTTTTAAAAAACGGTTTTGAAATCAAAATCTTTCAAGACAGGGTTCTGATTTGAAATGAAGGTTTCAAAACCGGATTAGGGTTTCAAATTAGGGTTTCAAATTAGGGTTCAAAGACAACATTAGGGCTTCTCACAAGGGTTTGTCTTTGACAATTGGGATTATGAAAGCAGGGTTAGGGCACCCGCATGGTGAAATGGCTTTATTTAACAGTCAACTCTCGCTCAATCTCTCCCTCCCCGATCCACATCGTAATCTCCCGCTGGAAGGAGCAGATGTTTTCCCGGAACGTTCCTGACCGCTAGCCGACGTTGCCGTGCTCTGCACACCAATCCGTCGCTCCCCCTCCCGCTCGGCCGGTGCGCCAACCCTCGTTTCTCTTTCCACTTTCACGGGGTCAAAACGGCGAGAATGCCGGCCCGGCAGCTGGGACGAAACGCTCGCATGTGAACAATGGCGGCTCATTTGCATACAATAGCCCCGCAGGAGATCTGACGGACGATTCCGGGAGGCGGGATACAGAATAATGGAGACGGAGGAGAATAGTCAGGATGGAAAATTGGAAAAAGTAGAAAGCTGCCAAGGGTGACAAGAGGAGCGCGGAGGAAGGGCTGATGAATCATGGGAAGAGGACGGGAAAAAAATTGGAATGTCGGGAGATAAATTGAGATGAAAGTGGAGAAGACGGGAGAAAAGGTATTTGGCAGTGAGTGGGTTGGTGGGAAGGTCGGTAAATCAATTTCAATGACAAAATTCCGTCTAAAAGTGAAAAAAAAAAGACATTTTAGTCAAAAGACTGACACTTTAGTAGGCAGAAATAAGGAGGTAGTTGGAAATGCAGCTGGGTCCTATCAACGATCAAAAGAAGCTGTCTTGCATCGCTCTTTGAAACCTAAACTTTCCGCCTCACAATCAATCACTAAACTGAGACTCAAGCAGCGCTTGGTATTCCCAAACGGTTCTTGAACGTCTTTTCATTTGTGTCCAAGACGGGCGACGGTGGGTGTATGTTTGGTAGATGGATTCATTTTTGCTGGCGTGTCTGTGGTCTTTCAATGATTAAATGTCAGCCCCCCAAAACGGGTTTGGATGAAACTAATTTCGGACTCAATACAGTTTTGACTTGGAAAGGGCGGAGAATTGCATGAGTTGTGCAAGGAATCAGAAGCGCCACACAAATGCAGGCACTTCCTATGGAGTGGCATGTTTTTTCCAAGTACCCGCTTGGCACAGCAGTCATCTGTTATCTGCAAGTCGAGCTCTGTTTTATGCGCTTCGACCTTCTGAATAGACAAGTCACTTTCAGCTTCTGCCACGTCAACGACTGCATGTGCACCTCTTTTGCACCGATTTTAAAAGTACTGAGGGGTGCTGCTGTAGCCCCGCCATGCGCACAGTGAGACTATGCTGTGTGCCAGACCTTATCCGGGCATGAAATATGAATCATGTTGCTCACGGGACGCACGTGTCAATCAATCGATGCTTCATTCATTTTTGCTCAGTAATATCTCATTCATCTAGTTTGGTGTCGCTGGGAAGCTGGAGCTTAATGAGCGCTATCATACCATCTTCATATATCATACAAAGACTCATATGATGTCTAACGCTCATCGCTGTCAATCACGAGACGGACATCCATCCACCCACTCATCTATCATTTTAGCTGCTTGTCCATCCAGATGAAAGCGAAACTCATACGTCAAAGGAAAGCAACGTACTTGAATTACACCTGCACAAGCCCAGATTCCAACCCAGAACGTTTTTTTATGTGTACTATTTGAATTGAAATTGAAATCCAAAATTTGCTTCGATTTTGTTAAAGTATGATAGCTAACTATGGGATTCTTTGTTCCATTTTTTCCCGCTTTCCAGTTCAGAAATTGTATTTATATTTTTTGACTTGTACCAATGAGATGAGATACTTATATGTCATCATTGTGGTGTGGTTCAAATTTCGAATTTGCACATCAAAAACGGCAAAAAGAAAGCACAACAAATGTCGAGTTGGCACAAATCAGTTCAAAGTGACTGAAAGGGCGGAGAAAGAAGTCAAAAATATTTTTTTCAAAAGTACTTTCTTAATGGGCTACTTCAAAATAAGATTAGGAAAATGTCCTTAAATAAAATGAAAACAAACATCATCGTATAAACAGTTGATAAAAATACGAGTTGTAAAAACAAAAAAAGGTCAATAAAAAGTACCACTGAATTAGTATAAGTAAAAAAAGTAGTGCAAGTAGTAAGAAATACTTGAATGTTAGAAATAGTAAGGGATCAAAGTTATCAAAATTGGTATAAGTAATAAAAAGAAAAATGATTGGAATAATTAAATAAAATATTTGAAAAAAAAACATTAATCAAAGTATTAATGAAGTACAATATTGTAAACATTATACAATATTATAAAAATGAAAAATAAAGAAAAACCACTGGTATGCTAAATGAAATATTAGAAAAATACCAAGACTTGTCCAAATAATATATAAACGTAAAAAAAAAAAAAAAAGAATAATTAATCATGGAAAAAAAATTATAGCAAAATACACCCAAAAAAGAATATTTGTAAAAATAAACAGTAAATAAAAATACATTTAAATAATAATAAAACTAGCATGGTAAATATACGGGAAATTGAACGAATACAAGAACTATTGAATAAAAACTTTACTAGCTCATTTAGTAAAAGAAACACTAGTAAAAGTGGTTTTAAAAAACAACAAAAAAGCGCAACAATTGTATTATAACCATATTAAATTACACAAACTAATGTAAAAAAATGTACAAACAGTAAAAAAAATCGTATAAAATAAAACAACAGCTGCAAAATCAAACAATGTTTAAGGTGTGATAAAAAAATGAAGCTGTAGGCGTGCAAAGGATAAAAGTCACTTTGTCTCCTCAAAAGCCAAGCGTAATCTTAAAAGTGTACCAGTTTTCCTGAGTTTCCTGTTCCTGAAGACGGAGAGGATGACGAGCAGGTTACCGATGATGTCCACCACGATGGTGGTGATGAGCACGACGGCCAGGACGGTCACGGCCCAGGGGAAAGCGTGCTGATTCTGTGGGGCCCCTGCCGGCGTGGAATTGCGTGGCCCCGGCGTGGCCCCCAGAGCGTCCGGGGGCCACGCCGGGGCTTGCTGCTGCTGGGCGGCCATCAGCTGCGGGAGGTGCCGCTGGTCCACCAGTCTCGCCGCCGGGTCTCGCTGCGGGCGCAACATCTCGGAGGAAAAGCTTTTTTTTGTTGTTTTTTTTTCACTCGGCGTCACGGGTCATGACAGTGAAGGAGGAGGAGGAGGAGGAGGAAGTGGTTCGCGCTGGGCGAGTCACACGTTCGAGTCCCGGCGTGCGCGGCGCCGGCACACGTGCGTTGAGCTCTCGCTTAAGTCTCCTTGTGCCATGCTGCCGCGCCGCTTCACTTTTCCCCGCGCAGGTATTTCCCGCCAAGTGCTTCCCGCCGGTGCGTGCGCGCGGAACATGAGCATGTGAGTGAGTCGGGCGCGCGCTTTTTTAGCGCCCCCCCCCTTCCTCTCTCTCTCTCTCTCTCTCTCTCTCTCTCTCTCTCTCTCTCTCTCTCTCTCTCTCTCTCTCTCTCTCGAACAACTTCGTGGTAAAAATGAATACAAGACTTAAAATAGATGATTTCCCTGGTTTGAAATGCTAGACTTGAAACCAAGTAGAAATTATGAGCCTTTGAAAGCAAAGTGAGACTTTCAAATGATCCAATTTTCACATTTTTTATTGATATTATTTTTGGCTGTGTTTTGCAGCTTAATCAAGTAATAACTAGTACTTTGCACTGTACTTTGAGACAAGAGCTTAAGTAGAGTTTATTTGATTCTTATTGCTAGACTTTGATTAGAATTGCTATGTTGTAAATATAGGCTACACAGTTTCAAATTTTAGAATTTTTCCTAAAAGAAAGAGGTTGAAAAAGACCGAGTACAGTACCAGTTAAGTTTGAAAATATATTTAAATTCAATGTTTTTCATCAATTAATACTTGAACATTGACTATTTCTTGTTTTTTGAAAATTTTCATCAAGTTTTTGAATCCGATTCTTCAAAGTGAGCCCCTTTTGAACAGAAATGAACAGTATGATGTGGCTAATGCTTTATGACCTGGAATGACTCTCAGTTCACAGCTTTGCCTTTTCATCAGCTCTGATTTCTTGATCTCTGAATGGGTTTGAGACCAAGTCAATAGGAAGGTGTTTCAGAGCTTTTGGTTTGTACTCTACATGTCTGCTTTGTCACAGGTGCGTACAGTACAGTACATGGCACCTGAAGAACCTGCGACTTTAAAAAATAAAACACACCTGCTTTTTGAAAAATCAAAGCGGTGGCGGATAAACAAACATGGAGAGGGATGGGTCCTTGTAAGAGAGCAGGAAAGGCTTCGATGCATGCGGATTATTTCACACTGGGGGATTTTTTCGCGCATGCAGGTTTTGTTGTCAAGGGGTTTTCTGTAGCAGTATTTTTTAGCATAGCATGTAAGCCGATGAGGCACGCAGGGTTCACCGGGCCCGAGTTGACAGGCCGGATTCCATTGGAAGAGCACAAATGTGGCATGCGGCGTTTTGTGGCCCCGTTTCCGAGAAATAAAATGCGTGCGGGCTGCAGGAAAATGGCTTTTTCCTGACCTTTGACACCCACCTCTGTCCTCTCTTGGCTCATTACGATCCACAGGCGGCAACCTGTCGTGTGTGTGAATATTACACATGCAATACAAACATATATTACCAACGCACACGTAAAAATAGGCAAGAACGCAAACAGAAACGGAATTGGAATGTCGCAGCGGATCCGGCTTGCTTTACTTGAATCAGTGCGTGTGTATTTTGCGCGCGCACTCATGCTGATACAGTAAAATAGATACCACGTCCAAATTTGCATATTCATGAGGTATCATTAAGGCAGAGCACGCTGACGAGGCGTTCAAGTGAGCGCGCTCGCACACACCTGGTACAAGCAAAGCCAGCATGAATGCAATCAATTCATTAGAAGATGAATAAAATGAATCATAATTTTAATGAGGGTCAAGTGTGAGATTTTGGTTTTGAAGCACTTTCCCAGAACTGCAGAAATGAAGTTTTCCTTCCTAATTAATTTAACTATTGAATCTGTTATCTAAGCAATTACAAGTGGACATTGGTTTTTACTAATTAGTGTATTTGTCCCGTGCTTTGTCTCATTACTCAAAGTACTTGCATTTTCTTTTCTTTTCCTATTGAAATGATTTGAAATGCTAATCATTTGTTCTATGCCTTCCTCCTCCCTCCAAAAATTTTCAATTATTTACTAAATCAACGCTCATGCAATTTTGTATTTCATAAGAATGTGGTTGGGGAGGGGTCCGATAATATATATATATATATATATATATATATATATATAGCAGTATACACAGCCACTTGTCTTTTCTTGAAAATATGCTTTTTCTACTCTTAAACACCCTTTCCCCCACATGTGTTACGCATTTCCGTTTTTTTTTTTAAGTGAACGCAAAAGCCAAAATACATCAATTCAAAACATTGCAAGAGTTTCCATTAAATATGGATTGTACTAAGGAACGCCTGCAGCGTCTACATCGTTATCTCAACATACACGCAAGCACTGGCCTCTAAATGGATAATGATGACGACACCTGAGGTGCTGAAATAATGGACGCTGTTTGATGTCTCATCAAATGTTACTCACACAAACGTGCACACCTTCCTTTGACGCACGCACACACATGCACACGCACGCCCGCACACACCTCTTCAATGTGAAAAAGCAACGCAGTGTGCCAACACACTAATTGCGATTGCTATTGACAGGTACTCCATTAGCCTGTGTGTGAATGAAAAAAAAAAAACTTTTTTTTTCCCAGAGAAAATTCATGGTTTTATTTAAAGAAAACAAAACCAAAACCAAAACATGTCTATGTATACGTACTAGGGCCAGGAAATAAATTGCATTAATTGTTAAAAAAAAATCAAGTCAGTTATTGCTATACCTGTAATTAAAAAAAAAAAAAGTAGGTATTTAAAAGATACATACTCAGATGAGAATCATAGCCAGAAAATTGTCCTTTTTTTTTTTTTGAACAAATAGAAGTGCTTTCAAAAACCGTTACAAAAGATTTCCTCAATTTTTTTTCTTGAAAAGATGGCTGAGAAAATGTCAACTACGTAATATTGTCTTTATTTCAATATTCGGACGTGTCGTATACTTCAGACGGCATCGTAATAACATCACACAGTGAAGAAACATTAAAAAAATAAAGTATCTGACATTACATTTGAACACGAATGAAGATTCAAAACAACTATACACAAACACAGCAACAATGCACAATTATACATAAAC
This sequence comes from Hippichthys cyanospilos, assembly GCF_059441005.1. Lineage (NCBI taxonomy): Eukaryota > Metazoa > Chordata > Actinopteri > Syngnathiformes > Syngnathidae > Hippichthys > Hippichthys cyanospilos. The sequence continues at coordinate 6,548,661 of NC_142381.1, forward strand.
ACTTTCACATTGATGCAAAACACACATTTCCATCCCCCCAAAAGTGCTAAAACAATGGTGATACCAGGGTCAAACTATGTCGAAATCCATATTACATCTTTGTAATTCACATGTGAAAGAACACCCAATATTTGCGGTGAAATGACAACAATAAAAGTCAGAAAATCGTCACTGTTTGTTTTGTTGTGAAAAGTCCGCTAATGGGACAAAGGAAGTGCCTCTTAGATTTCAAATTAAAGAATGAGAATGAGTCACTCAACGTGAGTTACATTTCAATATTAACATGACTAGGGAGTTCATTTGGGAGTTCAATATAAAATACTGAGTACACGTACACGTTGAATGAATGCACACTCTTATTTTGAAATTATGACTGTGTCGTTTCACATTGGCTATCAATATTAAAAGATACCAAGAGAAAACGGAGTCTCGTGATGAAAATGGGATTACAGAGTGCATTAGGGATTTTCAAAATAAAATCTGAGATAATGTTCTACGGTATTGGTGAGAGCGTCAGATGCAACACTTCATTTGATATATTTTTTTTGTTGCGTTCGTTTTGTTCTTTGTTCAGAGAATCCAGCCTCTTACTTTGAAATGATAACCACATTATGGACGGAACATTTAGTAACAGCAAAGACAGCGTTGCAAAGGACAAAACGCCGTTGTCATCACTTCTTTCAGTGGACACTTTGTAAATTCCTACAGCGTTCAGCTTTGTCTCAATGTCCACTTTTTGTCAAAGTTCTTTCCTTGTCAATTCACACTTTCCTTTCTGTTAGTTTTCCTTTATTGTCATTTTCTATTTCCTGTCAGTTTCCGCTGCCTTCGTGCCCATTTCCTGTTCAACCTTCCGCCAACTCCAGTGTTTCTACTTCCTGTCAGTTTTTTGTTTGTGTCTACCTCCTCTCGGCTTTGACAAAGCTTTGAATGATGAGCTTGGGTTGTTTCAAAATAAAACATCAGCGTTCTCCCTTCAAGCTGCCGTTTCCTGCCGGGGAACGCTGAACATCGTCCGGTATGTCCATCCTAAAACATGACTTCCTCACAGCTTCCGAAGTCGCTCTCCAGCATGCTGGCGCTGTCGTAGCTTTGCGGGGCGTTCCCGCTGGGGCGCGTCTGCGGTTGGGCGACGTTGGGCGTTACCCCCGTCTGTTCTGAGTGGGATGAGCCGGCAACGCTGAGCCGCACACTGAGCCGCTTATAGCCCGCTGCCGCGTTGCCGTCTTGGCTAGCGCCGTGTTTCGCCGGGTAGTAGTTGGCGGCGGTGTATGCATTGGGACATTGCGAACGTGGAAGCGGGATCCCATCCGGGTCCAGAAAGTGGTCTAAGTTCTGAGTGCTGTAGCACGGCGGCAGCGGGGCGCGGCGATCCGAGCGCTCCAGCGGAAAGGGGAAGCCGCCGAAGCGAGAGTTTCTTCGCGAGTCCGACACGGTGGATGACGAGTAGACATCTTCCACGATGTCGAACTGGGGGAACTCCTGGGCGGCGGCCACGGGACGGCCGAAGTAGTCGGGATCGGCGGGATAAACTGAAGACAGACCACGCACAGACATCAAACAAGTGGAACCTCTGTTACTGCCACCAGAGCCTGCATATTAATTTGATGGCTTTAATTCTTATTGTTCCGCTACTATTCACAAAGTATATCTCTTCTGGCAAGAGATATACAGTGCTCCACAGTCGGATTTTACGTGCAACTGGACGGCGTCGAAAAAGGGCTTTGATGATACTTATGAGAACTAAATAGATTGCTTTAGTTGCTTGAATTGTTACTCTCATTATTCTAATAATGTAAAAGAGAATGGTTGGTATCATTTAATATCCTGGCAATGGAGTCCCCATTTGGATAGGGGCTTTATTATTATTCCTTGTGGAAAATTCACTTGAAATTAGTGTTCTGGCATGTTGGCAACTAAATTGCCTTTTTGAATGCTTTATTTGATGTTCTTAGCATAAGTACGCCAGAAAAATGTTCGAGGGCTTTATTTGTTACTACTCTGGCAACTGACCACTCATTCAAGGCTTTAATTGTTATTCTCCCAATTTTCACAGCGACAGTTTCTCATAAAATCAATACGATAGCTACTATAAAAAATAAGACTCAAGAAGATATGCCTGAAAACCGAAAGCAAGTGGAACATTCTGGTTCAGGTATTCGAGCCATCGATGGGTCTCTTCAGGGAAGTGCTTGTTTGTGTGTTTGTGTTGTTGCCCAAAGCGTCCAGGGTAAACTGTGTTTTCAAAAGTGTCTGAAAGGCTCATAAAAAGTGCATCAAGTGATGCGTTATGCTAATAAAGCGTGGGAATTTGCATTTCTTGTGGTAAAAAGAATACAGGGTGGCAGCTGCTGACCTTGCCTACGATTCAGCTTTCATATTGTGTGTAGTATAAGCAGAATATAATTCCTAATTAGTGTCCAAATGCTCTGCAGTTACTTTGTGTTTGATGAAGGGTGACAACATAACGCTTAGAAGTCAGTGCGTTCAAGGCTTCTAGACTCAAACTTCCCGTTTGCAACCCCCCGGCCCCTGTCTTTCATGAGTTCAATTTTCGATCTTGCTCCTTAAAAAGGCAGCCAGACCTTTTCCCTTTTTGTAGCCGAAATGCATCCCGGTGTTTAGTCATCATATCATATATACGCGCACGCATACGCACACACACCTTCATAGTCGAGGTCCCAGTGGGTCTTCTTGACCGAGTCATTGTCAGAGCTGGACGGGGGTCTGACGGGTAGGTTGGGGGCCACGCTGCAGACCACCGGTCCGTGCGACTTGTCGGTCGACGCTTGACTGTGGGGGCGCAGCGAGCGGAAGGGCGAGTGGTCAAGGTCGTTGGCGGGTGACATCATGCTGCTGAGCTCCATGTGACCGTCCTGATCGCAAGCTTTCGGGATCTTGGTGACAGGTGGTGTGTAACTGAAAAACATGTTTGCATGTCAGTCGTATGTGGATCAGGATGCATTTCAACGTGAGAGGATCTCTATATTTTTCACGATCAGTAACAGCGCAAAATATCTTTGGAAGCAACATGAAGAAAAGATTTCACATAGGATTAAACAGAAAAGAATATTTCTTCTGCAACAAAACACATGACTTATTAGCGTTTGATCTGACCAAATAAGTAACTGAGTGACGAACAACCAAGAATCCAGCTTCTGTAACTGATTTACTATTAAACTATTAACTATAGCTGACGAACTAATTAAACATCTAGCTAACCAATAGCCTGATTAGTAACTAAACAAGCAAGCAACCATGCAACTGGTAACTGGCTAATGAACTGATAAATCACTAACCAAACAGCCAAGTCGATTTTCAGATTCACCTGCACACAATCACACAAGTAATTAACTAATTAACAACAACAACAAAAAATGACCAACCCCCTCATTTATTACAAACAAAACGACTGATTGACCAATAGCATGCTAACCAACCAACCAACCAACTAAATTCAAGTACCACATTTTCCATCAAGCAACTAATCATCTAACTAACCAATTGGCTAATTGACCTCCTAAACAATTTTTCGTATTAAACAACAAACCACCTTACTGAAAAACTGTCTCACTAACTAACTAACTAACTAACTAACTAACTAACGAACTAACTAACTAACTAACTAACTATTCCCAAATGTAATAATGGAATAGCGTGCCAACACGTTTTATCTCTCATAAAATAATGAATAAAATAAAAGAAGACCAAATCAGATATCGACTGTAATCAAGAGTAACAATTGCAAAGTGGGAAATTATGTAAAGAATAGAGTTGGGTTACCCGTCGGGGTCATTCTTCGTTTTCTTGTTCTTCTTCTGTTGGATGTAGCGCTTGCGTCCGCAAACAAAGATGGCCACCAGCAGCAGGAGGCCCAACACGCTGGCGCCGATCTCCATCATTTCCATGTAGCCCACCACAGGCGACACCTGGATCGGACCCCCCATCGCGGTCAAACTCGCTCATCTACAAGAGGACCTAACTGAGGACTGACCTGTGGCAAAGGGTCACAGTGGAAGGATCCCGAGGAAACTTGGCAGAGATAACCACTGGGACACGGATTGGGAGAGCACACGTCCATGCTGTTGTGACACCTGCTCCATCAGGAAGAACAGCAAAAAACAAACAAACAAAAAAATTAGAGTTCCAAATGAAAGCTCAGTCCAAAAATGGTACGCTGGCACATTTTGTAGACGTGTAAAATATAGAATTGAAAAATGTGTTTATTGAAATCAAAATTCAAAAAGTACATTTAAGAAAGTGAGCTATGGCTCATTATTGTGCCAACATACTTGTACACCAACAACAGAGCAGAGAAAAGAGCACGAGCCTTCATAAGTCCTTGTTGCAATTGCTCTAATAGTCAGCGTGTTATTCACTTGACGTCAATGAAATCAAAGATGAACGCGTTGCCCTCGGTGAGAAACAACCGTTCCTTCGGTAAAATGACTTTGTGTGATGTGCACTATTAAATCTTGATTGGTGACAATCTTCTTTGCTATCCAATGCTGCGGCAAACTCGAGAATCTGCTGAGTTTTAAAATACACGGCAAACATTGACAAATAACAAAACTTATAATAATAAGCCCCAGGTGTGTGTTTCCTCCATTTACACTTCACTCCCTGCTGCAGCTTCCCTGCCGCTATCGTGGTATTACACTGAATAAAAGACGCAATATGCAAATAAGCCTCCCCCTCGCTACATGTGTGCGCATTGCTTCAACAACCAATCGGGCGTGTGCCAATCCGCGGCATGTGCTCCGGCATGCGGGCGCGTGACGGCGCATCGTAATGAGGCTTTGACCCTTTGAGCCATTGCGGGATTCCACCGTAATGCAGCTTTGCATGTGGACAAAATCAAAAGCTTCAAATGCAGTTATTCACCGATCGCGTAGTACAACATGTTTGGTGAAGCACCATGGGGTTTTATAGCAGAGGCTATGCGTTCGCGCTTTGTAAACGTTTTGCACATAACCAGTCTAACCAACAAACAACCGCATAACGATTACTGTAATTCCTCGAGAATAACAGTTTTTTTAGGGTCACGTAAATTTAGCCATCCATTTTCTGGAGCCGCTTATCCTCACAAGGGTCGCAGGCTTGCTGGTGCCTATCTCAGCGGGTTTTGGGCAGTAAGCGGGGGACACCCTGAACTCCTTGTCAGCCAATTGCAGGGCACACAGAGACGAACAACCATTCACACACCTAATCACGCCTCTGGACAATTTAGTATGTTCAGTACAACTAAATGGTTTTGGAGTGTGGGAGAAAGTCAGAGTACCTGGAGAGAACCCACACCAAAGGAAAGGGAAGATGATGGAAAGTTAAATTACTCAACAAAGGCATGGAAGACTTAATCCTAAAGGAGTATTGGTATATTGTGACGTGCCTGACCAACATTCAGAATGCTCTGCCACTGGGAAAAAAATGTGGCCCAATGTGAAGTTGGGCAGAAATACGCAGGCTTCACGCCCGACGGTGTCCACCGCTCTGCAGTTAAAAATGCTGTGAGTCTAGCGCGGCTGCCAGCAGCCCCTGAAGGCTTCTCCGACATGACATTGGACAACGCTGACGGGCACAATGGGGTTAACCTGGGCTCAAGAGCGTGACGATAACATGGTCGGAGCCATCGAGTTCAGCAACCGTGTCGAAGGAGTGGCATTATTTAGGGGCATTTTGGCCGAAAAGGAGAACAACAAGTAGCCATCACGATGTTCCTTGTCTGTCGGAAACCCCTGGCAGAAACCTAGTTACGAGAAGGTATCAGTGGAGCTTTCGTATATGTGCACGTATCATTTGAGAGTGAGCGTGTGCGAGTTAGAGAATGTAAAATTCAAATGTTTTATTGAACACATTTCATATGCTTTAGATCCAGTCCCCATTGACCACGACAAATAAGGGATTACTGTAATTGACATATCTGACAGACAGCAGTTATGTCCTCAATGTCCTCCTTTTCGCTGTCACTTAAAATACCGGAGCTGGTTGAGCAGCGAGGTCAGCTCGCCCCGCAATTGGACACCTGGAGACCTTTCAACCTCTCCTTCCGCTATAGCGGGACAAGTGAGCGGGCCGTGGAAAAGTCATTATGAGGCAAGAGAAGAACATTAGCGTTCAGAGAGGTTACCGAGGGGAAAAGTCGATGGCTTCCATTCGGATCACGTCGCAAGAGAGCAGTCGCCTGGTTCATTTTACGCACACGTACTCACGCACATTAATGAATTTCTGCGCACTGACAATCGTGATGCCTTGTTGTGGGCATTGATGGATGAAAATTAACTGTACATGTCTGAGATTCACATAGACACAGGCTTGCTGGTGCCTATCCCACCTGACTTTGGGCATTAGATTCAAGAATTTTATTGTCATATGCAAACCAAGACCACACAATGAAATCCTTATTTTGTTCACTCCCCCGAGCAGACCACCTTCCACAATCGAGCAAATAATAAAGTAGGCAATAAAACAAAACAAAACAAAACAAAAGAACAGTAATAGAGCAATAGTGGATACAACACCGTCCGGAATTAAAGATGGTTTTTGGATTAGGAAAAAAAAAAAGAAGCTTACCGTGCGTCAACATCTTCCATTGAGCAGTTACAAATGTAACCTTGCTCCTTGGGCACGCACACGCGACCATGTGTGCACGGCTGAGAGGCACACGGGTTGTCTACCCGCTCGCAGCGAGCGCCGTGGAACCAGCCTGTGCACCTGCAGCGCAACTCTGTATGATAGAAAAAGATATTCACACAAACAAAAAATGAGTAGATGATCACAATCTGACAAGTTTCACCAGCATGAATGTCAATAAGGAGAACTGGAGTAGAAAAAAAAATATCTTGATATTTTGCCATGGTACAAGAACCATATGAGGCTTGAACATTACTAACTAGTAAAGTAACACTTAACTAATACAACTAGTACAGTAACACTAGTAAATGGATGCTGTTTTTATTAGTAGTGCATGTAGCTTGTAGCACAAAGCATTAATCGTTTTGTTGTCTTCTCAAACTTATGAATTCATCCATACTTTGCCTAACCGCGAGTAGGAACGCTCAGTAAAGCTTGGTGACCTTGAGGTGCATATTTTGAGCACGATTTCAATACAAATACAGAAATAATAATAATAATAATAAATAATAATAAATAATAATAACAATAATAAGTACTTACTCATTATAAAAAAAGCCATAATAGACCGGGAAAAAAAAAGCTACAGCTGCAGACCCTGGAGCTCAAGCAGCACAAAGCGATTAATGGATTGTTTGTTGCGGTACTATTATGTTCGTTTTCAATCCGAGTGGTTGCACACTAGCGTGCACGTACACGCACGCGCAAAGGCACGTACAACCTCTCAGTGTCAAAGTGAAGCATTTCAGGTGTGATCTTTATCGGCTCTGCTCTGAATTGCAAAATGAGCTAAGCGTCTATCTTTGCTAAGAAGAAGCCTCACACTCGCCAATTAGTGATAAGCCAAAATGCTAATGAAGGTCAGCAAGAGACTCCAGCCTGGAGTCTATTACTTGTGCACCGTCCTCTTTTTCTTTTTGTGTGCCCGACAGCATATTTTACTGCGCTGCAGTAATGAGACAGGCACAATGCTGAATGACCGACAGTTGCTTAGCATGAGAAAAAAAAAATAAAAATAAAATGGAATGGAAGAAAATGGGTTATATATCATTCTTATTCTCTCACAAGTGACTTCTCACTGCAGGTTTACACCACAAATGTCAAAATTACACAAAAAGTCGTTTCCTATAGATTTCTTTTACTATGGGAAATTTATATTGTAAATTTTGTCTACTGTCTGACAAACTTGATTTTTTTTCTTTGCTTTGTATTTGCGAATGACAAAGGTAGCTTATTAAAAAAAAACACCCTGCAATTTAGTGTTTTATAACAAGGTAATAAATTCATATTTAACAAAACTGTGTCGCATTTCCGCATTTGAAAAATTAACTCCCCGTCTCTAACTTGCAGTATGGGATCAGCAAGCTTACTTAGCAGAGTTCTCTAAGGCAGTGTCCAATCTTTTTTCACACCTAAGACAGCTTTCCTATAACCATGCGTGTTACGACACCCTGATTTTTATTAAATGCTCATAATTTATAAATGACATACTTTTTTCTGGCTCTGTCTCTTTCCAAGTACTTTCCTCATTGAACCAGTTAACCCTATATAGCTTTTTGTATTGCAGTGTGCAAACTCCCCACATGACCAACCATGTTTGAACACCCGAGTGAGCAACCAGGGTAAAGGGCACGTCCCAAGGGCCCATCAATCGGCCACACAACTTATCTGAGTTCCAGAAAGAGTGAGATTTGACACCAGTCATACGAGGACGCCGTGTTGAGGCATAACCGAGCCAGATCAGGAGCCTCTCTGCGTGAAAGTGCACTCTCACCTCCATTGGCCACCTTGTGGCAGACTCCTCCATTCTGGCATGGGTTGTGGTCACAGTTTGCAGTGCAGCACTCGTAGATTCCAAACACCCGTCTCTTGCCAGGGCCTCTCCACTCCGATGCATCATCCGCTCTGATTGGCTCCCCTTGGAGCTCCAGGTGCGCCAGGCAACCGCGAAATCGGCGCCCGGCAAAGAGTACTTCCCCGCCGGAGCGCATCAGGTGGCAAGGTGACGGCAGGCTGGCTGAGGCAGACGCCTGGTGGTCCAAGGTAAGCCTCAAGGACGCCGCGCTCACCTCCAGCAGGACGCGGTGCCAGCGGCCGTCGGACACCGGGGGGGATGCCGCATCCAAGCGGGAGGGAGGCAGGATGCCACAGCTGAAGGAGAAGTGAAGACGGCCGCCGCTCAGCTGAGGACGGAAGGCCAAGGTCAGTCAGCGTGTTGGAGTCTTTGATATTACAAAAATACCTAAGCTTTGTAGGAACTCCAGTCGCATGAAATGGATTGAGTCAGATTTAAGAGTAGAGTAGATCATGTCTTTATTATTAATCCTTTAATGGACACTGTAACCATTTGGCACACTAATTTCAGAATGTTTTAAACGATTAGAAGTCAACTTCAACAACTTAAACGTTCTGGTATATTTGGTGTAACATGCTTAATAAAAAACAAACAAAAAAACACAAAGTAAGTCTATTACTATTTCTGGTTAGTCTTTCAATGTTTAGAATGTTTTTATCATATTGTGGGTTATTAAGTCCGCCTGTCCATCCATCCATCCTAACAATATAGCTTTTGTTTTACACAGAAATACAGTTGCTATACACAGTTAGAATTTAAGAAATAAAAACTCTTGAGTATGTCAACAAAAAAAAGCAATTGTTGATGTCATATTTTTATTGTTTGATAAAAACCCCTCTCCTTGAAATAATTCATTTATAATCATTGATTCTAGATATATAAATACTTTGAGCCTGGTAAAGCATTGCTGAGGTTGCTATGACGACATGGGTTAGAGCTTGATGCAGATAATTGGAGCAGATGACAAAATCCCATTCGACATGTTTGTGTTGGTTTTATGCTGCTGACATTATTGTGCATCCATTGACAGGCTCCACATGTTTGCGCAAGTATTCTGTTGATTTTATTGCTCAATTACAGCAATTCACCTGTCACTATTACAGTTGCCTGCGCTGTATTGATTGGCTAACTAATGCTTTGCCAGCCATTCAAAATCCACAAAGTAACAGTTCAAGCATTACAGCAAGTGTTACAGTAAAGAAAAAACATCTTTTCATCTTTAGAACGTTTTGGTTTACTCTCATGACTTCTGTTAACTGTTCGGTTCGTAAGACAAAGGGGCTTCTCGGAGGATGTGATTGACAACACATCGCTGGCCTCGGGCCAACCCTTTGTACTTCCCAAATAGTTACTTTTCTGGAGACCCCAAAGACAGCATGTTTGTTCAACCGTGAACATTCAATTGTCAAGGCGAGGAAGCCATTTTTAACACTTTAAATTGCTCAGTCATTTGTAAAAAAACACCCACGTGAGCATAGACCAATAGTATAAAATCGTAGTAGATTTTTGGGGTAGGATTTTTTTTTTTGCCAGATTTTGGCCTGATTTTATCGAAATACTTTTTTTATAATCTATTTTATATATGAGCTATTTCTTGTCCAAATCTATATTTACACTGTCTTGATTACTAGTTTAATTAAAAAAAAATATACGTTTGTGGATAGATAAGTACACCACATTCCAAACTACAGGTGGGTCAATCACGGCACGAAACTTTGACACTTAAAGACTTTCCATTAAAAAAAAAAAAAAAAAAAAAAAACTATGTGTATTTATTTTATTTCTTTTTTTAAATAAAAGTAAAAGCATAACAAAATGGATGGATAAACATTTGGTAGGATAACAATGTTCTATATTTCTGTATGTTTTGTACATTTGAACTCTACTTTAGAAAGTAACATTAGTTTTATTTCCCAAAGCTTCCTCATTTGTCAACCCACTTTTATGATTGACTGAACTTCATCATGTCACAGTTAGCAGACTCTCCCATGCACATGGAGATTTTTTTCGCTCCTGAATATAGAATGAGTTCATTATTAAACGATTGTCCGGCTCGTCTTTTTTTGGATCTAATCATCAGGACAAATCCATTCTTAACACGCCTCACACATGAGGATAATCTTTTCAAACAATCTTATGAGAGATAAGATTGTTGGGCGTGTGTCATCCTTTGCTGGCAAGGGGCAAAATCAGGACACAAACACAATGATTTTGTCCTTATGTGTTTACCTGGCCAGCAGCATCTCTTCTGTTTAGAAAGCTCAGTGTGTTGATAAATAATTGGCTTATCGTGACTAATTCACCACCTTCCTCCCACTATGAACTCAAATGACGCCAACGCACATCATCAACACCACCATCATTATCTGGAGCATCAAGTAGTCCGAGCGGAATCACGTCAACCTCTGGACGTTCGAGTTGCCGTGGGTGGGACAAACATTGACAAGATCAGAATTTGCATTGCCCGAAAGCGCACGGGGAGCTTTTTGCTCGGCATCAGAGCCTCTTAGCATTCACGCTCACTCAGCGATTTTTATTGCGGAAGTTGCGAGAGAAAGAGAGAGAATAAAGAAGACAAGCAGAGCCTGTGATGTTTTATTGATGCTTGTTTGCTCTTGTAATTCCCACGGACAAATCTTCGCCCGACTTATGTTCACAGGGACGAACTGGGCCCCGAATTCAGCCAGGGGAATTTAAGATGGCGAGGCCCCTGGTGTGCCTTCCAGATGGTTAAAATTCTTTGTTCCTTCAGCCGCTTGGTCAGGTCCCAAATAATAACCAATGACAACTGACTTATAGTATGTAGTTTAAAGAGAGACACTCAACCAATCATTTAAAGGGCCCAATCATGAAAATTCAAGCTTTTGGAGCTTTTATACATGTTTCAATGTTCATTTTTTACCCTAAACATTTGTTTTCCTTCATTGGCGCATTTCTAAGAATTATTTGCTTATCCCGAAATCTCAGCATCGGCCTTGGCCGAGTGGATAAGGAACTTCCATTCTTGAGTCTCTCTGTAATGTCACAGTTAGGAGGAAGGCCCTCGGACCACCTGTGCAAGAGTAAATAAAGGCCCACCTAATCTGAGATGTTCAGTTTTTTTTTTCTTTTTTTTAATTTTTTGTTGCATTCCGGGGTTGGGAAGGAGAGTATTTGCTCTGAGTGGGTTTGTTGCACTCCACATCGTTGATCTTTACAAAACGTTCCATAATAGACAAAACCACTCCGAGTGGCGCCTTGAATTTTGGAACCAAAGAAAAAAGTGACTAAACTAGATGAATAGAAACCCCCATAAAACAGATAACTCCCCCAAATCTGAATGAACGTTCAATATCAATTCTGCATGAAAAGCTGGCCCATAAGTGAAAAAAAAAAAAAACTCCAAAATGAAGATGATTTCAGCTATGCCGTGGATCTGACCCACATTCGTTTCATGGGTAGGTGAAAGGACATTGGCAGGCGGGCGCGGCGGGTCTTTATGTTGCGGGTGCGGCAATCGTGGCAAAGATGCTGAACAAGTGCCGGCGGACGAACAAGAGGCAGCATTTCCTTGTAATCTATTTTACATCACTGGGTGTCATCTCCGCTGCTAGATATTTCAAGACGGCCTGCTCGGAGGATTTACAACATCAGCACCAGTTGACGCGCAGCGCGGCATCAAGCCCACCCGAGTTCCGGAGGGACCAGAAAAGCTCCACGGCTAAGCAACTTCATAAATCAACAACCCCAAGCACCACTGCGCCGTGGGAGCTTCTTGCGGGGGGAATGATGTGCTACACTTGTGTGTTTTCTTTACACACACATGCACACGCACACACACACACACACACACACAGCTCTGCGGTGATAAAGAAAATGCATGTAAAAAATAAATAAAGACCTAGAGCTTGCTCAGTACTGCACGGTAACAAAGAAAAAAGACGAAGAGGGGAGGAACTCATTGACATGCAGTCATCTTAACAGCGAGTGCCCACATTAACTGGCACAGCTAGGTTCCCAAACACATCACTGGAAACTTTTACGCTTGCTAACCAGAGTCCCCATGTGGCTCGGAAAATGTCAAAAAGGACAACAGCTCGCTGCTGAATGAAATGGATTTGCTTATCTGTATTTGTTTAATCACTGTTTAATCTATGCATTGCCCTGTCTGTTTTTGTTTGTTTTGTGGGCTTCATCGTTGGTTGGCAGACCAGCTTTATGGTCCACAGAGAGTTCTTAAACTGTCGTAACTGTGTCTTTACCTTAGGGATCCGTATAATAATTTGCAAAAGTAACGTAACTTTAAAAAGTGCATCCTCACATATCGGGGTCTGCGCACAAGAGTAAAATGAACAATAAAACAAGCAAACCGATCACTCCTTCAGACTGGCTCAGAAGTACGCGAAGGACCCAAACGTAGCTTTGAGCAGTCAGAAGCCCCAATATAACAGTGAAATGTCACGTACAATAAATCTCATACCCCTGCACGCAAGCCTCCCACCTTCTGTATTCCTATCATAATGCAAAAGAGGAATAAAAATGTGTGGTGTGAAAATTCACACCCTTTTGCTGGCTTTCTGTTGTTCCCTTTAACACAAAGCCCAGGATTTCTGTTTCCTGTGAAACCTATCATTAGATATTCACAAGATGTGCAAAAGCACTGACTAGTTTTTATGGAAAACCTTAACTGCATGCACATGCACACTTCAGTTATATTTTTCAAAATATTTGACGATAATGTGAAATGTCAAATAATGTATTACTCAGCTCTGGCTGGTGGTTTAAGGTATATCTTTATATATTTTAGTTCAAACAACAAATGAAATCAAGGGGCATGGCATTCAGTGGTAGCGTAGTCGTCTTTCAGCTAGTAAGCTAAGGGTTTGATTCCCCCAACCACTGTGACCATGTCGAAGTGTCCTTGAGCAAGACTCTGAATCATCACTTGTTCCTGATGCTGAAGTTATCCTATAAGTGAAAGTCCATTTAGGTAATGTTTTTTTTTTTTCTCACTACCTGTGACTGACCCTAAATAGTGATTCATAAAAAATGACTGTACTCCCTGATTCCACGTTGTTACTTTTCACACAAGACCCTTTCAACTCTATTTATCAGTCATCTTTTGTCGTAGTTCTGTGCAGAAGAAATTTAATATCCATCAATGTAATATTGGAAGCAGGGATGTTATACTGTATTTTCCTTCCCTTTTGTAGTACACTATTCACAAATTCATCTATTTGTGTTATTTTTCATCAAGCTTCCATTCTTGCATCTATTTTCTTTCACCGAAAAACATACCTACAGGCAGGATTGCTGGTCTTTCTGAAATGCCATAAGATGCCAGCATTGACAGACATAGGAAAAGAGAATACAGAGCATATTTTTAAGAAGCACAGAACAACTGGTGTGGAAGTTATTGGCACGTTCTGTTTTTTTTCCTTTCCTTTTGGTCTGTGGTTTTGGTCCTCACCTTTCCGAATACCTCCTCCCCCAAAACAGAGGCGGGAGTCCACAGATGACCATCTTTCTAAATTCTCTCTGAAGTCCATCCCGCTCCCCATGAAACCTTCTTAACGTCTTTCCAACACCAAGAAGTGCGGCGCTGCGGGCCTGGGATGAGGTGTCCTTTTGAAAGTGTTTTTTTTTTTTTTCCAGAATCAAGGTGATTGAAAATTCTGCCAGCGTGCGACGAGGCCCTGCGAGGGGCGGCATCACACGGCACTTCATCTGCTCTGAGAATTATTCATGGCCGTTGCATACAATACAAACCGTTCCGTGCGCACGTATTGTTGTGCTGAGCTCGTGAGTGTTTTGTATTGAGGGCATTTTTTTTTTTCTTTTTTGGGGACTTTTCCCCATTAGTTCACCTTCAAAAGTGTCAACATACTCTTTATAAGCAGCACCGTCACGTAGCAGGCAAGTGAGGGTCATTCAGGCTGACTGACAAAAAGTACTCTCTTCTTCTGTAAAACTAAATACCAAGGAAAAAAATGACCATAAAATGGCTGATTCCAACTGAATTTGTATAATTTCACTGTCTATTTTTTTTCTATTCTTCAGACATTTTTCTTGTGGGTCTACTCATAATAGATATAACCTTGGTAGAGGCCTAAAGCCTTGAATTACCTGCAAGCTTCCCCAGTCGCTACCATTGGCCAGCATGAGTAGACCATCTTGCTGGAAGGTCTTAAAGCTCAGGGACATGGTGAAGTCCTGCTGGTCCTCATCCATACCATGGATGTACTTGAGATAGCCTTCATCTCTGAACCTCAGCGCCGTTTCTGAGACACAAACACATGAAGACGGACTGTGACCAAGGCCAGAGAAAGTGTCTGATATCAAAAAGGGTAAAGTAGGGTTTCAAATTATTGCTCAAAGAGGGAGTGAAATTAGGGACTCAAACTCAAAAGTGTTAGGCTTTTAAATTAGGGTTATGACAGTAGGCTAATTGTCCACAGTGTTGCTTACTTTTCTTTGTTATTTTCAATTGCATAAATGAGCATTAGACCCATAGTGGAAATGAATACAGCCAACTTGATTCATGACTTGGGTGCGAGGTACATTTCCAAGGCACTGCAAGGTCTCCACGTGTGGATGATGTTAAGTTGTGCATGAACCCATGATCAGCATCAGCTTTTCGTGCTAAAGTTCGTGTTAAAGTTTCAAGCATTTGTTGAATGGTTGATTTGAAGCCGTTCCAAAGTGTCCACCATTAACAGATGCTATCATCTTTCTGTGTGTGAATCCTTCAGATGGAAGAATACGTGCCCCGTGGATCCTGAAGGCATTCAAGATGGTGATGGCATGCGCACATTGATGAAAAGGCTCATGAAGCAAGTGTCAATTCTGATCTGGCATCTACCAGGCATCACAGCAGGAAAGAGCTCAAAAACATTCAGAGAGCACCTTTAATCTGTTTTTGAACGCTCCAAAAGCTAAAAGACAAAATCCCCGCTGGCTCTAGTCAAGAACGTCAACATCACTAACGAGAAAAGATCGAACCGATGAGTCACTCTGACGCACATATCAATGGACGGTCTGAAAATGTAAATTACAAGAAGGGGAAACCGTTTGCGTTCGTCGCGGTTCATATTGCTCATTTGTTTGTTTTTTGCAATCAACTGATGAGCTTGAATAGCAGCATCAAAACTTCCTTTGTACGAGTGGCCGGTCATACTCAGGTATGCCGTCACTGAGTAAACTCCAAATGGTTAAATCAGCAATATACTTAAGCAGCGTGTGAGGCTCTACAACAAAATTTGATGAAAGACCCACTCTCACTGGTTTTGTGGTGATTCAAAATTTCATCTACATCTACAAAAGAAATATTCATGGCCACCACATACAATATAAACTGTTCAGCACTCACACACATCAGCGCTCCTGAGACTGATAGCACATCATGCGCCTCAAATTTTTTATTGAAAGGCAACGTGTAATCCAGCTAAATAACTTGGTCAAATAATAATATTTGGACACAAATATCTCCATCACAATATGAGTGTATTGGCCTTTGGTTTACGTTGATCGATGGAATCGCTGAGGAAAATCACAAACAACAACAAATGTTGTCAGGTGAGAGTAGGGCATAATTTATAACATAGGCTGTGACTGTCAAATTAAATATTAAAGCAACTTGAAACAATTTTACTCAAGTGGGTAAAATAAAAGAAGGTAATAACTTCTCCTGACTGTGGAATAAAATACAGGGTGTGACCTGACGCCTTCCTGATTGTCTTATCAGCTCTGCTCACTTTCTTTAGTCAAAATAACACAAGGTTCCAAAACAAGCGGATAATGACGTTCTATCTGGAGGAGCCTCCGGCTGACGTTTATTCTGTTCGCACCACCGCTAATCCTAGCGGGAATGCCCACACAAATCAACACCCCCATGCTTGTTGGATTTGGATTTGATGGATCCAGCAGGCGGAAGAAGCTTCTTTGGTCAGACAAACAAACAAAAGCTGCTTTATATATATATATATATATATTACGAAACATACCGTTACAGGGGCAGACGCTCTCCCAGCGGTGTCGTGGCGTGATGTAAGCCAGTCTAGCGGTACTGAAGTGGTTCACGGTGTCTCCTGACAAGTGGATAGCGTTTCTGCAGCCCCGTGGTGGACATCCGGTACCCGGACAGCCATTGTAACTCAAATGGACAACCTCCAGGCCCAGAGAATCTTCAATGTCCGATATGATGCCTAAATGCGACCACATGATTGTATTAGAGTACAGTTGTCCACAGTGAGTCGGTCGCTATCTTTACCAAAAATTTAAAACCATTCAAGAGAAGTGAAAAAAATAAATTGTAAATAAATAAAATAAAAAAGTATATATATATATATATATATATATATATATATATATATATATATATATATATATATATATATATATGTGCACAGATTTCGGTATTAATTTCAAGACTTCTTGGTAATAATTCCAAAAATTGTTAGGTTTAAATCTAAACCTAACAACTCTCAGTGATGTGAATGTATTTACCTGATCAGCCCCGGGGTTAAAACCCGAGTAGGTGCACAATTATCAGGGATTAATAAATGACGTGGAGGTGTTCAATCCTTAATCCCTGATAATGGTACAGCTCAAAGGGCATTACTGGGCACAGCGGTCGCTTTTGGACGATAGTCTAAACAGGCAAATTGGCCAAAAGTGTTTGTAACAGTCATTGCTAAAATTCTAATGTACCGCTAAATTTCTCTAAAATCCTGATGATCCTTGCCTGTTTAGGACTTAAAATTAGAAAAAAGTGTGCCTAATAAAGGTCGTTTTTGACTGTTTAGACAATCGGCCTAAACCAACCCCTGTGCCCAGTAAAGGGTTAACCAACATATACCACAGTGGTGGTGAGGATCACCTGCTAGTCTGTTGGTCGGTAGCGACTGGAACAATCCACTCTGAGGCCTCCAGACCAACAGAGCCTCCACAGTTGGGGTGTCAGGTAGCATCTGCAGGCTGGCCATGTGCAGCTCTTGCCGAGGAAATGTCAGAGCTTGCGCCAGGCTGC
Source organism: Hippichthys cyanospilos (assembly GCF_059441005.1). Lineage (NCBI taxonomy): Eukaryota > Metazoa > Chordata > Actinopteri > Syngnathiformes > Syngnathidae > Hippichthys > Hippichthys cyanospilos. Next base: position 6,566,153 of record NC_142381.1, read on the forward strand.
GCTGGAGGCCTCGCCAATGATCGGCCAGAAACTCTTCCGAGGAAATTCCACGTAATCTCAGGGTCATTCCGGAGTCCAGCACTCCCTGCGTGGCTGCCCACACGTGGACCTTCACCACTGTCCAGACGCTGAACCTGCCATCCGTCACGCTGACGTTGAGGATGTAGGAGCCCTCCTCTAGGTTTTTGTCCACCCAGATTTTACCATTGGCCCGGTCCATGAAGAAGTGGTGCCCGGCGGGGTCCTCGGAGAGCAGCGTGTAGGCCAGTATGTCTTGTGGGTCCTGGTCGGAGGCATGGAGCCTGCCGATTAGACGATTTGGAAAAAGCCCATCGGCTGTGGTGATGAAGACCTCCAAGGGGACCACGGAGGGGGGGTATTTGCTCTGCTCAGTGACGTTGATGGTGACCACGCAAATGGAAGAGAGTGGAGGGTGGCCACTGTCCGTCACCTGTGAAAAAGAAAATAAAGCATACACAACTTATACTCTCGTCAAATCAGTAACTTAGTTGTCATACAGTTTTTACATCTTCTCTAAACAGCCCTGTTCAGATCAAACGTTTTTTGGGGGGGGTTGTAATGTGTCACGCAAATGTGCCCCTGCTCACTCCAACCTACTGCAGGGCGAGCTAACTCGACGTGGCTACGGCAAGCACCAAGTGCGACTATTTAGAGAAACATTGCACTGCATCTGTCTTGTACGAGTCATTCTGACTTAACTTATCAAAGAGTACACGAAAAGCGTTATGTGTTCACCATGTGAACGACAAAATCTAACCGATGCACTGATGGCTGTCAGCCAGCCGTGTTTGCTTGAAATGGAGTGTGCTGTAGGATTTTGGTGATTTTTTTCCTGTCAGTTCTATTTCATTCTTAATTCATATAAATTCAATAAATCATTCGTAATCAATTTAGACTGTTTAAAGACACAAGCACCAAACGCACAAACCAACCGGCCAACAAACTGTTCAAAAGACAGACTAACACATCAACTATGTAATCAGTCAGCTGATCCAACAAGCAAATATATATAAAAAAAAAAAACCTGCAGCTTTGTTTGAGCAAAAACATTCTAGTTTCCCAGTAAATTGGCACATCAGTGGCAAAATTGGAAGAGCCCGGATGGACATTTTGGACAGAACATACATAAATGGGACAACAAGCGTTCATACAGGCAGAACTTGTGAGTTTTTGTGTGCCCTTGCTAATGGTTCCTGATCAATGATTCTTTTCTGTAACATGCAACAAGACCACTAACCTCTCAGACATTTCATGCTTGACAATGCATCGCACAGTGACACAGTGTTCATGACGATTCATATAATTTGTCTTATCGAGCGGCAGTTTGTTTCTGGTTGAAAGCACTCTTTTTTTCTCAACTAAAACGGAAAGTAAATACAGCAAATGTCAATCAAACATTGGTAAAAATTTGTTTAAAAGTTGTAAGGGTTCAAATTTGAGCCCAATTTCAAGCTTCACGGCAAATTGCTGTGAATACTTTAGAAAAGGTGTATGGAAATAATTTCTATTTTTTTTCATCAAGTTGCAACATAAAATGTGGAAAAAGAAAACACTGAATATCAGTATGTAGTGTATCTAAAAATAAAGGCAATGTCAGAGCATTCATTTGATACTTATGGGATCATTGAATATGTACACTGAAATGTGAAATTAATAAAACCAAGATTTACGTTCTGAAACGATGCTTTCGTTTCGGTTTGAAGACTTTTGGGACAGAATTTTGCTAGTGACAGTTGAGTCCATCCTTTGGAAAATTAAAGATCTTCTTTTCTGATCTACTCCCATGATGAAGTCAATAAATCAATACTTTGCCAGCAGGGTGACACATTGAGGTTCCACTCGCCTGATTGCCGATTCTGAAGATTTTATTCCGACCCGTGACCTCACTTGCATACATCTCACATATCTTAAATATGCCTAGGTTGTTGCGGTGAATGTTAATGTTGCTTTAAGTGCTGCAAAAGTAGCCCGAATCAACCTTTTGTCACCTTTCCGCGGCCTCCCTTGCCCCTGGGTAAAGTTAAATGAATGCCGTAACTGGCCGGGTCAACTGTGTTTTGGCAGCAGGATGGCGGCCCAACAATGACAATCAGCTCATTAGTAGTGCGGCGACAGCCACCTGCATGGTCCTTCATCATCTTCACCAATGTGCTTTTAATCCCAATTGAGTGGGATTACTGCGTGCTGACATGTCATTATAGCGGATGTAATATTTGAAAGATCTTAGTAAATGCTGAAGCGGGTTAAAATGTGACAAAGATGACATTTATTTTGCCCGTGAATATATGGCATCGATGTCAAATGTTGAGGGCAAATGTTTTTTTCGGGTCTTGCCTGAATCTTGAGGTGGTGCTGCGCTCGGTTTATCCTCCTGAGCGGAGCCGCTAGTGACAACAGACCGCCCTGATCAACATGGAAGCGCCGGTCCTCATTGCCGCTGACTATGTGGAAGGAGAACGGTGGTCCATTGCGAGGTGTGTCCTTGTCGGTCACCACAAGCTGTAGGACCCCGCTGCCCACGGCCTCACCCTCCTGTGTTCAAAACATACAAACACACAAAAAATTACGGCAGGTCAAACAACATATTTGTCGAGATTTTAAAAAATGCTTTAAAAAGCAATAACTAATTGAAAAGGCTAACCTTCAAAAATTGCCCGCCTATCTATTAATATCCAGGAGGGACACGGCCTGCTTAGTTTTGAGTGGAATATTTGTCAATTCAACTCATGCCATAAATACTTAGGCAGGTTGACCAAAAAAGGATGGGAAGCAAGATCCTAGGTTTTTTTAAGACCTTAGAGTTGTGATGCACATAACTGTACAAAAAGTAGTGGCTTAGAGTTAGTGTGTTTGGAAATGTACTTTGATGCCCCCGAACTCCTCTGAGAGAGTGAGTGTTTGGCGAGGCAGCGCACACCTTCCTCTTGTTAATTTTTGAATGTAACCTGTGTTTTAAATCAATCAGTAGTTTGTGCTTGAACCGTTCCATCTGAACTGCCTGCCGCAGTAGCGTGCCATGTCCCCAGTCGGAGTAGGTGGAGCACGCACTCGCCCTCTGTTTTCGGTGAATTGTGAATAACAGAACGGCATATTTTAACAATGCTCTGAGTTTCAGAACAGTTGGTGTGAACCAGTGCGTGCTCAAAGTAATCTTAATGTACTTTCAACTTTGTGGACTGTCATAAAGTTGCTCCTTTTTTTCTTTTATATTATTGTTCAAATAATATGTTTAAATTTTTACAACACAATGCCTATTATGATGATATTCCTTTAAATTAAAATCTTGCACACAGAAAATACATATAAAAAAACTCAATCTAAAACAATTTTAACCAAACTAAAACCAATAATAATGAAAAAACCCGCTCTGAAATCTAATTAAAACTAACAAAATTAAAATAAAATTCAAAACAAAATAAAAACCAGGTAGGTTTTGGTTAAGCTCTATGGGAAATTGACATTATCACATTTTTAATGGTTGCTTACATGCACATGTAACTGACCAATATGTGGACTGAATTAAAAAAAGGTTTGCAGTTTTACTTAGTTACATTCATTTTGTATGTGTTCCTATCATAAATAGACAAGCAATAACGTTTCAAGATGCAACAATCCCGAAAAGACACAGGAAATCAGGATTTTTGCTTATAAAAGGCCATTTTAAAGCCAATTTTCACATGCCCAAGTTTCACGCTGCCACAATGTGCAGTCAATATGGTTTGACGCAAAAAAAAGCATTTTTTCTGGAGAATTCAGTTTTAAAAAAATAAAGGGAGTCCAGAGAGACTGATAGCATACCAATGCAAATCTTTCTGTTTTTGTTTGGGTTTTATCTGAAGACTGTCCAGCAGATGGATGGGGACGTTGAGTGATGGGCAGAAAACAATTTTAAGGAAGGTGTCAGTCTGACGAGACAGCTTGCATGTCTTAAAGTGGCAGATGAACGGGTAATTCTGTGTCTTTAGTGACATTGAGGCCCCTGTAAAATCTTTGCATCATTTTTTGAAGAAACTACTTGAATTTGAAAACCATTTCACTAAACAGCAACTTTCACACAGAGATCCTGCAAACTTTCTACATCTGAGTCTGTACCCAGCAAATGTATCCGGCAAAGGTAAGATATTTTCTTTGCTGTTAACACAGCACCACTGCATCCACATTACAGCCTTTGGTATGAAATATAGAAATTGCTTTTAATGCGCCGGCGTGAGCAGCGCCTGATGTTGAACTTCACACTTCTCTCTTATTGGATGACATTTCCTTATACCTATCAGCCAGCCTTCCTCAAATAGCGTCAATTTCAGCCCCACTCTGTAGTTGTGGCTTTCACACAGAACCCAGTGAAGGCAAAATATAATTGGAGAGTTGGTTGTTAAATGTCATAACCGAATCAGTGTGAAATGGGCTTTTTGTTTGCAACAGCTTCACTATTCGATACAGTTACGATACAAAGTTGTCACATTACAGCTGATTAAGTATAGTGGTACCTTAAAATATGTGTGACCGATTTACGGGTTTTTAGAGCCACGAGCCATCATTTGGATAATTTGATGCTTTGACTTACAAACACAAATTTGAGATACAAATGCTCAATGGGGGTTATGGAACTCAAAAACTCAAAATCAACAACATGTGAACAGAAAATACAATCAAACACTGTTTAACACCACTTCTATTTGAAGTTTATGGTCAAACAAACAAAAAAAAAGAAATCACACATTATATAGAAAACAACCACATTCAGTAAAGCACACTTTGCCAAATGCAAGCAAAAAAGTGTCACAGTCCAGATGAGGACAATTAGTGGGGTGTAAAATCTGCACCCGCATTCAACTTTCCTATATTCCCTTTCACATTATCAAAAGTCCTGCCAAATACTGTACATCTACCAAAGACAACATTGGCAAGGCAAATTTGTATTGTTCCTTCTCAGGCAGAAAAATCACGGTTTGTACGAACAGTGTGAAATGGACTATCATCAAGGTTCTTCATGTTGTATTTTTCTGAAATGACTTGAAGAAATAAGCTTTAAGAAAGATCGATGGTGGTCTAACCTGTAACAACAGACTGTGCTGGACCTGGGAAAAAAGCGGCGGGTTGTCATTGACATCGGCAACGGTGATTGTGATGAGGACGGCGGAGGAAAGCGGTGGATCGCCTTCGTCGGATGCCTGCACTGTCAAGGAGTAATGAGGATGCTGGGCAGACATAAGATACACAAGAGTATCCTTTATTTAAAAAAGATTTTATCCCATCTAACATATTCAAACTGATCACATGAGAAACTTGGATGTACGTGCGTGAGTTAGCTGTAAAACGACACAAAGTTCATCTTAAAATACGAGCTTATAATTCATCACATTTTTGTCCTATGTCGAGAAGGGGCGAACTCAAGACAAAACCAGCTCAACTGCAATTGCTGCGTGAACCCGGCCGTAAATGATGGGTTTTATTTTTAGCCTCATGATACAATTCAAAAAAAGCAGCGAGAATGTGTTTTTTCGACCTAGCATCGCGATGAGAAAAGATCAAATAAAAGGGCACATGCTTTCACGGCGTCTGGTGATGGTGATGTATGACATCACACCGCCTGACTGACCTCCTCTCGGTCCAAGCCGGCGCAAACGCTGATCTCGCCGCTTCGAGGGTCGATAGCGAATTGGCGCAGAGGGTCGCCGCTCACGACGGAGTAACGCAGCAGGCTGTTTTTGGACGGCCCGTCACGATCGCTGGCCGTCACCTTTGGGGGACAGGGAGCAAAATGGAGGACATTAGAGTCCAGCAGCGGACCTCAAGCTTTCAAGGAATCCCTTTGTCTTCCTATGAAATGCGTCTTTGACAACTGCATACATGAATACAACATTGTACAATACATACGACATCACATATAAACACTGCATAGCCTACATATGACCTTAAAAGCTCTGTTGAGTGAGTTTAGAGACTTGTTTTCAAATACTGTACATCATAAATATTTTATAACTGCTGACAATGTACAAAAAATAGCAAGTACAGTTACTTTGTTAATTACATTAATTAAACTATACATGCATTTATAATCACTGTCATGAATGATGACACCCTCGTTCCACCTCTGAGCACAAACGGCATCAATGAAAAAAAAACTATTAAAAAAATACAGTCAGTTCATGGAGTGAAGTGAGGCGCCTGCTAGCCAGTGGGAGTGACAGCTGTGCTAATGCCGGTTAATTCAAAGAGAGAAGATTCAAAAAAAGTAAAAGAACATGGATAAAATACTAATGCTGTTAAAGGTGTTAAAATGGATCTACATTTAGCATGAAACAAATGACATTCTTAATGTTTTATGCGCACAGAACAACATTGGCCAAATTTCAACACACAAATCTCTGAAGGTGTGCAACGATGGGTCGTCAGCAGAGAAATGTCAAACAGGACAGCGTGTATGATTACGCTGCCATCAGCGAGCCACTGAGCTGTGTTATTGCCGCCTTATCTCCTGTGCAATACCGACGTGAACCTCACAGGATAAGTGTGCACCTTGCACATCATGACTTTCTATTAAAAAAAAAAATCATTGGATATTGCAGTTAAATCTGTCTGATGTTGGTGTGCCTGTTGTTTGGAGCATCTTATATTACAGACTTTTTGGTTTTATAAAAAAATGCTGAGTGGACCCTGCTAGTCAGGGATGACAGGAACTCAACAATTATTAATGCATTGAAAAAGAACAAACAAAGCTGTAGAGAAAAGGGGGTAAACCTTCAAGAACTATTTTCTGCCCTAAAAATGCAGGTTGGCCCCTCACAACTACAATAAAACAAACATGGAAACTTCCTTTGGATGGTCAGCTAGTGTGGCCATCTTGAAGTGGCTTGTTGGTGACCACGAGTGTCACAAGGCAAGGCTGATAATCAAGAGCAGTTATTGATTATTAGCCTAGCTATCAGCCTTTCTAGCATGAGGTCTAGTTACCATATTTTCCGCACTATAAGGCGCACCAGATTATAAGGCGCACCCTCAATTAATGACATATATTAAAACGTTTTTAATCACAATATAGTAACACTCAAAGTAATAATAATAACTCAAATAATAAGTATAAACTCTCAATAGCATAATAACTCAATGTCAATATGAGCAACCTTGTTCAACTGTAAACACACAAAAGAAACAGGTAAAGCTTACTTTTTTAGTTCATTCCCCATCTACGAATCTCAATCTCAATATTGATCCATATATAAGGCGCATCTGATTATATGGTGCAAAATAGCTTTAAAAAAAATTAAGGCTTTTAGGTGCGCCTTATAGTGCGGAAAATACGGTACTTACTAACAATTATCAAGCTAAGCTAACAAATATCGCACAAATAAGCACATTACGTTGAATGTGAATATTTCATCGTACGTGCCCATGAGTTGATGTTTTTTCAAGTGTACCTTGACCACAAGGCTTCCCGGGGCCCGGTCTTCGGCTATCTCAGCGCTGTAGTCGCCACGGCTGAAGACGGGAGCGTTGTCGTTGACATCGCTCACGTTGACCACCACGATGGTGACGTCGGACAATGACGACCTGCCTCGGCTGCCTTCCACTGACAGGTAGAACTCCCGAGACATCTCAAAGTCCAGTGGCGCAGCTAGGGTCAACTCGCCTTTGGAAATAAAGCATAATTCAAACAGTAATATTTCATTTACTTTATTCTAACTTGATTTTAAAGTACAGTTGGTAACATCTCTTTATAATAAAGAATAATACTTTCAATGACTTCAAATACCGATTTGATTTCTGAGCATCAACCAGTGTTGATCTCATCTCTGTGTTTAAGCGGCCTAACAGAGTTTAAAGTCGTTCATGGCAGAGTTAATAATGTAAACCTTTTTGGGAAGACTTTTAGGGATTGGGCAGTTTCCATTCGTTTACCGATATAAAACAGCAAGTCTCTGGTCACCCACCAGAACCCTACTGCTTTTGTCAGAGCAAGTGGGAAGGGTTAACATCAGCCGAACGCTACAGGAGAGCTTTCAACCACTTCACTCTCTCTGCTCAGACATGCCCTTATAGTCAGCCAACCAATCAGGTGGTTCTGATGAGTGGCCTAATGTGGCTATGGATCCATGAGTGGAATTTGTGGAGCAACAAACCAGTTTGATACAAGTGAGTCGGCCGAGTGTCGGATGATTAAAGACCTGAAAGAACCTATGACCCGGGGTTCATCACACAATATCACTATCTAGTGTATAATAATAATAATGTGTTTGCATTGCGAGTGCCCGTGGGGCCGCTGTAGTTTCATGGAATGAGATTGAATGCGGTTGGTCAATTCTGAACCTTTAAGAGGCTGTGCACACTTGCGAACCACATGATTTCAGTTGTTTATTTTTAGTTCCTTTTTTTTTTCAATTGAGTCGCACAAGCTATGGAGTACTTCTACAGAAGCAGCATCAACGTTCACGTGTTCTTTCAAACATGCATCGAAATGTTTCCCCATAAGTTATTCCATGCATTTTCACGGCCTCCCGTGGCACATGTGCGTGAAGCTATGGAAGCAGAAACACGCTTGGGCGCCTGTGGTATTTGCATACCGAGCGTTTTTCATATGGCATGACAGACGCAATCACCGCTTGAGAATGGATGAAGGCCCAAGCCGCACGCCGCGCTAATTTATCCCTCCCATCCCCATAAGTCGAGCCATGTGCCAATGCGCCGGATGAACCATTACGGGACGATCAATCGATGGTGTTCTCTATTTTGTATAATTATTATTGCTGCCATGAAGTTTATGTTTATCTCAGCTGACATTAAAAACAAAATACTTCATGTCCTGTCAATGACTTACTCATCTGTACTACATGGACTAGTCAAACAAACACTGTGCATTTTTGGGCCAGTGTTACAACCGGGTTAAGGATTTGTGTTAGGAATAGAAAACATGAGCTAACGTGTTGGGAGTGCGGTTAGCTTTGGTCGCGAGGTGAAAATGAAGCATTCGTTTTCAAACTGAGTAGCTCAAGCATGATGAATCTAGTACGGGTTATAAAATAATCAATGCAGTGATCTAATTGGTATCCACTCTCATAACGCAAAATACGCATGTTTTCCCAGCAGAAAAAAAAGTCAACTAAACAATGTTAAAGAACCTAATGTGTAATTGACGAGAAAAAATAACACTTTGTATTGATGTACTTTCTTAAACTTTACAGGCTTGAAATTAAAGTTTCACATCACTGTTTGGAACATAAATTTTGGACTTTGCACCGCATGTGATTATGGCTAACGTGAAAATCAAGCTTTCGCTGATGGCCCTTTAGGGAGCAGCTGCCTACGGGGTTAGTACAAGGATATTTGCAAATGACTAAAAAGAGGAAGATGAAAAATCTAGGCTCTATTTAATTTGTTTTGTTTGTTCGGTTTTGTTGTTGAAGGGTAGATATGGAGACGGATCGGTCAGCGCTATTTTATCATTTCTCATAGCTGAAGTAGATTAACATTCGATCTTTTTTTTTAATTGTTTTGCTTGTTTCTTCTGTTTCACTATGGATTTGTACTACGATGCTATCTATTTTGATTGTTTCCAAATGAATCGCAAGTAAGGTGAATATTTTGCATTACAATAGAAGTATCAGTTAATGTTTTCAATTAGAAGCGACGGATAGCTGTAGGACATGATAAGCTACACTGTTTGTTTTTATTTTTATTTTATCGTCACGTTCGAAATAAAGATTAATTAATTGATTCATTCATGCATTTACGAGGTACTTACGGGCCTGCAGGCTACTCATGTGATCCTTGGGGGCTACCTTGTGCCTGCGGGCACCATGTTGATGATCCCTGCATTAAACAGTTTGAAGCCTTTCATGTTTAGACGGTTGTTTAATGATTGATAGTGATGCAATTGTGAAGTGAAGAGAGTGACTTTACTGCCAACATTGAAAATTTTGTTTCTATAGCAAATTGGCGGAACGACCGCTCATATCTTAAAATGATATCTCATGGCGGCAGTGTAGTGTTGTTGCTCACATCATGAATTCTGTAGAGCCTAACCACAAAGCTCTTAAAGTGTGGAAAAGGGATCCTGTTGTCAAGATACATTACAAGAAATAAATAGTTCACATTTGGCCCTTCAGGTATTCATAAAATATTCACGTTGTTTGTGTTTGTTTTATAGTTTTTTTTTTTTTTTTTCTCTGCTCATTTCTTTGCCTTTGTCTATTCCTCCAGTATCCATTTTGTGTCTCCAGACATGCTCTTTTTCTCTCAGTTCCTTTCGAAAACGTTCCTTGCTCTTATTACGACCCATCCGTTTTCCCTTTGGTAAAATACGTGTAACTGCACACATTTGTGATATTGTTGCACAGAAGCACTGTTAGCACATGTCGTTGTACTAAAACACATATGCATATATACAAAGACATCACTATTAGCATGTCTCTGAATAGCAACATTGAGTTTAAATTCAAAACTTTTTTTTTTTAATGTTGCCTTTTTATGATTAGCACAGCCTTTATCACACATTCTAAAAACATGTTAGGATCAGTGAAAACACAAAATTGCTCATAGGTGTTAATGTATGGGTAGAGTGTAGTTGACTGGCAAGCCTTAAGGTGCTAAGCGGTAAAGAAAATGAATAGCGTCCTCTTGAAATACAAGCACAGGCAAAGTTTTCTATGTTGGTCCATGAGTTCTGTTGCACAGTGGGAGAATGAGAGAATGTTTGAGCTTTAATGAGGACATGGTACAATTTCAAGTACTGAAATGAAAGATGTGTGAAAAGTGCTTGCTAGTTAAAGAAGTAAATCATATTACACTGTTCACTTTTTGTTCCTTGAGGGCATAAGGCAATTATTTTATGTGTGCGTGGATGCAAAGTGTTGTAGCTTGTTAGGGTTTGCGTACCAGTCTCTGCGGGATGCGCAGAGGTTTGTTTTCGTTTTGCGGTGTGAAATTGTTAAATTTGTGCAGGAAGCGTCACATGCTTTTTCCATTTGCATTTTGTCGATAAGGGAAAAGCGAAGTGAAGCCACATGCCAACGGTCAGTTCATTAGACACAGCTTGCACTGTCGTGGACCTTTTCTTACCGGCTTTGTGGGCCATATCTCATCATCATGTTTATTTCTCTTACTGATTTCTCTTACTGATTTGAATAATGGACATGTGTTTGAATGATCATCGGACTTTTTGGACTGTATGGATTGTTTCTTTTCTAAATTGTTGGATTAGAAGCTTACTGTGCAAACATCGTGGCTTGAATGGCATGAATTAATCACATTTTTTTTTAAACTAAAATGATCAGATTTTTTAGTTTTTACTGCATTTAGAGGTACCCAAGCAAGTGTGCTGCATTAAAGTAAGAATTATAAAGGGGTTTGTGGAGTGAAAATTCTCTCAAGTAAGGTGTCCCTAGATGGAAGCCCAGTTTGACAAGTATATGATATAACCGCTGTTGTTACAAGGACATCAAACTTGGCCTCTGGATCAACACACGTCTTCACTTTGGCATCGAGAGAGTTGACAACAATCAAGAAGCTCCCTCCTCCCGAGGTTGAACTGTACTGGATTCAGTAAGATGAACAGGCCCTTCTTCTTGTACATGGTCTCATAAATAAATATCTGACCGTTTTCTCATGAAAAACCAATCGAGATTCCAGGCAACCTTTGCGTATTTCCACTAAGGCTTAGCTTTACTCCTGGTGTTCAAACTTCTTATCAGCGCATCTACTCTGTCCAAACTTGACGCCTGGCCTCAGATAATGAGAGCGGGAGCGCAGAGCGGCGATCGATGAGGCTGCCTTTTTTCGAGAACCAAAGTTAGAAAGAGTCTGAAGGGCGGCAGGTCCAAACACCAACCTGAGAGTTGGACTCCAAAGTCCACAAGAGTTGAAACTCAAAACAATAAAACATTTAATGTTAGGACTGGAGAATGAGTAATGATCATCTGGCAGGATATAGAAACACAAGAACAACAACAAAAACAACAAAAATATTTGAGCAACGAATGTCTAACAATCACCAAAGCCTTGTAGGATTCTGGAAAAAAAAAAAAAAAAAAAAAAAAAAAAACATAACGTATACTGTACTGTACTGTGTTAAATATCAGTTCCAGTCAAACGTTTTGAAATATGCAATCGAATGCAAACGTTTCCATTTATTTTTTCTCCAGAGTCCTCCAGACGAGACAGAAACTGTCTAAGACTTCAGATTCTTTAAAGTAGGCAACTTTTTGAAAGGATGGGAGCTTTACACGTTTTGGTTTCATTAATAGTAAGTGATTAATAGTAATTAATTGAATTGGATTGACTGCACGATCCGCATGCGTTAGAATGATGACAACAAAGGCATTTGTAGTTTGCATGTTTGGATAGCTACAGGTGCATAATCTAGGTTGAGATTTAATTTAACAAATTTAAGGACTACTTAGACATTTTATTATTTCATATGCAGAGTTATTCTCACATTATGTGTTTTTTTTTTGACAGACTGGGTGTTCATAGCAAAACATAAGACTACACATGTGCTTTTCTTTTTCTTTGACTTCCTTTGGCCCATCTCAAAAGTGTGGCGATGTATTGTGTCATTGTGCAATCTTTAATAAAAGTTAAGCTAGACAGTGAGAGAAAGAGGTTTAAAATTTGTCTTTACACTTGTGCGGTAGACTCAAATGTAAAAAAATGTTGTTAAAGAAACCTGATAATAAACAGCGGTGCATGTTGCACATTAGCACACACAGTATATCAATGAATATTACACATTAATGTATTAGCATAAATCAATGGGTCTAAATATGAGAAGCAGACACATTGCCTGCAGCTGCCTTGGGGGGACAAATATGGATTCTTGCGTGAATTAATTCCTGCTTGTTTTTCTGCTGTGAGGCAGCTCGGCTCGGCTGTGAAGATAAGCAACCTTACTCCTTGCTTGGTTAGATCCTTCGCATCGAAGAACACATGTCAGCGAGTTTTTTTTTCAAGCTTTTTTTCCCCCCGCTTCTCTGTCTAAAATCAAATCACAACAGACGGTGCTATATCCCTCCTAAGGTCATTTCAGAGTTTTGTGCTTAATGGTGAGCCAAACTTTGGCCTACCAAACAATTTCGCAAAGCGTTGCCTCACAACCAATTCATCCAATCACAGGGAAAATGTCACGTTCAAAGAGGCCTTCTAGCTGGCCTTACTGTCGCCAGCTCGCGATTTGATTGACATCACATCAGCCCAAAAATATCTTTAGAAGGCAAAATTGATAGTACCTGTTTTGGGGTCCAACAAGAAGTGTCCGTCCTCATTTCCGGACGCTATGCGGTACACCACTGAGGTGTCCCCGTTAAGCGCCGACACGCTTGTCACCCGGGAGCCAATAGGAAGTGACTCGGGGACCTGGGCGGTGTATTCGGCGCTAGGGAAGATGGGCCTGTAGTCATTCAGAGACACTACATCCACCGTGAGCGAAGCGACCGAGTGGAGTGGGCGGGGCAGTCCGCTGTCTGACGCCTTCACCTTGAGGTGAAAGCGCGCTGGCGTGTCAGGGCCGAGCACTCGCTCCAGACGCAGCACGCCCGAAAACTCGTCAAGAGAGAAGTAACCCTCGTCATCTGCCATCAGGGAATACCGGATCTCCGAATTCAGGCCTGCGGGACAAAGATGTACGCCATATTTATGTTTACAATAACATTCGAGAATTTCGGTTCAAAGGATCTTTTTGAGAAACAGTTTGAGCCAATCACTAGGGTGCATCAAATGTAAACCTTTTGGTCGTGTGATTTTGGAATATATTGTATGTTCACATCCCTGTGGTGGTGCTACCTGTGTCCATGTCTTGGGCGTAAACGGCTGCAACGGGTGTGCTCTTTGTTGTGTTGTCATACACACTGACGCGATAATAGTTGGATGAGAAGAGTGGAGCATTGTCATTCATGTCCAGGATCCTTAGGAAAATGTCCACTTGGCAGGACCGCCCGCCGGCGTCAGTCGCACGCGCCACCATCTTGTACTCAGATGCTAACTCACGGTCCAGTGCGGTTAAAGTGAACAGTTCGCCTGGAGAGAGGAAGATTTTCCTTGTTATGTTTGTAACGACCAGGCTAACTAACATGTTTAACGTTAGCTTCACCAAATAAGCATCTTAATTTTGTTTGGTCTGTGTAGACGTACATACCAGTAAGTTTATCCAAATGAAACTGGGCTGCGTTGGGACCATGCAGGGTATAGGAGATAAGAGCATTTGGACCATCATCAGCATCCAATGCTGACACCTTCAACACGTATGTGTTGGATGGAGAATTCTCCATCAGAGCCTCTGAATACACCAGCTAAAAACATACAACATGCTTACTGTTAGCACATGAAATATAGTACCCTGAACTATAACGATACAAGTACAAGATGTTCTACTGTGATGCATTGTGAAGAATTGTCATGCAAAACTCTAAAGCTAAACTCTGGCTAAAGGACATGTTCTTGGACATGTTCCTATAGGGTCAGACATCAAGCTATTCGTTTCTTTTAATGAAAACAATAAGAAAAATCCCAGCACATTAGTGTGTACTTCCATCCTTGTTTCATTGCACATGTAATATTTGAATGGAATGAGTTGATTGATTAAATTGATTGGGTGATAGCATTGAAGTCAGCACAATAACGTCCTTCACTGAAAACACAATGAAGCCCAAGGGGTTACTTGCATTTTGGCCCTCAATACAAAGCAAGACGTAAAACAAAGCCATAAAAAAGCAACATTATGTTATCACTGAATTTAAAGGGGGGCGGATCAGTGTTTCAGTGAATAGCACATCTGCCTCACAGTTAATGGCATCCACCTCGCTCCAGGCTTTCTGTGTGGAGTTTGCGTGTGCTCCCCAAGCCCGTGTGTGTTGTTAAATATTGATGATTAATGCATTAGTACAGATATAAGCAAAATCACCCACAAAGTTTTAGATATGTACAGATTCATTTACATTCATTATTTTAACCTAATTTGAGCCTTTGATCCTGACGCATCAAAGACAAAGCTTTAAGAAAAACACTAAGAGGCTGAAAATTGTTTTGAAACAGGGAGAGGATAGAAATGACACCATGTTCATTTATAAATGCTTGCAAAAGGGAGATAGAGTTTTATTCTAGGGACCAGTAAAACCATCAACACACTTTTTTATTTTTATTTTTTAATAACTCTAAGATCTTTGAGAAATATGTTTGGAAAAATGACCTGTTGGCATTGCGGTGTGTTGTCATTATCATCCAGTACATCCACGTGCACGTTGACGGGCGTCTGGAACTTTCCGTCCGTGGCCGTTATGGTGAGCACATAGGCGGCGTTGGCCTCACGGTCTAGCGGCTCTTTGGTGATCAAACCCCACTCACCCTCATCACGATGTATCACAGCGAACTGCCCCAGTGGGTCCCCATCTGTGGGCCAATAGCAGAAAAATCCGTTCGATCATGAATAATGCAACAGCACGCGAGACTTTGTGGAATTAATGGTAATGGTTTTGTTTATTTCAACTGTACAACTGTACATTATTTATAATTGGCAAGCAAAGTCATCACATTTATTTTATTACAGTTATGGTTACATAGAAAAATATTACATTATTGCTTCGACTAGGTTTTTCTATTTGTATTAAATAACATGCAAACCAATAAACAATATTAACAATGCACAATAAATAAAGCTATTTTAATTTCATTACACCTGAGGGGTATTCCACCTCACACATTCCACTCTCCTTAAGGAAGCTTAGTGCATTAATGTATGAAATAAATACAGTCATGTATTTTACATTCATATTTTGCAAACTAGTTTTTGCTCTGCAGGCTTGATTAGGTTGTACTGACATGTATTATTCATGCAAATTTGTTCCCAATTACCATTCATTTAAAAACAATTGGCCATAACAGAGCTGAATGGTTGCATTCTTGCTTTTCTGCTTCATTGCAACAAGAATTTATTTGATTTCATTGACTAATTAAAAGCATGTGTTGAATATCAAAGCCGGGCTATTTTCCAGTTACATATACAATATTGGACTCTTTTTTTGTCTTTTACGTTTTCTCAGGCATTTGGTGCATTGGGATTGCAATTTGTGCAAGTTTATTTGCTGCCGATTGCTGAGTTTGTTACCATGTTTTTGCGGGTAAAAGCGGCTTCCTGGGAGGTTAAATGTGCCCAAATAGCGCCGATTGCCTCATCAGCATGCAATGCATCATCGCTGAGCTGAATTTATTTTTTCTAAATGGTCATAATAAACCGTTTTAAAATGTAACACTATGCGCGTCATCGCTGCTACATTTGTTAACTTTCGTTGCTTACAAACCATTCCATTTGTATACTGTGTGCAGAGAAGATGTTTTTGTTAATATTGCGTCAACAGTTAAGATTGTCTAAAAAAAAAAATGACAGGGAAGTCTTTCACCACAGGCTTTAAGTAGACATACAACTCCATGTAATTTGCCGAAATTCACTTTTTCACCCTGTTACTGATAAACTCAGGCAATTTTAATAAAATCAAAGACAACACACGGTCAAATAATGTTCAGTTGTATTGCTGGCTACTAGCAATGTGTCTCCAAGTTAAAAGATTATCAAATTAAAATGGTATCTAGCTGTAAGCTTAATGTTCGAACTCTAAAAAACTCTGACCTCAAAGCACATGTACGGTGAAAATGAAATGCTTGGCTGATAATTTCTATGTTTCGTACTGGTAATAGCCTGACGAATGAGTTACATGATGACCAAACACTCCCAACACTCAACTCGTGTTTGAACACCTTCACGTTCATGAATAATTTCAGCGCAGATGTTATGCAGGTTACATGTTTTCAAAAACTCAGTTTTGACAGCGATCTCCTTTCTGTGCATGCTAGACCATCCGGGGGCAGGCGGCGGGGGGAAGTACAAAGGATTTGCATTAATGTGAGGCTTTGTTGTTGTTGTTGGCTGCGGGGGACGCGGTTGGTATTCACGTCAGCGCTCGTCTTTTGTGATTCATCGAGGCCCAATAAAAATCACATCGACGCTTAGTGAGTAGGCGATTAACGAGGAGTTTCAACTAGTCTCATCAGTGGTACTGGAAGCCAGTAAATTGTCAGCGGGATGATCGAATGACGCATGGAAAAAGCACTTGATAGATGCTGCCTTAGGTACTCCTGCACAATGGAATGCTAACAGGAGGTAACATTGTACACTTTAGTGGGAGGCTGTCAGAAACATATTAAATGAACCAAGTTTTTAAGCATCATGCACCCACAATAAAATGCCTCAAGATGCTCTGCCTGAAAACACACCGAGTAAATGACATTTTGGATTGAAAGTGCCATTTTAGGGTAGTAAATATGCCTCCAGGGCCAGTTTGATTTAGCAACGTAAAATGTAGTAAGTTATTACAAGTGGGCCTACTAAGAAAATGTCTTTGAAGACAATGACTGATAATGCACAAGAAATCCCAGATTTTTGCGAGAAGACGACTTTGGTTGAATTTTGCCATCTTATCAGAGGTCCTTCTAGGATTATACTACAAAGAAAAGATACCTGATTGCTGCTAAATTTTGAACTGGTCTTTTGGGAAGAGGTAAATGCCAATACCTTTTTTCAATTCTCACAGGTTGTGTTTGGAGCATGGTGACATCTCCATAAAGCGCTTGAACAGTCCTTAATCCCTGCTACAGTATATTTATTAAATAAATTAAAAAGGAATATAAATAAATGAACTGAGGAAAAAAAAAAAAGAACAAGCACCTGTGATGTAACACGTCACCAGACGGTTCTCCAGCGACACATCTGCATCGGTGGTCGCCATGGAGACAATGACTTCGCCTGGGCGGCTGTTCTCTGCCACAGAGCCACGGTAGACATTCTCGGAGAATGCTGGAGGGCTATCATTTTCATCCATCACAGTCACCTCCACCAGGACACTGGATGATAGCTTGGCATCGCCACCGTGGTCGGTGGCCAACACGTGGAAGCGGTGAAGCCTGGACACCTCGCAGTCAGCCTCGCGCACCGTCACAATCCAGCCGTTATCACCATCGATGGAGAACAATTCCGTGATGTTGACGTCATCATCGGGTAGTGACTCTAGGCTGTAGGTGACCAGACCATTGGTGTCTGTGTCGGGGTCATTGGCAGTAACCTGAATGACAGTGGTTCCCGCAGGCATGTTCTCTGCTAGGTAGGCCCTGTACGGGTTAGCGTCAAACACCGGTTGGTTGTCATTGACATCGCGCACATGGATACTAACTGACACCATCGAGGTCACGTCGGTGCCGTTATGGTTGCCCTGAGCCAGCACGTCAATGTGGTACCACTTAGTCCTCTCATGGTCCATGGTCTTCTCCAATATCAACGTCCCGCTTTCCTGGTCCAAGCTGAACACCTTGTCCCTGTTGCTCTCCACTGTGTTGCCATCGACCAGGCTGTAAATTAGGGGCATGTTTGAGTCAGCTTTCACAGAGCCAATCTCTGTGCCCACGGGTGTGTCCTCGGCACTTGAGAAGGTGTATAGAGGTTCGACAAATTTTGGCAGAGGAATTTCAGGGGAGAGCACTTTGACCTCTACAGGGACTGTGGAGTTGTAAAACGGGAAGCTGCCGTCACGGGCCTTCACCTTGAAGTTGAATATCCTATCCTCCATGCCAAGCAGGCTCTCCTTGACGCTCACTACACCGGTAAATGGGTTGATCTCGATAATGTCCTCCGTTGCCCCCTTTGCTTCATCTACGGTGTAGGTGATGTCTGCGTTTTTGCCGTCATCTGCGTCGTACGCCATAATTTGAATGACAGGGGAGCCTTTGTTCACTGTTGACTGAATGGCAACGTGGTATTCGGATGCTTTGAACTGTGGAATGTTGTCGTTGTCATCTGCCAGGATGATTTTCACGGTGCAAAAGGCCACTTTACCACCGCCGTCTTTTGCCATTACTTTGATGGCGATTACCCTCTGGTCCGGATTTTCTCTATCTAGCGCTTGCGTGGTAACGATCTGCCCATTAGCGTCGATCGCGAACTTCTCGTCTGCGAGCTTATTTATAATGGTGTAGTCCACGCTGCCATACGGCCCATCATCAGGGTCAATGGCAGCCAGCCGAATCACGCGGGTGCCTGCCTCTGCATTTTCAGTAAGCTCCGCTTCATAGGTGCTCTGTCGGAAGTACGGGCTGTGTCTATTGCTGCTGATCATGTCAATGTTGACTGGCGCACTTTTCTGAAACACGCCATCTGATACCGCCACTGTCAGGTTGTAGTACGGATCCAGATTTCTTTTGCAGATGTTGGAAAAAGAAATAATCCCAGAGGTCTCATTGATGTTGAAGTAGCGGCCTTCGTTCCCTGAGAGGATTTTGTACTTGAGGTGGTTGGCGTCTGCGACGTCTGGATCAGATGCTTGAATTTTGATGACAATGTGGCCACACTTTGCCGACTCGTCCAGCGAGGCTTGGTAATGAGAGTTGTCGAAGTCCGGGGGATTGTCATTGACGTCAGTGACATTTACTAAGACAATGGCCTCACCGCTGAGGGCGATGCTGCCATTGTCAACAACTTGAATTTTCAACTGGAAGCGATCGATGCTTTCATAGTCCAGCACCTGCTTTGAGAAAATCAATCCACTCTGACGGTCTACGTCAAAAAAATCCGTTTCATTGCCCTCCGTCCTCACCATGTAAAATGTCAGGTCTTTATTCCTGCCAGAGTCCAAGTCCATGGCAGACAGCTGCAGAACTGAGGAGCCAATGAGAAGCCCCTCCGCAATGCTGGCGGTGTATTTTTGCTGGGAGAAAAAAGGGGCGTTATCATTCACGTCCTCAACCTCCACTTCAATGGATGCCTCTGAAAAGGTGCCGCTCACAGAATCTGTGGCTCGCACGGTCAGCACATGCAGGGTCTGGCTTTCATAGTCGAGTGGGTTAGTCACTGTCAACGCACCTGTCTTGAAATCAATATGAAAGTGCTTAGAGGCATTTTCCTCCACTAGGTTGTAAATCAGGCGATAGCCCTCTGGATTCCTGGCCTGCACATGCAGTATAGTAGTGAAGGAGGGTACAGTTTCTGGAACTTTCAAAGGGTATAAAAGTGTTTGGAAAACTGGGTTAGTCTGATTCCTGACTTGAATACTGAGTTGCGCGTCAATCATATAACTGGGATCTCCCTCATCCATTGCCAGGATCGTCAAGACATATTTGCTCATAGTGTCAAAATCAAGAGGCCTCTGGAGGGAAACATCACCATTGTTTGGATCGATCCTGAAGAGGTCATAATCCTCCTCCAGGGAGTACACAATTGAGCCATTTTCACCTAGATCGCTGTCTCTGGCGATGGCCTGGTAGAGAACGTCTCCGGGTTCTGCATCTTCAGATATCGTCATTGAAAAAGGCAAGTTGAGGAACTGAGGTGGGTTGTCGTTGATGTCATCTATGAAGACTTTAACCAGAGTGGTTGCTGTCCTTGGTGGGGTTCTCGTGTCTTGTAGCATCACGATTACATCGTAGGCGTCTATGTGCTCACGGTCAAATGGCACACCTGTGGTTTCCATAACACCAGAAGTCTTGGAGATTGCAAACCTCCCCATGGGGTTCAACACGGTATATGACAGGGGCTCGTTTAGGTAGCACCCTCTTGGTTTGAGTGCTGCTAACGTTTCTACTGTCTTAAGATTCTCAGAAACACTCACCAAATATGTTTTATGCTCGAAACTTAGACCGCTCTCTGTTAGATTGGTCACATTCACTCTTAGAAGTGCAGAGTCTTCGTGAAGGCCATCAGAGGCGCTGATGACCAGCTGGTAAAATGGCTTGAAATTCATTACGTTGCTGACAGTGATGACTCCAGTGGCCTGAGCAATGGAAAAGGCACTGTCGAGGTTTCCGTCAGTTATGCTGTATGAGACGGCTGAGTCTGCATCATGAGCCACCACCTTTGTCACCTCTACTCCTGGAACCAGCGGGAAGATGATGGAGGACTCATAGGCAGTGGCGGAGAACTGCGGAGGGTAATCATTCACATCTAGAATGTGCACAGTGACTTTGACAGGCTGGGCTGCGTACAGAGACGGTTTTCCTGAATCTCTCGTCTGCACGCTGAAGTGATACTCAGGCATACTTTCAAAGTCTAACGGCGCGGCTAGGGAGATTGCACCTGTACTAGTGTCGATCCTGAACACTTTTCGAGCATCCTCCTCCAAGATCTCAAAGATGAGCAGCGCATTCGCATCTTGGTCCTCGTCTGAAGCCTGGACAACCAAAGGCATGTTTTCTTCTGACATCACCAGGCTATTTACATGCGCCGCCTCACTTATTCGCCCAATGTACTCCCCCTGTACGAAAGTAGGAACGTTATCGTTCTCATCCATCACGTAGATGTGAACTGCTGTCCTGGACACTGCACCAGAACTTGTGGATGCCGACACATTAAGCGTGTAGGAGGTGCATGTTTCAAAATCCAGGTGCTTTCGGATTGTGATCATGCCTGTGTATCTGTCAATATGAAATGTGCCATTTGGGTTGCCGCTTTCGATACCGTAATGTATCGCGGCTGGGCTAGAGGCTGAGATGGTGACCACCTGTGTCCCCAAGCCACTCTGCTCACTGATTTCCGCAAGATATTCATCATCATGGAAGGTGGGCGGGGTGTGGTCAGAGATGCGGACATGAACATGGACGGAGCAGATGTCGCTGCGTTGAGGGAAGCCCTGATCGGTGGCCTTCACCGTGAGGTGGAAAGGTTCCTGGTGCTGAAGGTTCAAAGGTTTGGACACGGTGATGGAGCCCAGGACTTGATCGATGGAGAAGATGTTGTTGATGTTTCCTGTCAGGAGAAAGGAAAGACCATGATTGATTTTTTCTGACAATGTTGATGAATGGTTGTCATACAAATTTACATGTTGGTTCTCTACTTTAGTTGTCAATTGTGACATTTTTGTCACTGGGGGATTTAGCATTGGAAATGCACATTCCATTTTTCCCCCCAAGATGTGACCATCTTTCAAAATATTTGATTTCTATAAAATGCACCAAAATTGTGCATATACTTTGTAACTAAAATTAGCCTCTTCCCTGATTAGAGGATATGTGGTAATGCAAAAATCACCGATGAGTTCATTTGTGAAGTCCTCACTGCATTTCTGGCAGTCTTAGTTTCACATTCAAAAACGTTGCATGCTGACTCTCCATTGTTGGCTTGTTGAGGTAAATTTGGAAGATTGTTGGTAAGAAAAGGAGAGTAATGGTGCATTTTTATTGTACAATCGAACTGCTTTACCAACCGTATTCATGCTCCATCATCAATCACTTGATCGTAAAGCGGCTCTTTCTTTATGCCTCTTGCTTCCAGGGAATCTTTTCTCCATTTTTTATACAGCAAAAAACGCTCTGAACAACAACCTCGGTAGGTTGACAAAGTCTTTGTCTGAGAAGTAACACATAAATCACACCCAGGTAAGTCTTCCATTGTGCTATGGGATCAGAGACAAATCCCTGGCCAAAGCTGGGAGGTATTTGCTCCGTGACATTCTGCGCAAAGCGCAAATGAAACAATAAAACAGCTACGGGGAGCTGGCCCGAGCCCAGGAAATCCCAAACATAAAATGATCGCCGGGGGAGGAAATTGAGAATCACTCTGGCAACTCTCTCCAGGGCGTCATCATAGCGTCCTTGAGGACTCTGCTTCAGTGGAGCTCTTAACTGGCTGATGTTCGATGGAAGGGGGAAGAAAAGGCGAGAAAATGTTGGCAACTCTCAGATGTGGTACAGCGGGACTTTGACAGATGACTTTTATTCCTGACCAATCTCGTGCCTTACTTTATTCATATGAATTTTATAAATATATATGACATATATGATATATGATATTATATATACATTATATATGATATGATATATGATATTCATTGAAATGCCATTAAATCTGTAAACATAGCCTTTTACCACTCACCAGAATGTAGGGAGTAGGCAATGTCGGCATTGCTGCCTGCATCACCATCCACAGCCTTGACGTGCACAACCTCGGAGCCAGCAGCCAACACATTGGACACAGTCGCCTCGTAGCGCGTGCTGAGGAAGGCAGGTGCGTGGTCATTGCAGTCTTCCACGTGCACCATCACCTTGGCAAAATTCCTTTTGACTGGGATCTCCTGGTCGCGCACCTATAAGGGTAGATCACAGGGGTCGGTCGTCCTAAAACTAATTTCTGAACTCAGCGAGCTATAATGACAAATACATATTAGGGAAAGCTCTCTGTCAATAAAATACATGCGGTTACTTGAGTAGCTGTTAAAATGCTGTTTTGGGTAAGCATAGCAGGGAGTGAGATGGTAGGCCCTGAACAGTCACCGAGAATAACATTTTATCTCCTGACCTCAACTCTATTGGGAGCCTGAGGAGGATCTGTAAAAGGAAAATTCTTGATGGTAGTAGATCTCCAAACAAGAACTCTTATATTACAACTTGTGGACTACTTTGTGATTAAGGGCTATGTACTGCAAACGAATATGACCTGACATCATCTTCCCCAGACCTCAACCCTACTGAAAATTCCTGACACATTATTGAGTTGAAGATATAAGGAGGTGGACCGGGACTACACCTCCAAAAAGCAACTTGCTTACAGCATACTGTACAGCATTACCATGACAACAAGTGTGTGCAGCGGGTTGGCTTCATAGTCCAGTTTGTCAGTGGTAGCGAGTACGCCGCTCTTGGGGTCCAGGTGGAAGAGTTTGTGGCTATTTGGGTGCAGGCTGCTGTGGATGGAGAAGACCAGCTTGCTGTTGGCGTCTGCATCACGTGCTGCAACGTGCAAGATGTCCTTCCACGTTGGTGTGTCTTCTGGGACCCTCACCTGACAGGAACATTGTGCATGAGAAAAACGACACAATAGAACCGCAAACCTCAAACTGTTTTTGACTGCATTCATCACAACATATACTATTAATTACAGAGATGTTTTAAAGTTTGTTTTTTTAACATTTTCTGATATTCTAACCGTAAAAGTAAATCCCTATCATCTTAAAAACAAACAAATATGAATACAATTTGATTGAATTAATGCTAACCCATTAATCTTAACCCTTATGTCATTATTTCACCAAAGAAAATGGAACCCTAATCCTCACCCAAAACCTCTTACCCCCCAAAAATCGACTATATTCTTTTGATCCTAAACCTAATATTTCTGCCTAATTCTAATCCGATGCAAAGTCGTAACTCCCTCACTTTATTGAAACCCATAAACCTCAACACTAAATTCCAAAGCCAAAACTTCAATCTACATCTTCCTCAACCAGGCTGCTATTTTGCAACAAAAATTGTGTCATACTCACTTTTAATCTTCAGTTACATGAAGTATTCACACACATGCAGGCGCACACGCACATACCTCATAGAGTGTCTTGAGGAAGACGGGCCGGTGTTCATTCATGTCCAGAACACGGATGTAGGCCTGTGGTTTGCAACAAAAAAAACAAAGAAAGAAAGAAAGAAACAATGAGTAGCAAGGTTAAGGGAATGTCATCCAATTTTGAGGAGATGAAACCAAATAACCCAGACAAGGCTGTTTGTTATCACACTGACTCAGCAGTGGTGCAAATCAAACAAACACATTCCGCTGCATCAGTCATTTTTTTTCTCCTGTTCTCTTTATATGAGAGCACTCGGGCATAAAAGTGTAAAAGAAATAAACAGACAAAAAAAAAACCTATCTAAACTTATTTAAGTTTTTCTTCATATTTATTGTTTTCTATCTTTGACATACAATGAATTGGATACAACTGGGAAACGACAATGTTCTCACTTTAACGTGTATTTCAAACTTTAATAGTTGCAGTATTTGTTGTGATATTTAACTGTGGCTTTGGTCACAGCTGGGCGCTTTGCATTTAAGTGGTAAGTCTAACGGCACCGCTGATTTCTTCACAGAGGACTACTTTTTACTTTTGAGTGATACACTATTGTTGTACTGTAACATTCATCTTACTTGAGTAGAATTTTAGGTAATTTCTACCCCCTCCTTAATTTATAAATCTTAAGGGGCCACATTTTTTCCCAATAAGTCAAAAAAATCCATTTAGTGAGGTGGGCCAGGCCACCTGTGACAAAACTGTCTCATTCTAAGCACAAACAACAGCCAAAATAAAAATTATCTTCATTTTGGCATGACCAGCAAAGTCACTTTGGATTCATCATCCATTTTCAGGTGAGCATAATCAGTGGTGTCAGTGGACTCCACAGCTCTGGAAAAAACTGTACGAACTTTTGCAGTCATAACTTTGCTTTTTTGTATTCCATCACACAGCTGCTTAAATAGATCCACTGCCAGTATGTCAGTATGTCTGTTTGCTGAGGAATCTGGGAAGGGGATTTGCTTAATATGAAGTGTCATTTCCCCTTTTTGTTTGCCTTCAAACATAGTGTCCATCACTTGTCACGTAGTCTTTTAAGATTCCTGCATAGGAAAAATGGCTTCTGGTGCTTACCCCAAATCAAAGGCACTCTAAATGGACCTTTTTTTTTAAATTGTTTTATTTCTTTCATGGATGTGACAAAAATCCTGCTAGCAGCTTGATATGACAATTTCAATTTCTATGGCAAATGTTCTTCTTCTTATATGGAAATGTCTTTTCAAGTTCCAATGCTCCGTCTCAAAATGTCGCTTCAAACTGGAAATCTTTATCATAGCTTGAGGCTCTTGGCATATTAAGTACATGGGGCTTGTGCTGGTTTGAGGAAGGATGAATGCACAGTTTCAAAGTCCCTTCTTCTTTGAATTACTGATTTTCACCGTCCACTTTTCTCTCGCAGCGAACATGCTTTGGTATAATATAGGCTTTCACAGCTGGCAAAGTGTATGTGAAAGTTGAAAATTTTGCAGCAGTGAACTCAGTGACCCACAATCAGGCTGTCTATGCACGTGCTGACCCAACCAAAACACAAGTGTGTCAACCAACTGCAGCTTGCAGAACTGGTGTGTCGTCCACCTTGCATACATAATGAATGAGAGGTTAGCAAAAGTCTACTATGACGCACATCTGACTGGAACACTTTCTGACCAAATTGGTATATTTCACAAACAGTATAGATAGAACACACAAGGTGTTTGTACAATTTCAGACCTGCACGGTGGAACTGTTGTGTCCGTCAGTGACCTGCACCGTCAGATTGTAGTTGGAGCGGCGGGAGGCGTCCAGTTGGTGAGCGATTGAGATGGTCCCTGAGTTCCTCTGGATATCAAAATCCTTTTCTTCATCTCCACCTGATAGGAAGACAAGGAACACCAGCTGCTTTTACTGATCTACTACACTGCAGTGTGACGTTTTTCTTCAGTCAGTGGATTCATTTTATTCATCCCGATTGTTTTTTAATTGTGGAAGCTGGGGGTTAGCACAAGAAACCCGTGAAATAAAACCGGTGAGAAACCATCCCATGTACACTGCATATACACATGTAACTATGAGTGAACAATCGCGCCACGGTCTTTTGTTGGGCTTTGTGGCTTATTACTTGCTGTTCTGTCAATTTTTCATGAAAAGTGTTGAACTTAAGGTTCTTATAAGTTTATAACAGTATACAAACCATAAGACACATGTAAGCGTTGTTTTTAAATATTATTATACATTATTGTTGGTTTAATGAATGACTAGTGGACACATTAATTTTTCCAAAAAGAAAAGTGGTCATGTTAATCATATGACTCACATGTGGCGTGCACAATGGCGGTTTAGAGTACAGTATTTGAAAACTGACATGGGCAGTCAACATGTTAACAGGTGTACCCTTGTGTGACTGAGATTTACCTGAACTTTTTGTTTTGTTTTTCGATTTGAATAGGCTTGTTTTGAGTAAATACTTGTTCCTTCATTTATATTGGGCACACTCAGAGTGTTATTCATGAATAATGTTTTTATTCTGTTACATACATACGCAAACAAACACACACACACACACACACACAGGGTTCCAGGTGTTAAAGTCAGCTTAAAGGAAAATCGGTCTCATTAATTGTTTTAGATTCATTGGTGGCATCGACTTCCTGTTGGTGGTGCATCAGGAAGCCCTCCAGAAGCCACCTTATGGTAAACGCTAATGCTTGAGTGTTTTATGTGCTGGCGTCAAGGTAGAACATGCCGCTTTGTGTAGCCCAGATTAAGAAAGAAGAAAAAAAAAAAACAGACCAATGTCATGTTGTGCCACAACAAAAGGAGCCTTTGTGCTGGAATTCCATTTATCACCCCCATTTCCTTCCAGCATTCTTCTTCATATTTATGTGGGTCAGGGTCACAAAGGAAGAAATGAGCTGCACAGCACCCAAAGAAGACAATCCTCAGCCTACCATTTATCAAACGCTTTTACAATTCTTTAATCATTCATATTGACACAAAGCTGCATGAATCTGCCAACTGTGGCGATATTATGGTGTAATTAGGAGGTATACAATCTATACAATGTACAAGTTTTTGTAAAGGAAAGTGCAATTTTTTAAAATAAAAAGCCATAGAAAAGCGCTTGCCCAAAGTAAACTAAAAAAAACACCCCGCATATGAACAAGTCTGAGATGTTCAGGATGGACTATGTTTTGTTTTAAAGTTCTTTGGTGTTTGACAATAGAAAACAATGGCATTCCTCCTGATGCTTGAATCTAAAGGTGGTAGCCAGTACTTGGTACTAGTCATTAATAAAGCAGAAGGACATAGGTTTTAGTAGTGTATCCTAAAGGAAATACAATAAACGGCTAAATACACCTGTTTTTTTTTTGTCTATACATTTTCAGATCATTCACAATGATACAATGCATCTGGTTTTAAAAATAAACCTCTGGTTGTGTTTTTTTTTTTTTTTTTCAGAAAATTTGAGATGAAATTCAAGAGATTTATTAGCTCAATTAATTACAAAACCTAATTGATAATTGATCATTATTATGCATGTGTTTGCATACGTTTTTGCTTAACAATGTTTTGCCTCAGTAAATCCCCCCGAACACCCTGACTTGTTCAGGTGATGACCCCCATTCCGCGTTTCTGCTCGTTCCCACTTTGCACTTTCACCCATCTTTCACTTCCACATCCTACTCAAGCTCCTCCAATTTTCATGCCGCAATTTTTAAGCGAGCATGTTATTGTTCTTTTTCTTTTTTCACAGACAGAACAAGTGGAGCCATCTCAGGAAGTCTCCATTTGTCCCTGTGAGTTATCGTGTGGGACCAAAAGAGCGATAAGAGATGAGAAAGCGGGAGATAGACAAAGAGAGCGAGAGAGGAATACTTCATGATATCAGAGTGAGTGCGAGAGAGAAAGTATTCCGCTGACACAACAACATAAAGATGAGCTCTATGGATAAGATACCATACAACTAAATAGAGAACCCAGTATCAGCGGAAATTGCATGTGAATCGATCTCTTTGCTGATCTGAAATACTATAAAATGAATACATTGCCAAAATGTAGAATGTGAGACTTCAAGATGAAATAGTGTGAATCAGTGCATAGATGTGAAGGAAGGTAAACAACTCAATTTGGGAACTGCACCATGGAATGTGGAAATGTGGAAATGATGAAATGTTCCTTTATGTGCCTTTAATTAAATGCACTTTTTGAAAATGACTTGAATAGTAGAAGGAATGTAGAAACCGGTGAAACATGAAATATCTTTTGAGAATTGTTCAAAAAATTCAATTTTACGAATTACATACATGGCCAGTAAAAAGGTAAAAAAAACAACAACTTAAAATTCAACAACTGAATCACTCTATAGTTGTCTAGAACAAAGTTATGGGGAAAATGTAGTGGCTACTTCTGCTTTTCACAGCAATAATGCCCCCCCCCAAAAAAAATCTGAAATGACAAAGTGGAGGAAAGGCCAGTCATCTCTGCCAGCGGCGACTTGCAAGATGATGATGGACAGAATGCTTCTGATTTATTCTCACTGAGAGAAAAAACATATTGCCCACAGCAAGACCTCTTTCCCATCCATCACACTGACACACTTAGCGTTTACTAAATCACGATGTAGCATAACACTCATTTATCACTTCGAGGCTTATCTATTATGAGTATACCCCACAAAAATGTCTCAAGAAGCTAGATCTGATAAGATATTGGAATTCGGCCGTTTTGATTGGAAGGAGCCATTTCAGGCTCATTTTGTGCATTTTGCAGGGGGCCTTTCAAAGACAGACTTTTCCCAGTCAGTTTCCCTTGACAACATTCTATGAACTTTACTAAAGGAAAGTTAAGCCAACAACTTGGTAGGCATGGCTAATCCACAAAAAAAGAAACAGGAAGTTGGTCATTTTAGGTTAATTACTTCAAAAAGGAACTTGTTCCAGAGATTGTGTCCAAATGTTATGGCAACAAATTTGGATGACCTGTCAATAAATGTACAATTCCAGTGTGGGACAACAGACAGCATATGAATATTGCTGGATAAGCATAAAAAGCATGCCTGAAAAGAAACTCTTCGTCAAGCATGGCAACAAAATGGCAGCAAAGGTTTGATGTTTCACCATAAAAGAGGAACCAAATCAGCTTACCTACGATGTGAAACCAGCGCAGTCGATACGTGTCGGTCATGATGATGCCCACCATGTGAGTGACGGGTTCCGTTTCCATGACGGCGAAAGTGAAGTGAGGCTCGTCGAAGGCGATGGGCTCGGCGGAAGGGGGATCGGGCGAAGTCCACTCGATGTCCAGCCTCGCCGTGGACGACAGCGATGGGCTGCCTGCATCTGTCGCTTTAATCTAGGAAATGTAGCGCCAAAACCGATAACATTAGACATGGAATCACATCAGAGGCCTTAGTAACCTGTTACAAACTAGTTTGTAATTTCACACGTTGCATCAGTGTCCTCACACTTCTCCGCTTTGGGTAGATGTAAATAGTACACACCCTTCACTTAAATAGGCTTTTCCACCTTTAAGGCCCTCAAAGGGCTTGACAATGATCTACTGTTTTTTGGATGACAGTATTATGAGGTTCAGTTCAAAAATATTTGACATGATCACAGTGGCTAT
The DNA here is from genome assembly GCF_059441005.1 of Hippichthys cyanospilos. Classification (NCBI taxonomy): domain Eukaryota; kingdom Metazoa; phylum Chordata; class Actinopteri; order Syngnathiformes; family Syngnathidae; genus Hippichthys; species Hippichthys cyanospilos. The sequence goes on from NC_142381.1 coordinate 6,596,134, forward strand.
GGATCGGACTGGCAATCGTTAGGTTACGAGGCGACCAAGAGAACACGAAGCCATGATCAAATTACGATTCGTGACTGGGCTTGGAACCCGAGCAATATTGGCCATTGATTATATTAGCTGACAGACAATTTCCAGAACAAACTACCGTGAGAATGGTATAATTCCCAGGCCAGAAGTCTCCAAGCGACGTCAGCACACCGGTCAACGGATCGATTTGGAAACTGCCCTCGTGGTCATCTTGCAGCTTGTACGTCACGTCGGCATTAGCGCCGTCATCGTCGTCGTGGGCGATCATTCGGCAGACTTCCAGACGGCCGTCCTGGAAATTCTGGGCGGGCAACTTGATGTGGAAAAGTTTGTCTGTGAACTTGGGCCAGTTGTCGTTGACGTCCAGCACGCGGATAACCACGGTTGCGGTGGAGTGCAGAGACGGAGAGCCGTTGTCGGAGACTATGACCTGCCCATACAATATTTGGAGTAAGTCATACTGGCTAATAACGTTGAATGGCATCATTTTTGGATTAAAGCATATTGCATTGTAATGGGAGTGACTCGTATTGCATCATATTTGGAATACATTACGTTGTATCATAGTGGGCCTGTGGTATAGCTAATTTTATTTTTGCAATTGAAGTGAATAGTCTGCAAAGCATCACAACTGGAATGAACGTTATCGCATCAGAAGTATTCACGTGGAATTGTTCAATATCATACATGAATTGAATATATAGCATTGTAATGAGGTTAATCGTATCATACTCAAAAACAGAAGGAATAAACAAATATCATCTTCCATGTGACGTAAAATAGATTTTCACCTCAATACTGTGCTCTGCTTTATCCTCACGATCCAACGCCGCCACTGTGCTGATGACACCTGTTTGTGCGCACACACATATATACACAGAATTAGTAAAGTGTGTGCAGGTCCTGCGCCGATTACTCTTTAACAAAAGCACCACTATTGCACAATGGAGGGATTTTTGTGGGAGTAGCAAAATGAAATAAATGTCAAGGTAATTAAAATATCAATCCTAAGCAATAAAATGTTGGTGAATTAAAATGATTCAAAAGTCAATTCATTATTGAAACTGAGAAATATAATATCATTTATTTTTTGACTGATGTATGCATTCCATGACATTGTCTGACATTAAAATGTTTATTACGCATTTCATTCATCCTGATATTTTTTATAAATTAATGACATATTTATGGATCAGACTTTTTTCAGCGCTTTTTTTTTGTTTTTAAATAAACCTAATAGTCCATCCATGCATGCATTTTCTGTACCGCTTATCCTTGTGTCGCAAGTGTGTTGGAGACTATATATGAATAAATATGCATATATATGAAAATGATAACAAAAAAACCAACAAGAGCAAACCAGTGATACAAGTCAATAATAAACGGCTAGAGCAGGTGTTCTTGAACACTTTTACAAGGAGTTGAACAAGGGATGAATGAACTGAGTTTCAAGTTCAGCCACAGAAGACTGCAATTATCTGCAGTCAAACTGAGAAGAGGAGCCAAAGGAAGTTTGGGCTTTTTTTTTCAACACTGTGAGACTTTTGAGACTGGGGTGTCGAAAGCTAGTAGTATGATGGGCACATAACATTGACTTTGTCAATGAAAAGTAATATCAGTGAATTTGTCTTAAATGGGGGTGATAAATGGAATTCCAGCACAAAGGCTCCTTTTGTTGTGGCACAACATGACATGGTCTGTGATTTTTTTTTCTTCTGCAGAAAATATGCTAAAAATAACTACAACGTAAAAATAGTTGTGTGTTCACGCAAACGTTTGCACAACCAAAAGTTTATCACTTTTTTTATCGCAATAGAAATTTCCATGTTTCCCAATAGAAGCTCGTTTTTGTTGCTCTTTTGCAGGTGAAGATAATTTTGAAGGCCACCCACAGAAAGTTGAGTAGCAGTATAACATAAATGCTGACTTATAACAACTGGAACCGCATCATCCATTAAATGTATAACGACCCCCACCCCAGGAGAATTACAACCCACCCGTCCCTGCTGAAACGCTGCCACATTTTTTAATTAATGAACTCAAACAAAAGGTGCGTTGATATAGTGTCAAATTCTAATCATGCTTGCGGCGAGAAAAGACATATTATACCTCCAGATTTCCTTTATTTGACATCCCTTGTGATCTGCACCATTAAATTAAAAAAAAGACTGCTTCCAGCCTCAGGCTCCTTACAGTAAATCTTACCATTTTTTATGACTTGTAGGCCAGGTGATCATTTTACTTGTAAAATCTTCAGGCAGGTACATACACACACACACCCACACACACTATATATATATATATATATATATATATATATATATATATATATATACACACACACACACACACACACACACGCGCACACACACACGCACACACACACGCACACACACACACACACACACACACACTGGTAATTTCCTCATCTGAAAAAATAATTCATAGAAACAAAAGGTAACAATTGTCTGAATCTGAATATCTCGTCATGTGCCCTTGAGCATCAATTAGCTTGTCAACTATGTCTCATGCTGATCACAAGGCAACTTATTGTCTGCTGAGGCATAACATCCCACTCTTCTTGAAAGACAGCCCTCAGGTCATTGAGGTTCTGGGGTGTAGAGTTTCGAGCCTCTAAACGGCAACTCAGCAGATCCCACAGGTTTTCAACGGGATCCAGCTCTGGAGAAAGTACATTTGAGGTACATCAGTTTCCAACAGAACTTTGACCTCGATGAGCAGGAGCGTTGTTGTCCTTGAAGATGAAGTTAGGCCTGTGTTGTTTATGTAGGGTCACTCTGCCATTCACAAAGTACGGCAGTTCTGTACCAATTGGACACCCCTCTCCACACGCTAACACCGCCACCCCCAAAAGCTCGCCTGGTGACAACAGCGGCTGAGAGAACACGACTGAGGCCCACTGGTCCCTCGTTCGGCGTAAATAATGCCCCCTGGCCCCTGCAAGATGATGATGCCTGCGCCTGGTGGTGTGTTCAGGTACCCGTGCAGGTCGTGTAGCGCACAGGCCTCTGACGTGACACTCAAGTGCCTCTCACCTCACTTAAACATGACTGGAGTTGAGTGGCATTCATCATCCGGTTTCTCAGGGCAGTGTTTTCAATGTAGCGGTCATCAGCATGGGAAGTTCCTCAAGATCGCTGTTGCAACCCATCTTTATAGATCATTTAAATTGAGTTGGGTATGTCAAAATATTATATGCAGCGGTGTTTTGGTAATTTTCCAAGAAGGAGTTTGCTTTGGTATAAACTATGCAAATGGCCAAAAACAAATGCTTGCTCTGCATATTGCACACTCATCCAGTTCACATCTTGAGAGTCAATGTGGAATCTTAGACTTTGATGGTGTCGTAGGTTCACAGATGTCTCCTCAACTGCGAGGAGAGACCCTGCTGAGGCCTGCGGGGGATTGGTGGTGGGCACATTGACAAACATGCCCTGATGTTAACCCCGGGACGCCAAAATGAGAACAGGTGGCCACGTTGAGCAAAGAGTGTTTTAGTCATTAGGAGCTTTCACTGGACCACTGAACACTACGCAAAGAAAAACAAATCCAGTCTAGGAACGTGTCGCTCATCTGAGATGCTTTTGAAATCAACTCATCTTTACTAGTGACTTAGCGTCAGGAGTGAACAAGTCAACTCAACAGCAGCTGAGTGGAGCAAACCACTTGCATTATGAATTGCTTCATATTGTATATACTGTCAATGTGCCATATTGTTGGCAGCGTATCAATACATGCAACAATCATTGACAAATATTATCATTTCATATATATATATATATATATATTTATGACATATTCAAATTGTGTTTACTCAATTATACTGTGTGGTATTCAGAGTTAAATTATATCATATGATAACTAGAATGAAGTTTATAGCAATGAATTGTATATGAGTGATTGGATCAAAACGTAATAAGAGTCAATTATAATAAACTTGATTGAAGGATATAGTGGCGTAGGTATAAGTTTGTAAATCAGACTGAATCATAATTGGATTGATTCATCACTTTGTGACATAATTGGAATGAACGATAACATAATTGGAGTGAGACGTATTTGTATCAAATAGCTTATTGCATTGCAATTATGGAGTGAGTAATATAAGATTGCATTTACAATTAATCAAATCATACTTGAATAATCACATATCCCACTGAACAATGATTTGTTTGAATGTTTCTTGATAAGGTTGAATTGTATCATAAACGCACATGAACATATCGGAATTACAGCATGTTAATATAAATGAACTGTGTCATCTTATAATTTGAATAAATCACATCATATTCATAACATAATTTCAGTGAGCCATATATTATTAGAAGAGGATCATATCACATTCATATTTATTGATTATTGGTTGTCAAATGCTGGGACCTACTACGGTCCGAGTAATGTAAGTAGAACATGTATTGTCCAACAGCACTCTTTCAATTCATATTTTTAACCATAACTACTCACTCTTACAAGTTTAAAGATTGCAAAAAAATATAAAAAATAATTATTAAAAAATACATATCGGATTGTTCTACTGGTTTATTGTGTATGTGATTGTATGGTCCTTTGGCAACATTTGTATTAATTTTATCTTATCTACGCTGTTTTGCGAAAAAAGAAAAAGAAAAAAGAATCCAGCTTCGATAATTAGTTGAATCTCTTTTGATTAAAACTATTCACAGTCCCTGGGTTTGCTTTCAAAATGTGGAATATTTTTTGACAAAGTGAGCAGAGACTCCACAATCATAACAATATATGCAAATGGAGCATCTGGTGCAAACGGCCGCTCAAAGGGTTCAATTTCATTGCACTCATGCTAACTTCTTGACACGCTTTGAGCAACCACCGATTGTCCCATCTGCTACAGAAATGATAAGATGCAAAGCTCAATATCAGCCCATTGATCACAGTGTGCTGTTGTCACATATTTGGAGACTTCACACTGTGTGGCACACTATTTTGCAAATGAAAGATGCACATTTCCATAAGTATGAAAATAATGCATTGGAATAGGAGTTAGTCAATGCTGTTTGGTTGCAAAATCCACCTTAAAATGACCCCTATCTTTACCGTTACTTCTTTAATGCACCATTTAGATCTTCAGGTTTACCGTGATTGTTGTCATACACGTATTTACCCTCAGTTCACTGAGGCGGTGTTTTCAATTATTAGTTTGAAAAATCACACTCAATCACAAAATTTTCAACTAATCAGAATCTGCGGAAAAAGATCAAGTCAAGAAAATTGCATTTAATTTTCTTGAAATTTCTTTTTTTAAATGTACTACAAAACTACACATATTGCCAAAATAAGATTCTGCCAAAATGAGAAATAAACTAACAAAATGCAATAAAATGACACTTAACTCTAATTTTCATTATAAAAAAATAAAAAATCAGAATAAAGTGTAATCTACAAAAAAATGCCCGTGGTTAAGTCAATGCACAAATGTACCGCAACAAGACGTTTCCACTCTTTCAAAACCCGTTGAACTTTCACCCCGAAAAACCACAGCCACCCCCCAACCTCTTGTATGCAAAGCTGCTGTTTCGTGTCCCGGGGGTGTGGACAAACAGTCGAGCTATGTATGCGTCTTAGCCGCAGCTTGTAGCGGCTTGCAGCCAGCGTGGTGGCCTGGAACACATCAAAGTTCACATTCACCTTCACCTCGTGTATCCTCAAACGAGAACATGCAGCGACACGAGGGCGTGCACTTTGCTCCGTTTCATTCAAGGGTAACATTTGAAAAGAATGTAGTGAGTTTGATTGAGTGACACGCCCAGCCCGCTTCTCGCTTGGACTCTTCTGCTCAGACTTGTCGCGAGTCGACAAACGCAGTACAATACAATTAGTCACCACAAAAAGTCGCCAGTAGCCGAAGGTGCCAAAATGTTTTGTCAACTCAAAATATATGTAAAAATCATTCTTTTTTTTTTTTTGCTGGTGAATTAAGAGGGACTTTGTCTCCAGCCCAGTGCAAACGTGTGAAAACGAGTGGTATAGAGTTACACTGTTAGCTAGCGATGGGGTCGATAGCACTGCGGATGGGGAATGGTGAACTTCAATCTGCTCCAGGGGAAATCACTGTCTTCTCAGAATAATCCTTTTTGAAAAAAAAAAAAAAAAACTCTAATCTGCTCAGTCATTTTAGTTACAGGCCCATTTTTCAGCTGCAGTTGAGCTAGTTTAACAAATTGTACACAGCTAATTCACCTTTGTCTGATATGCCAGTATTTTCCTATCCATTTGCTCAATTAGAAAGCCATAACATCTCACTCAGGGGATTTCAAAGTAATAAGTGCATCCTGTATTTCTTTATTTTTTTCATTTTGATTTATATCTATTCCACTGTGTCTGAGACTAATGAGACTGCTCGAGACAATTGAGCACTTCTTGCTAGCGGCTAACTCATGCTAGACGCCACGCAAAAGGCTGGCTGCACAATCTCAGTGTAATTACCGTAAATTTTAGACTACAGGCCACACCAACAAAAATTTGATAGGAAATCTATTTTAGTCATGTATAGACCGCACCCTGTAGCTTTTCCACATTTTTTTTGTCATTTAATGTCTAGTATACGTTAATGGGAAAGGAGATTTGAACCAATCTTTCCGTATTTTCATTACTTGCCAAGAGACGAATTATTGGCTGCTAGAAAACTGCAGTTTGTTTACATTCAAACAAATCTTGTAGCAAATGTGAGTGACGTCATAGGTGCTGTGATCACAAGATTATAATTTCAGTATCCCGGCGCCCTCATACTGGTCATCGGAGACTTCAATCTTTCTCCTCTCTCATCTGCTAACAGCTTCACACAACATGAGGGAATAAAACTTGCGACAGCAAATGCAGATGTTATTCTTTCAATCCATACACAGCATTTTGTTACAACTGCAGTTGTTAAAGTGCTCTATCAATTAAATTGAATCGAGTTGAGAGAATCTGACTGACCTCACATCTACTGAACCTCAAGTGTCAAGACTGTGTTCATGGTTGTGGCCCCTGAGGCGCTACTGAGGAGGGTTGGAGACATCTCCATTAAACATCCTTTCTTCTCCTAAAGTCTGCAACCTGGGGATTATTCTGGGCTCCAAGCTATCATTTCAATCCCACATCCAATCCATCTTTCAATTCCGACTTCTCCGTGTTTAAAAAAAAACAACAAAAAATACATCTCTTGACATTTCGTGCCACTGAGAAACCGGTGTTTATACAACACAACTTCTACTGATCCAATAAGCGCACTGTATCATTTTTATCATCCTTTTGGTGGCTTGTAAGCCAAAACATTTGCGTGACATCCAGACAAAAACAATCATTTTTAAAGGTGCACATTCCTGCGCAAGTTTCTTTAAAGTGGCATCTAGTTTCTCTTTATGCTCTCTGCGTGCTGGCAAAATAAGTAAACACTGGCGTATCAACCCAATGCTGTTGTTTTGTCAAAACATATTTAATTTCTCCATCAATTTGTCAACAGGAAACCAGGAAATTACCTGCGGATCGTTTTTACTGATAAGTCATTAAAAAGGCGCAAAGTGCCTAAAGCAATTAAGTTCCTTGTTATTTTAAAGGGCACGACAAACATAATTCATATTTTAGCTAGTGAGAACAAGGATGGACCTCATTTTGGTATATTTTTTAAGTTAAATGCAGAACTGAATATAGAAAAACACTATTTTTAAATGAGTGCTGATTTATATCATGGTTTAATTTCACTTTTGACAATGTACTAGGCCCTAGTACATTGATTCATGAGTGCAACAAATAGGCTAACTCCATTGCTAAGATCACCGCACGGTATTTCTTTTCAGACAAATCATAAAGGTGTTCGTACCGGTGATCTTCTAAAAGCAATAGTTCTTCCGCAATATTGTCGTTTAGGAAAGAAATTCCAGAAGATACGCGTTGCTGAAAATCTGTTCCGCTTGGACTCCGCGCGGAGGGGAGTGGATGCCGAAATAACGTCATTTGACGCGCGGAATTCACGGAAGCGTCAAGCTTAAATCAAGCTTAACACTTGAAGACAGGATACAAGTAAAAAAGATTAAAAAAAGGATGAAGCAAAGTAAAGACATTATGCAAGAAATTGATGTAAGTATGAAAATGATTACTTTTTGTAGATTTGGCAATTTCATTCTTTCTTTTTTTTTAATGTTGGATAGGTTTTCTTTTTCACTTCAGTCAGATTGCAGAGTGCACAACACATTTTTTTATGTGTATGTCCAAGAAATAGATTTGCTATAGTGAAAAGTCCCCTGTTGTGAACAAATTCTGGCTGCAAACATGATTTTGTTGTTCTACTGTAAATCACCAACATAAAAATATTTGATAAAAATACAACATTTCAATGCAGCCCTCAACCACCCCTTGTGCAAAATAGAATAAAAGAAAATGTAGTTCTCAATAGCTCATTTATCTGCACTCTATGTAGCCTGTCCTTCAACCCTCTGTCATCAAAGGCAATTATTTCTCAGTCACACTCACCCACCCATCGCAGCTCAGCCCAACACAATACAGCACAGCGTGTCAGACGCGGAATTCAATAAAACATTTCATGACGTTTTAAAAAGCCCATTTCTTATTATTTCCAAAGAACAAAATTAGGTCAAATGCAGGCTATGGGTCATGCCGCAATATGTGCAAAGTCTCAAACTAACTCAGAGCTTTGCAAATGATTGAATAAGTTAGATTTGTTACTAACCTGTTTCTCGATCAACATCAAAGTACATCTGATGCGACTCCATCATGTGGAATGAAAGCCGCCCTTGCGAGGAGGCGTCGGCGTCCGAAGCTGCCACCAGGACGACGGACGTGACGGCGTCCACATTCTCTGGGACGGCCGCAAAGTAGATGGACTGGGAAAGTTCCGGGGGGTTGTCGTTGATGTCCAGCACGTCCACGTAGACGTGCGTCCATGCGGCCCGGGGCTCAGTGCCAAGGTCGGCGGCCACCACAGAAAGCCAGTAGTGGGGAACTTTTTCTCGGTCCAGCGGCCGAGTAGTTCGGATCACACCTGTGGACAGATTTTATGGTATGAATTCAAGATTTTCTGGCCAATATTTTTGGAGTTATGTCCGATTTCACCAAGAGATCTCAAGTGTTAACAGGGGGAAAATGTGAGGGGTAAGCATTGATTTTTTGGGTAAAGCACAAATTAATATTAGCCCCTAATACATTTAACAGTCATATATTGATGTGTATGAGATGGGTATGATGTGTCAATTATAGTAGCTGATCAACTTTTCATGTTTTCATGTCTGTGTATGTTCTGCTTGATCAAACTGAAACCATCGACACAGTCTCAACTCATTTGCGTTATCTTGAGCTGTTGGCAGTGATTTTCCACTTTCCAAACTAATATTTTCAGCAATACAAGAACTGAGTTATTATTATTATTATTATTATTATTATTATTATTATTATTATTATTATTATTATTATTTATCTCTCAGGTATTTTCACAAACCAGATGTTAATATACTTCTGAATGTTTTTAACCCGTTAAGTGCTAAAGTAGCAATATTGTACTGAGTAACTTTTAGAGTATTTTTTATCACTAACCATTTTCAAGCTACAACCTTTTGAAATAGAGATACAAAAATGTAATATTGTGTTGAAAAAAAAATGACACCTAAAGGGTTAAGTTGTTCCAAATACTGTACAATGTCTGCTTTAAAAGTTTGGACACACTTTCTTGTGCTATTAAATAATACATTTTTGGTTAAAGATTTTCTCGCTCATTAATTTTGTGTCCATCCCAGACAGCATGGGCACCTTCACATATATCATTCTAATAAGCAGTTTTCATTCCAAATGATGGACTCGCATCAGATTTCCTGTATATTTGTTTGGGCTTCTTGTAAACTTACATCCAAACTTAAATACAACTTCTGGAGTCTTAAAAATATGCAAAATCGATCAATTTTCTACACTGTTGAGCCATTATGATATCCAAAGCTGGGAAAAAACACCATCACACTATCTGGTGTTTTTTTCCCCGTTTGACAGAGAACTCAATCTGCCCTGATTTTATCTGAGCCGTAAGTGCAGCGGCAGGCTAATGGAATGCGCAGTGATTTGTTGCGAGGGTTGCAGGGGTTGCTCTGAGCAAAAAAAAGACACATTGATGGAAAAATAGACAAAGCACCTTGTCCGAGCTCCCGAGGCAATACCATGTTGTGTGTCATCCCGCCCTATCGGCAGCTGAAGCACGGTGTACCTTCGGGATTGAAATAGTAGCCTGCTATTTATCATACTGTAAGTGGGATACTCAAGTTGCACAAATGCCAAAAGTGCAATTCTACCACTGTTTTTCAGAATTACAACACAGCCAACATCCATTTTCAAATTTTCAGTCTTTTCGAGCATGTCATCCTGAACTTTATTTTAGTAGGCTTACACATGATGCACACTTAAGCCACTTTTCGTGTTGGCTGTGTGAAACTGGCTAGGAAGAGTTTGTTTTAACCCTTGTGGCACTATGTTGAAAATGATAGATGTCCTTCGATTTTTTTTATGATGTCATAAAAGAATCCATGGGGAAAAAAACAGAGCTGAAATTTCCAGCAGATGATCAAAACATTGACATTTTTCAAATGAAACGATTCTGACATTTTGATGTGATTGCAGCTGGACGTGCAAGATTTTGTGTACAAAAATGATCAGTGTCCAAATATTGGACCATATAAAACCATTATAATTACAATTTTTGAGATGCATTTTAATAGAATTTCCGTCATTGATTTCGTTGCAATCTTTGCAACATTCTGTTGAGCGGCGGTCAAACTATGTCAGCAAACTGAAAATTCTTTGTTGATTTGTGTTTCACCTCAAGACACTAGGTGGGGGTAGAGAGTGATCATCACCCCACAGACTAAAAATGTGAAAAAATAGCCTAAAATGGCTGCATCGAGGAAAAAGGACAAAATTCCTGTGTCTTTTCAGGCATGGCCTTTTGCTACTTTTTGGAGGGTCCACTCTTGAGCGACACCACAAAATTTCACGTTGCTTCGGAGGCTGAATTTGGAAATTATTCAAACCAATTTTGTGTGTTCAACCCTCTGTAAACATAAAATTATCATGAAAAAAAATCTTTTTGCCCAGTAACACTCCCAAGAATCAACACCATATGACAATTATTTCCAACGATATGTCATAGGTGTGTCACAAAGACCTTTGTGCTTATTGTTTGTTACTATTAAACCGGAAGCCATTTTCAATTATTATTTTATTTTTTTCCCAGGAGGGGAGAGGTTGGGGGCCTTGCAGTACTTTTCAATTTGAGCACTTTATTTTAGTTTCTCTCTCCTTCTCTCTTCCCTTGGTACAAAAAAAAGGTTTTATTTTCAGTGCCGTCAAGGCCAACAACAACAACAAAAAAAGTTCTTTTCTTGTTTTCATCATGTGGATGAGCAGTTCAGTTTAAGTCTCTGACAATATATTTCTTCCGTTTTGTTTTGCCTGTTGTGATGAGCATTGGACAGCACGTCTCATTTATATTGATTCTGTGCTCTGCATTCACTTTATTTGGTTAAATCTGGGTGTCTGCCCTCACTGGAACTGTGATTGTCAGTATCGAGGGAACAATTTCGACGGGTATGCATGCGCGTGACTTGATAAATCTTATTTCTTTTTGTAACGTGCTATTTTTAGCTTTAGAGTGCACAGACCCTTTAATAAGAAACCTATAGAGTACACACTTTCATAAGTAGCCCTCTAGAGTCTTTTCAGGCTGAATTTGCTCAAGAGGTGGACTAACGCACAAGCACACAGTATAGAAATTTACACTTGCATTCAGACCTACATACGATTTTGTGTTTTTGTTTTGCCTTGCATATTACTGTATTATACTGTACATCTTTTAAAATTGTTCAAAATGTACCATAAATTATTCTTATCCTACATCTGTCCCATCTCACCTGTTTCCTCATCAATGGCAAACATTCCAAGACCAGAGCCGTCATGGATGAGGTATCGGATAACACCATCTTCACCCACATCTTTGTCCGTGGCCGTCACAGTGAGCACCGCCGTTCCCGCCACTGCGTCCTCCATCACCACAGCCTCGTACACGAATTCAGAGAAAAGTGGCCGGTGGAGGTTCTCGTTGACATCTAAAACCTGGATCTCCACGATGCAGGATGATGAAAGGGATCGCGGAAAGCCATGGTCAACGGCACGAACAGAAAGGTTGTACGACGGCCGGCGTTCAAAGTCCAACTCCTTCTCCAGGGTCAGTGCACCAGTGGAGGCGTCTAGGCGAAAGATACCTCTCTCTGTGTTCTTAAGGTTGTAGGTGATGAGGCCACCACTGCCCAGATCTGAATCCACGCTCTCCACCCATACCAGTAAGGTTCCCACTGGCACATCTTCAGGAACTTTGACTTTGTAGATGTTTGTTACAAACATTGGTGGGTTGTCGTTGATGTCCTGAAGCACAACTATCAGGTGGAGTGTGGAAAACATGGGGGGGGTGAGTTTAGACTGATCCCTGGCTTCTATCCAGAGGTCGTGCCTGGGTGAGGTTTCTCTATCCAAAGGAGCCGTGACCACCACCTCGCCTGTCACTTCCTCGATCCGGAACATCTTGGTGGACGTCAGCATGCTGTACTTGACATTACCATTCGCATCTGCATCGGAATCTGTTGCATGTGCTGTGAAAACAACAGAGTCTATTTTGGTGTTTTCAGGGATGCGAATCACATGTCTGGGCTGATCGAAAAGAGGCGGGTTGTCATTGACGTCCATGACGTTCACAGCAAGAAATTTCCAAGTTGACCTCTGCGGGGATCCTAGGTCATAGGCGGTGACATTGAGAATGTAAAACTCTTTACTTTCTCGGTCGAGCGAACAAACAAGACGAAGGTTGCCGGATAAGGTGTCAATGACAAAGCAGCCATCTTCATTCCCCCCGGAGATGGCGTATGCAATCATGCCATTGAAGCCTGAGTCACGGTCAGACGCATGCAAACAGACCGCTGTTGAATTTAGTGGGTAGTCCTCGCGAAGATCCAGAGAGCTGGGAACGTCGGCGTCAAATATGGGTGAGTGTCTGTTTGTGATATGGATATCAGAAGAAGTATCTTCCACATCCTCAGTCCATATGGGTTTGATTGATTCTATCAGTTTCTCAGTGAGCTGTTTGAAAATGAATGTTTCCTGACAGCTAACTGTCGGCTCGTCACCTACGCTGGTGACCGTCACCCGAACGACTGATGTCTCTGAGTTGTGCTCCCCGTCAGAGGCCACAATTCCCAAATTGAATGAGTGTACACCCGCCGGGATTGCACGCTTCAGGGTAACCTCGCCTGACACAGAGTCAATGGCAAATATCTGGAGCTCGTTGCCCGACTCAATGACATAGCGCAGCTGCTGCAGCTCATCTATGTCAATAGCTGACAGCGCCACAATCGCATGGCCGACAGCGGTATCTGGGGGTACTGTGACATTGCAGCCCACTCTCTCAAAAAGAGGCACGTTGTCGTTAACATTGTTCAGGGTGATTGTCACAGCGCACTCGCTGACCCGACTGAATGGCTCGCCACTGTCTGAGGCCCAAACCCTCAGGTGGTACCATCGCTTCATAAGCTCAAAGTCCAAGTGCTCCGTAGTGAAGATAACACCCGTAAAGGGGTCTATTGTGAATGGCAGGTCTGCATTGGCAATGGCGTAAGTCACAAAGCTGTGTTTTCCATCATCTTTGTCTGTCGCGTTTATTTTCAACAGGCTACTGCCAATGGGGGTGTTTTCATCTACCGTGGCCCGATAGGCGGACAGTGTGAACTCTGGACTGTTGTCATTCTCATCTGCAATCTTGACCACAACATGAGCCTTGGCTTCACCTTCATTGGCCAGTATCTCAAACTCATACTGTTTCTGAACCTCATAGTCAAACGTCTCCCTGGTGATGATAATCCCGCTTTTGGGATTTATTTTGAATTTAGAGCTGTCTTGGTTGGTTTTGATACTATATATCACATTTGCGGAATCAACTGAAACCATTGCAACAAAGGTTTTTGGTGGAGACATCTCGCTGAGGACAACAATATAGACATCCTCCAAGAATGACATAGGTCGGTAATGAAATGCAGGGATGTGGATCTTAGCAATGGGAGACAGCAAACTGGGGGAACTGATGTCGTGAGCTTGCAAGGACAGATTGAGCCCAAAAGGACTTTGTGACCAGATGATCTTCTTGGTCGAGACTATTTGGAAGTCACTTCCTTGCGGTCCCTTGGGGATGACTTCAAAGTTTTTGTGTGGATCACCGTCAATGACTTGTAGAGATTTGACGGGCTTCAGGCCTGCCTCGACATACACGCTGATTGTTACTGTGCCGTCTGCGGACACTGCCGGTTCAGCTGGGGGTTTGATTATTGGAGAAGCCGTGGAAGCTTTTTGTACTTTCACGCTGACCTTGGCAACATTGCCAAATTTCTGAACACCAGAGATCTTTTTGGTTCTATCCTCAGCTAATACGGTGAGCTCGTATCGTTCACTGCGGGTGTGGTTGAGTTTCTTTAGCAAGCTGATAGTGCCGCTGAAAGGGTCCACCACAAACGGATGGGATTTGTCGGTGAAGGAATAATAGAACTCCGCATTGCTGCCCATGTCCGCATCCGCCGCACTAACCCTGATGAGACTGGACTGAAGTGGTGTGTCTTCCGGGATAGCCAGGGTATATGAGGATGGGTCGAAAAGAGGCTTGAGGTCGTTTGTGTCCAGGATCTGGACAAAGACTTTGGTCCTGGCTTGGAGTTCCTGAGTGCTCTCTGTGGCCTCCACGGTCAGTGTGTAGGCATCCCTCACTTCCCTGTTTAGGAGTGCCACATGTTGGGTTTTGATTCTAAGAAAGCAAAAATCTCCAACTTTGATACCCTCCGCTTGGAAATAGCCGGCGTCGTCCCCGGAGACAATCATATATTTAATTTGCCAGAAGGTGTCTGTCATCTCCAGTCCCATTTTCACCGGCGTCTCTACATATGACCCTACGCCCGAGTTCTCGTCGATGGTCGCGTTGTAGAGGTGGTGCGTGAATCTCAATGGGGATCCGGCTTTGAGTTCTGCCAATATTCCTTCACCTTGTACGGAATTTAGCAGCGCTGTGGCTAATATTAGCAAGAAAGTCAGTAGTGATGAAGCCATTTTTGGGAGTCGCATTTTCATCGTTTGTTGTCTGGAAAGGACACAAAAAAAACGCATGAATGATTTAGACCACATGGAAAGCATTTAACTCCATTCTCTAAAGTCTTAACACATAGAGTGAAGGTGAAAATCAAACTTTACGATGAAAATGTTTTTAATAAAATTAATGGTTGATTGCAGCATTTTGATTAATAATCAAATATTGGGTCTTGGTGGCAAATCTCATCTTGCCTGTTCAAGCAAAACTTATTTCAATTAAACTATATCACTATACAGGGGCAATAAATACACACACGCACACACACACTCACTTAAATCTCTCTTTCAGTGTCCTCCAGTCCACCAAAAGCAACAAAATCAAACACAATACTACAACTCTTGTTCCGACTTGCTTTGAGTAAGCGCAACGCAAAGTACCAGAAGACAAAAGTTGCCTTTGAGCATTTTAAGGCAGGTGGCAGCCCCTGCAAATCTCCCTGCAATTATTCTCTGACAGCCATGGGCACAGGCAACAAGTTGCAACTCAAATGGCTCTTGCTAAATCATCACAGAGTTTTCAGGGTGGTGGGATAAATTGATTTCAGTGGGAATGTAAGGCGCTGGTCCCACTGTATTTGATTCGGTCACATGCTACTTCTATTAACTCTCAAAGACACTGGCATTTGTTTGGCGAAATGGAATCAAAAGTCAAACAAATAGTGGAGGAATATATGCTGCAAGGAGATGGCTTTACATGATTTTGGCGTCATTGCGATGTAGATTTTCCATGCTCATAGCAGCAAATATGCATCAGCTGCCAACCTGAATGCACTGTTTTAATTTTATGTCAGAACTATGTTATGTCCAGGAGAATGGGTTTATCATTGTAAAAATTAGAGGTGGGCATTTTACATTTTTTGATGGCTCGTCCTTTACAGTCCCGTCGGTATGTGGGTTTTCTTGTGTTGTCATTGGTCAATCGTTTTTGGAATTCTTCCCATACTGTGATCCTCGGTCGTTGCGCCAATTGTTAACGCCACTTCAGTCATCACTTATGGCAGGGGTGTCAAGCACATTTTTATCGTGGGCCAAATTTTACTTCTAGTTTCTATCAGAGGGCCATTATGACTGTAACGTCAAATCGATTTTAAGTGTGATCGTCACACATTTACCTAGTTTTGAAATCAGTGAAAACTGTACAAAAGGATGATTGGTAAGCAAAAAAAGTGCTTGTTATTTCCTAAACAAAATGTTTTCAAGTTCAATACAATTTGCAAATATAGTAATTTAGTTAGAATCTTGAAGTTATAAATAGCATTTCTGGGGCCACATAAAATGATTTGGCCCCCGGGCCTTGAGTTTGACACCCACGATTTATGGCATTTCCATCATCATTTCCAGCACTTCTATCATCAGTTTCATCGGCAAATTCCCTAATATTCAAACCTCCAGTTATACAATGTGCAATCACGGCCACTTGAGAGCATGAATGTTTTTCACACAGTCTTCGGGCTCTGGAGTCATTGTTTCAAAAAGTATTTACAGAGGCGCTTACATGAAACAAAAGTCATGTTTGAGCACATATCATCTGTCACATACACAACAAGTAAAAAGCAAGGTTGTGCGGATATTACTAGATAATGCCATTTTGGGAAGGAATTTTTGGGGGACTGATAACAATGGATGAAAATCTATTGTTCCAGCAGGCTTAGTCCGTCGTTTTTTTCATTCGGTGTTCTGTCAGCAAAATGTCGGTTGGCCAGTGCTGACGGACTGTCTGTCAGTCTGATGCTGGTTGGCAACACATCCCCACGCGGATGGTTGTGCAGCATCATAGTAGATAAAAAAGAAAACAAAAAAAAGCACAACCGGAAAAAAGACAGAGACCATGGCTTTTTACGGGCTAGTCTGCTTTAAGCCGCTCGTTGGGCAGGAACAACGTAAAAGTGAAAGGAAAAAGTTCTGGGTTTGACAGTTTTGTGAAACCAGACCTGGAGGTTTTCTGACATCCCTCGTTAATGATTGATTTTAATCCTGCCGTCTGGATTGACGTAAATTGTGTTGCGCGACAAGCCTCACCGGCCGCCTCAATGACATGCCTGGCCACTAATCTGCACCGAAGCGTGCCAAGCACAGGGACGCCGTGATCTGCAATCAGTGTTGGTAAAAAAGTGATGTTTTTCCGCCTCTTCCTAAAGACAAATGCAGTGAGTCCTACAGCTGAGTTAGAAAGCAACGCCGCTATCGTGTCTTATCTGAACATCCTGACGGGATTGTGCAAAACGCTCGCCCGGATACGGCATAGGTAGGCTCCAGCGGAGGATGACGGCAATGGTGATGATGATGACGGCGATGATGACGGTGCAGGTGCTTTATCGGCAGCGCGGAGGCGACGCGGGATCAGATTAGTATGCTCTGGGTGACTGTTTGGGTTTCAGGAGCGTGTGATTTTAGGCATCATTGTCATCTCAACACAGCATCCCACTTAGTTTAGATAGCATGCAGGCACCAATCAGTTGATGAATGCATCATTTACCAGGGGTACCAAACTCATTTTCATTACAGGCACTTCATAATTGTCACTATGCTGGTTATCACAGGAAGGTAAAACTGACAGAGCCAAGATTACCTGTCGGGAGGAGGTTTCATTGGCCAAATAAAATGATCTCAGTCTTGCTTTTGTTTAAAGGGAGAAAGTTTCCTTCCATTCAAGACCGGATATTTTTAAGGCAGTCTAATAAATTCTGGACAGAGGCTGGGTCATTTATTTTTAACGGCAGATAGATCCGAACATCATTTGCAAAACAATAGAACGAGACATTGTGCATTCTAAAACGAGATCCCAAAAGTAACATTGTGTTGAAAAAAGGAGAGGGCCCAAAATGGAACCCTGAGGCACCCCAGCAGCAGTAGGCAGTTCACTGAGAGTACGTCATTAAAGGGGCACAGCAGCCACTCATACAATCATATACATACTTACAATTCGTTGTGAAAGTTTAACATACTATGATACAAGCTCTTTAAAAATACTTTTGTTGACAAAATGTTGTTCACTGGGTTGATTTCTGGAGTGTTCAAAGGGATTTTCCAATGCTGCTGTCATATTTATGAATTAAATGTCTACTCGGCCACTGCGCTCAGAATCTGTCTGCCTGTGCCTTGATAAAATCACATGAGACACTCACTATCAGCTACATATTGTGACTAAACCAGAGTTTTAGAGACTTAGAAGTTGTATATAGCCTACTGTATAACGTTCCCTGACTTGTAATTGAAATTCATGTGAACATGACAAGTCCTGACACAGGAGAAAAAGTTTCATTATCCAGAACCTGCTGGGCTGCATTCAGTTTCATTCGCGCTCTTCAGTGGAGAAGAAGCCGCAGCATTCATGTGACCTCAGCAACAGCAATTTAAAATAAAATGTGATCCATTTGGACGTTTTAAGGGGTGTGAGGGGGCCATGACAGAAGTGCTGCGGGTCCTCATGTGACGTTCCTGGGAAAAATGAGGGCTGCAGAGAAATGTGATCTAGCTCGACAAGTGGCTGCAGGTTGCACCGTGAGCGTGTATGTTTGTGGGTGTTTCTTCCCCTGCAGACTCTGAAAGCATAAATGCTCCCAATCAATCATCATTCCAGCTGGATTTATGTCACCAGAGAAACTGAAAAACTCCACACTTCCCCGCTACCGCGACCACAACACAAACAATGAATTGTTGGCGATCAAGTACAGAGATGGGATTGTTTCATTTCGTCGTCATGAATGTTCTTAGAGTAAATCATTCAGCATTTTGAGGAGTTCAAGACTAAACACACCAGTCCGACATCGGAAGTCACGAAGAGCCTGGACATCTATATACACTGTCTGATTGGCTGTTAGCTAGTGATTCAGAGCAAGAACAGGAAGTGACTAATTCAGATAAACAGTAGGCGAAGGAAAGGTTGGACAGTTTCGCTCAGATCGTCACCGCATTTTGCGATGTTTGTCTGGACGGAAGAGCGAGAACTTGACTCTGCCACCATAGTGCAAGAGAGACCAGAATTGTATAATATTACCTTAAGTTTATGTCAAAAAAAGTGAAGAAAACCACAACAATGGAAGGCCAGAGGGATCAGAATTGAACATACCAAGTAGGATTTAGATCAGCATTGCACGATACAGTGTCAGGACTGTGAGATTTAAACCAGGTCTCATGAAAGACTTGTACTGTGTGCAAAAAACAGAACACGGAAAGTTTGTTAGTTTGATTTGAAGGAGCCATTTTAGAGTCTTCTGGGGCTTTTTTGATGAGTTTTTAAAACCTGTCCAGTAATTTTATGTGGAGGAAGAATGAAATCCACTATCAAACTAGAACCACAAAAAGTCACAAGAACACATACTGCAAAAGGTGCTGGATGTCTACTTTTTACAGTAGACCGGCGATGTCAAACTCATTTTAGCTCAGGGGCCACATGGAGGAAAATCTCTTCTAAGGCAGGCCGGACAGGTAAAATCATACTATCTATCTTAAAAACTTTTAGTGTCAATTTTCCGTTGATTTTTGTGATGCGCATGGGTCTGGTTCCAATTCCTCTCAAATAGCAGCAGTCAACTGTAAATGTATTGTTGAAAATTAAATAAAAAAATAAAGATGAATAAAGTCAAATAACTTCCTATTTGCTCCTTATGCATCTCAAAATAGCATTTTCACTTAAATTGGATAAAAAGAATGGAAGTTTCCTACAATTTTTTTTCCATTTGTTCATAAAATAGTTTACACCCCTGATTTAGACCCTTTCTGAGGTTCCTACAAGACATCATGAGTGGACCTGTGAGAAAAAAAAAAGCGCTTATTCCTCCTAGAGATTTTATTTGATAGCTAACAACCTATAAACTGTGCCCTCGAAAAACACTGACGACAGTAAATTGGCTGAGGGTTAGAGTTTTGCTCACTGCAAGTGGGCGGAGCGAGGTTGAAGTTTGATGACTTGGCAGTAAACACATAACCTCGTTTAGGGTTTGATTTATACTTTTGTTAGCTTTTCTTCACTAAATGTGGAATAAATGGACAAACATTAGTAAATAAACGCTCTCCGTGATGAGTGTGCGTGTGTACAGGCAGAAACGAGGGTACTGCTGCTGATGTGTGGGATCCATTACGTGGCTGACAGCGTTCATTAGCCTCAAATGGAGTTCATGATTGTTTGTGTGTTTTCAATTTGTTGCCTAATCCATCCTCATGCCTATACCTTGAACCTCCATTACAGCATGGAAGGGTGGGGCGTGTCACAGCCCACGTGGATGTTTACAGTGTAGAAAACAGAACGATTCGCTTCAGTGCTTCTTGTATAAAGTTCACTGTAGAATTTGATTAATGTGTAGGAAAGGCATTAAAAACTCACTTGAACCATAAACAAAAAGCCACAACATTTCTGCAGTTTTCCAATCAAATAAGGATTGGCATTTTTTTTTTAGGGACTTTTATTCACTTGGTTATTTTTTTCAGCTTTAGTCTAACTTGTAACCTGTATAAACATTTTAAATAGTAAACCGTTTTGATCATTTATATTACATGATACAATTTTAGGTATACTTTTACAACTTTTATAGATGAGGATCTTATTTAGCGTTAGCGCTGTTTTTTGCAAAAAAAATAAATAAATAATTGAGAAGCACTGCTAAAACGCAATATGCTTCTTTCTGTGTCATGATTGCAAAAAAAAAAAAAAAAAGTTCAAGAAACCATTATGGAAATGTTTGTCCATTTGAAAATAAGATTTCCTAAAGAGGTGGCTCAAAAATTAGCACATAAGTAAAAGTCAACTGTCATCATCAGTTTTTGCTTCTTCCTTGTCATATCATTCAAAAACCCACACGAAAAATAAAAAATCCATGCTCAGATGTAACAAAAATAACTTAACATTTGTAAAGATTTGACGATGCAAACAATGGGACATTCATAAAAAAAATGTTCACTGCTAGTAGACAAATCCCAAATTGGTCCACCTGTTTTTATGCCCTCCACTGCCCTCTGACTTGTCCTCCATGGTGGAGGTAAAAAAATAAATAAATAAAAAAGAAATAGTGTGGCAGCTTTATGAGCTTCTCCTGAATCTCATCAGTGTGCTGATGCCTCTGACCTTTCAACTTGCCCCCAACAACTTCCCAGGAGAATCCATTACCGAAACATGTCACACATTCAGCCAGCACTCTCTGACATTTCTTACATTCCGCAGACAGTTTGTTAGCCTTTAGCTATGTTGTCAGTGCTTATAATCAGAATACAGATCTGAAATGTGTTTATGACTATGTTGTTACAAGGTACCAGAAGGGGACCTCTAGTGAGGGATTACTGAATGCATGCTTAATAACTATGTGGTAAATTATTGTTATGACCAAACAGTAGAACATTAGGCCACTCTGCGGTTTGTCTTCATAGCAAAATAGTTAAAAAAAAAAGTTTGTAAAGGGCTTATGCACGGTTCTTTATGGTGATTTAACACGTTGTAAGTCAAAAAGTCAGCAACTTCATATTTATATATTATCAAAAAATGTTATGAATACAACTACAAATGCCTGTGTCTCAAAAAACTTTTACGTGAGCTTGCTCTTGTGCATACTGATGCCAAGAAGATAGCCTTAAATTCTGGTTTGTCAATGCTTTCCAATTTTGTATTTTTTCAACTATGTGGGCAGACTCAATCTTGAGTTACCTTGTATATGTAGCGCACTATATAAATAAAGCCGCCTTGCCTTAAACTAGGTAATAAAACATTTATGAACCTTTCATAAGGTACCATTTACACATGCCAAAAGAATACGATGTAACAAGTCATTCCTCACTGTTTTAACATAATCAGTAACAAAATAAGTAATAACACGTAATTTATAAACACTAGATAAATGTAATATAAACACTACCCCCTATGCAGGGATTCTACATGGCTAATAACAATGACCTACTTTCTCACACTTATTTTAATATCTATTATGTCCATATGCATGCAAATCCCTCAAAGTGTAACACCTACTTTAAAGGTGAGTGGTTTTGGTAAGGGGCTTGTTTGGGTTTTAAAAAGCTAAAGTGGAACCTTGCGCACGCACACATGCACAGACACACACAAACATAACATCAGTCATTCAGAAGTCAGGGTAAGTGAGTGATTGACGGGATGAGTTTGTAAACAAGGAATGCCACTGAGGTATTTATGTGACTGCCCCCCAGCCTGAAATTTTGCAGTGTGCGTGCGTGTGGTTTATTGCCATTAGGCGCATCTATAACAAGTCGGACAGAAACAAGTTTATGTAAAAGCAAGAAGTAAATGGAAGCTATCAACTAACTCTCTTTATGTACTGTATAACAAAAATTAAAGGATTGAATTACAATATTTGAGATTTGTAAATCAATCCAACCGTTCATAAAATGTACATTTAAATTCTGAACTAAATTTCAAAGAAATCCAATTTCTTCTCCGTGCATTCAAACTATATGTAATTCATATTTCTTTCCAATTCTATCTAACACCATGTGTCACTTGAAAAGGCGGAATATTTTGAGCACATCCGCGTCCCCCTTTGCGGGCACTGTCACCTTTTTCCCCAGACAGCTTCGTCATTAGATGTTAACGTGGCCGTCTTCTCCCAAGAGTGGCCAATTAGGTAATTTGAACATTATGTCTGTCTGGGCGATGCGACATCCCCCTTTGGTTATATGAGCATTACCCATGACTTTTATAGAGCCTGTGCGAGCCTGACAACAAAAACTGTGATTATTTATTTTTTCTGTGAACTGTATTAAATCACGAAAAACAGACATTTTGTCCTCAGACAGGAAAGAAAATGTTACTTTTACAATGAATCTATTCACAGTTTTCTGTGCTAAGTAGGTATGGCACAGATCTTTCGTCACAAAGGAACAAGGCCTCTGAGTCTTTGTGTTAAAGCCGAGGACTCGATATTGAGCTGTGATCCACTTTTTGAGGAATTGCTTATAGTTACTCTACAATATGTTAGCAGGAACAAGACGATTAATGATTTCAGTGTTCATGCTATGAATGGGATGTGATGCACCCAAGAGAAAGCCAGTATAGCCCTGAAAACAAAAAAGATTTGGATTATGAGATGAAATGACTCATTCAAGAGGTTTTAACAGTCACATTAATCAGCGTTCCCCTCTTGAAGATCCTGCACTATGGCCTAAACAGCTATCAGGCCATGATGGCTGCTCAATAATGCAGAAAGGTCCTATTTGGGTCAAGGATAGAATATTTCCAAGGAATCAAGAGGGCTGCAGATTTAATTATAATTACAGCAATATGCATATGAGGAGAAAAAAAAAACGAGCACACCCTGGCTTGCGTATAGCGGAAATAAGGGCAGTGTTTTCTTACCCATTTGGAAACCCAGACAAGAGCACTCAGGGTTAAGAACAGAACAAGTGTTAACCTCAGATAACAAGAGATGTCTGCTGATCTGACTAACAAAGAACAAGAATATATTATAGTAACGTGAGATACAACAATATCTGTACTTTAGCCAATGCTTGTGATTGAGTTCATGCTGGCAGCTATGGTCACTATGGTCAGATTTGTGTCGGGCCCGCAAATAATAAAATATGTCCGTAAGTTGACCAAAACGGTAAAAAATTTCTGTTGTTTACCTGTAGCTCAAATTTGGAAATAAATTTTGATATGCCCCATTCACTTCTCTGCTACAGTGTGAGTGCCAAGTGCTTAAATAATATTCAACAATGTTTATTTACTCATTTTGATTGTTTATATTAAGTCATTTGATTTAAAAAGTGATCTGTCTATTCTCATATAATATCGAATGTTTTGCATGCGTCTGAAATTGCTGTCCACCTTCTCTCAATGTATTATCTTCCCCTTTAAAAAAAAAAAAAAGTGACATTATGACCTGCAATATTCCTATTCCAGTGGAGGGTGAAAAAGTGGCTGCTTGGAGAATAAATATTGACACCTACGTTTGATAATTGTCATCATATTATGTGTGTGGTTCAATGTTGTGAAGCCAAACTGTCCACTCTGTTATAGTGACATATCAATTGATCCGTAACTTTTCACAAAATCAGAATTCACTTTGTAAACACTGCACTTTCAGCACATTCCCGAAAGAAGGTCCACAATGTGCACATAAAAGCATGTATACATGTACAGGTATATTGTCAGCTTGCTTTTAGTTTATTAAAAATCTACTCAAAAGAGTGAATATGAGATATAGTGGTGGATCTCAACTCTTTGGGTAGTAGAAAGCCTTAAAGCAACTTCCACAACAGTAATGGGACAAGTACCAAAAGAGCAGCATTTATTTCACTCTAACCCAGCCCTCCGAAATGTGACGGATAGGAAAGGAACGTTTCCTAAAAGATTAAGTGCTCAAGTACACGAAATGCTACCTGATGTCAGTCGTTTTCCTTCCTCCTTCTTCTCACGCCTGAAGAACTTCCAAAATCCAACGCAAGTGGCGTAGTGCCATGTTTGGTGTGTTCATGTTGAAATCCATCGGATAAAACAAATATTACCTGAAAAAAAAACACAAATAATGAATAAATAAAGGATAAAAGATTCTTAAAGAATGAAGTGGAACTATTTGTCTCTGCTGGAGGCAACTTCTGAATTGCTTCAAATGCAATGGAAGACGACACTCCCTCAACTGCGCTCATCTCCACCCTTTTCTCACCCGGGTCCTCCTTTCCAACAAACACACACACATGCACAGACACGCACTCGTACACACATGCACGCACACACATTTTGTCCAGATTGTCAACTGTGCCTCCCCACATCGCGTCTGCAGGCCTCCAGGCCTGAGCCAGTACTCAACTGTTTCGATTGCTGTTAAGATGTTAAACTTACATCAGTACAACGAGCTCGCTCTCTTTTTAGCCCCCAACCAGATGGTGAAGATGTTTGTTGCCAAACAACATTTCCAATGTCTGAGAAAGAATCTGTCAGTGTATTATGATTGAATGACAATAATACTACCAATGGCAGTCTTCTTGTGGATTTTGTCTTCTTGATATTATTTATGTGGGGTCCACTCATGAATGTCCAAAATTTCATGTTGTCAAGTCCAACTGGATTTGCTGGTTGCATTTTCATATTGGCAATAGTGAAATTGCATTTTGGGCCGTGAATTTAGAAAAAAAAGAACAAAAGAGACTCAAATATGTTTTTGAGCTTACCTTGAATGATCTTAAGGTTTGAGAATAACTAATGTAAACATTTGGTAGGAGGATATGAGTGTGGGACCCGAAGAAAATCAAGATTAGCTATGGCTCATGTCTTGAAGTAGTTAAGTGCATGAATGCTGGCAGTAGAAAAAAAAATCTTGGCACATCATTCAGGGACCCCTATCAACATTTCCTGCAAGATCATAAATACAGAGGCCTTGTTTGACCTTTTTTTGAGTCATCTATTATTTTTTATGACGGCATATCATATCATATATATATATATATATATATATATATATATATATATATATATATATATATATATATATATATATATATATATATATATATATATATATATATATGTTTTTTTTAAACAAGATAGTATTTTCCCTTGAATTGCATTGAAAGAATGGA
Organism: Hippichthys cyanospilos; assembly: GCF_059441005.1. Lineage (NCBI taxonomy): Eukaryota > Metazoa > Chordata > Actinopteri > Syngnathiformes > Syngnathidae > Hippichthys > Hippichthys cyanospilos. The sequence goes on from NC_142381.1 coordinate 6,621,898, forward strand.
ATTTTGTGCAGTTTTTTAATTTATTCATAAAATAAATATTTTGTATGCAACAAAAATGAATACAAATAACTAAATAAATGAAACAATGAAACGCAAATATTCAGAGGATGGAAAATGCCACAATCAAACGTTCATTATCCAGTTTTGAGTCTTTTTTTCTTAGTTGTTCTTGTCCCTTGTTTCAGCGTCTTGTTCGTTTAATTTTGTCCACCTGTCCTCGTCAACCAGTTCGCTTGTTTCAATTAAACTAAATTACACTAAAAAACTGTTACATATTTTACTATGCATTTATTACCTTGCTGGTACTGGTTTTTCGAGTCTCACTGTTTTTCTCTGTTGAATCGTTGTGAATTGATTTTTTTTCCCCTGTTTGCTGCCATTGTTTTTTTCTCAAGCTTATTTTACCATTATTCATCACTAGCTTTTATTATGTCTGGTATTATGATAACAACAACTCTTTTTTTGCCGTACTTATGACCCAAGATTGCTTTGTTTGTGGATTGTGCCTGCGGTTTATTTTGTCTGTTGTGTTTTATGCTTTAATGTTTGCAGTAGTCTTATGTTGGAATAACAGTTATGCAAGTACAGCAGTGATGTTGAATTCCAAGTCTTTCCAAGTCATCCTTGTTTTCTAAGAGTCTAACAAGTCAAAGAATACGTACCATCTGTAATGTGCCAAAGAGAGGGTGATTTGTCTTCAAAATCTCCTTGATTAGACACTTTTGTTGGTCTTTGGTTATCTGAAGAGAAATATAAAAAAAATAAATGAAGATAAACAATAAACTAAGTACGACTCTCACAAATGGTTATCTTCTTCTTCTACCCTTTTAATAGTTGCTTGGCCAAAGTAAACGACTTCACTGTTGCTTCCAGTTGATTTGGACGCAACCTCATCATAGTAGTGTAGTTGTGTAGCGTCTTGTAGTGTCTTGTGTCAGCCCTGCAAAACAAAATGCATGGCCTGGAGGCAGACTAATGAGGGTGGTGCTGGTATCTACTCCACCAACTGTATGTAAGTACGTACAGTATGCACGTGAATAAAGATGTGGGCTGTGCTCTGCCTTATCAACGTGGCACTCGGGTGCTGCGGCCCACATCAATCCAAACAGCCCGTGCTTGGTGTTCAACATCAGATAAGAGCAAGGCGAGAGCTTTAAAGAAGGGGAGTGGGGTGGGGGTGACAAATCATTGTGATAAATAGTGGAGATAATCAGGTCTGACCCTGGCATACTCACACAAGGCCTTTTGAATATTTCTGTAAAAGGAGCCACTTATCATGCAATGATGGCAAAGTGCATCATTTCATTATGCATATGATGTTATAGTATGTTGCACTGTTTGTTACTCGCGTCTGAATTATATTTAGTAATGCTGTTAAATGACACTGTCTGTACTTCAGAGTTTATTGGGATGAAAGTTATCCGAGCAGTGGTTGGCCGTGGGGGTCAGCAAGGCCTTCTCTGCTGCATAAACATACTCCGAATAATAAGGAGTAAGATGAATATTTTAAAATAAAATTATTACCTTTGGTCTGTACCCTGTTTGAAATCTACCTGAGCCTTTGTAACGATCACGATCATCTGGCCAGGGGGATACTGGTCTCTTGGTTTGGAGAAGACTACTCCATCATTGAATCGTGTTCACCCAGGTTTTTTATTATATGCCAGACAAACCCGTGATCATGATCAAAAATGTATTGTACAGCACCAAATACTTGAGAACCCAATCTTGAGTCCATCATGTTTGGAGAATGACCAGAGGTGCAACCATGGTTAAACGTAGCCTATCCTGTGTGTGCATCATTAATACATTAAAGATAACCTTTACAGAGTGTTTAACTTGCCCTTTAGAGCTGCGACAGAAGGTGAAGAAAAACTGCCTGAATCTGTCTCGTCCAACATTTGATTGCTGAAAGATGACACATGGACACATGGAGAAAGACTGCAGGAAAGGCAAGACACAGCATGGTCTTCCCTTGGCCTCGATATGCTATACTGTAACATTAGCAGTAACGATGATCACAAAACAAAAATCAACGCATGAATGTATGGATGAATAAACAGGAGACGTTCCGGTGCAAAACTGGAAAGAGAAGGGTGGAAGGGTCAGGAATGAATTTGTGATGGACCACATATGTCAAAGCTCCGAGGTGGACATCGGGAAAGGGGAGGAGGAGGTGGGAGTATGTGGTGGTGGGCCCCAGAAATAAATCCCGACAGAAGGTGGGCAGGTAGCCACAGCAGCAGGGGAACCTGAGCAGAAAAGCGCCTACAGGAAGTGAAAATCCTGATGGAGCCAAAGCCGTTGGTTCCACACTGTCACTGCTGCTTTTTCCTTTTCTGCGAAGCTCTGGGAAGTCTAACTCCAGTTTTTGAGGGCTACTAAACTACATGTTTAGATGTTTCCCAAATCCGACACTTTATACAAACGATCACTTCATCGGCAAGTTCTGCAAGAGCCCCATGACGATCCTGATCATTTGATTAAGAAATAGTGTTGCAAATGAAAGAACACATTTAACATGGAAACTACGGTACATATGTTAGTAAATTGCATTGTATATTTATTTTTTATTTTGGAACAGGTGCCTCTGCCCAATAAAGGCGGCCAAGCACTTCTCTGACTCGTGGCCAGATCATATTTTTTCAGGGAGAGCGTGCAGTGGAAGTGCTATGTTGATGCTAATTGTGAGACAATTGATTACATTCCACACGGGGGAGTAAAATTGCTTACATACCACCTGAGGGATCAGATCAATTCCATTCCACCTGAGAATGGAATTGATTACATTCCGCGTCGAGATGAAAAGAAAATTGAAGCAGGCGCCCGCAGAGAGGGAATGGCAAACGTCTCGTCACCCGATCCGGCGGTGTTACGGCCCGTCGACTGCCTGGAGATGGGCAGATAGCAGGAGGAAAAAAAAAAGGCAGGATTGGTCACAGACCATGAATGGTGTCGTACTGACCTCCAGGTTGTGTCAAACTTTCATTGACCCCTCCCTCCCAAAATAATAACCCAGTTATGATATGAAAAATATTTGCCACAGCATTCTGTTTCAACACATCATTGTTATTGTTAATGATTGAAATAATGTTAAGGATTGTGATATAATAGTGCCTTCAAAACAACGATCTACATAAAGTTTCGGACTAAGTGCATTGTAATAAACAGACTTGCCTTGGTTTATGTCCATAGAAAACAATTGTAAGTAGGTGTCTGTCAATCAATGCTAATTGTGTTTTTTCTGACTCAACTTTGAATTTATTTAGGTCAGCAACATGTTGCTTTGTGTCATGAATTTTGTGCAGTAATTAAATACCTTTTTTTTAAGTAAAACAAAACAACAACAAGATTACAATTCACAGGAGGAGATCTTTAAACAATTGTATTATGCAGATGGCGAACAAACGTGCTCAAGTGAGAGAGACTTTTAACAAGAAGAAATGAATTCAGCAAGATGGAGAGATTAGATTAGAGGAAAGGGAAAATTTGAGTAAACAAAGCAAACCAGAAGCTAAATGAACGGCGTCGGGGTCACGCAAAGCCGTGTTGACAAAATAATGAAAACAAACCGTGGGATAACAGGGAAGAAACGTTCTGTTAAAAGCTTTGTTGCTGAAATAACGCTCTGAAACTAGTTTAAAAATGTTTAAATGAGATATAATTAACTCAATTGATACGAACAAGAACAAAAAGTACATTACAATCATGTGTATAGTCATGTGCTGAGGAACAAAAAGGCAGATGGTACATGAAGCAGGAGGTAGGATATGCTGGTCCAATTCTTGTGTGTGTATGGGTGCAAGTGTGTACATGTGTGCGTGTGGTTGTGTGCGACTGTGTGTGTGTGTGTGTGTGTGTGGGGGGGGGGGGGGGGGGGGGGGGGTTAACAGCATGACACAGGAAACAAATGCATGAGGGACAGGATTGTACTTGGGGTTAGATCACCATTCTACAACAATGCTTCTCAAACTTCTTACAAGTATAATCATTATAATACAGTAACATACCAGAACCAGGTTTAAAAAAATGAAATCAATCATATGCTTTCAGTAATACGAAAGACATGTTAATCAAAAAGCAGGCAGAGGCTCTATTCCTATGAAGTTTATTTCATGTTATTCTAAGACACTGTAACACTATGCACATTTAGAGAATAAACACCACACTTAAATATTGAAAAATAACAAACTGAAAGGTAACTTTCATTTGAAGCCACTGCGACTCCCTGCACACTTTGTCACATATAACCACATATCTTTCACATACAGTATCACAAGAGGGAGCCTGAGTACCACACTTCAGACAATATTACAGAAAATATGAGGTCAGATTTGCTCCTAGATAGTACAAGTGATTTTATCATGAGTGTGAATTAGTGTTTACAGACTTATTTGTGTTCAAATATAATACATTGCAATGCATTGAGTCCAAGTTAAATAATCAAAGACACTGTTGACTTTTGTCTTAGATATAAAAGCCATCATTCTGCCGGGCCTTTACTTTGACTTGTGAGTGAAAATATAAGACATAAGAGCTGTGCGGTATACCGGTCACCCAGTTTGTCAGTTAATAATTCACCAAAAAAGGCTTCAAGAAAATTAGACCTTGCCTGTTAAAACATGCTACCTTGGAAAAATCTGTTTAATACAAATCCCATCGATATGCTAATGTCAGCATTGAAAGTTGCAGGTTTAAAACAGGGGATGTGAAAACAAATGATGGTGCAAAACACCTATACAGATATTAGAACAACCTTCAAAGGTATATTTTCCTTATCTTCTATGAAAAATTGCTTTCAGCAGCTGAGTCACTTACATTCATAAAAGAAGTAATACAATTCTTGTTCATTTGTATGCAACTGCATACAAACTGCATTATATTGCCTCACAAACACATCAGAAAGAGCAACACAATGAATTGGATTTGCCCAAGGAACTATGATTGACCAACTGTTTTATATTTGATGAATTTAATTGATTTTATAAAGTGTAGCAATATAGAGTGTTGCTACTCCTTATTTAACAAAAAAAAACGTTTTTCTTTGTTTCGTTGGGGAAAGTGGAACTGATTGACTGCATCGACTGCATGCGTCGAGTAAAGGATGTGGTCAAAAAAACAAAAAAAAAGGTTTTTCAAGACGTCCGTGTACAGAGTGAGTTGAAAGGAGGTCAGAAGAAATCGAGGTCACGCTTTTTACCAAAGGAAAGTAAAAAAAAAAAAAAAAAAAACAGAAAGTAGGACGATGCCGCAAGGTGACACAAAAGCACGAGGAATCAAAATTCAATGGTCTTCCTTGACACCCACCACCACCTCTTCCTTCTCCCGCCTCCTTTCCAAGTCAATGTTCCATACCGTGACCTTGACACCCTCGTCTATTGATTTTGTTTTCCCAGCATGCGCTCTGCTACGAAACAACGCCGAGTAAAAACACAAATACAAAACTGACCTGTGGGCATGGCACAATGTCAAGCGTTATGGACAGACCGACTTCGTCGGGTACAAGCGGTTACTTCCCCGTGCACAAGTAGGTTTTAGTAAAACACAAGTACACAAGTGCTGTAACGCGTGTGGCAGATAGTGTACCGAATGTTTACGGGCCATTAAATTAGGGCTGGAGTCCTTTGCAATATAGCCTAACCTCATGTAGATTCTAAACAGAATTCAAAGCAACGGATGGTAAAGTGTAAATGTTTCTTTATCAAAACGAAACAAACAGGGGAGCCATGTTCTTGTACTTACAGAACGTTCGATTTCCTTCTCCCTCTTCACATAAGACAATATGAACATGATCAACTTTTCAACAAGTTCTTTACAAAGCCAATTAAAAGTGAAAATGGCTGCTAATTAGTTTTGATTGGGGAAATAGATTGTTTATGGTGTCAGATCTCCCTGAGATGCTAAAGTGTCACTGTGATCTGTTTACTCACGCATTTTCACCATCAGTATTGTCATCAAGCGCCTTTGAAGGCGGTTAATCGAGGTGGCGGCGGTATTTTGGAGTGAACAAAGTACTCACCCCCCCACGGATGCAAGCTCCTCGCCATCCGTGCCGATGCTTATTCTGCAGCGTGCAAAAAGCTTTGGCCATTGTTGATGTCTGATTAGAACGTCTGATTTCAGGCTTTTGAGTGAAACTCTGCCTCAGCTGTCGAAAGGAGGCGATTCTTAGCCATTGTGAGTCTGGAAAAAATTCAAGCAGATAGTCATGTTTTTCCCCGTGCAACAAATGATAACAACTTTGGAGTAAACTGTAGTAATGTGCTTGTTGCTCTTTTATCTTCTGCTTTCTCTTGCATTTTAACAGTTTTTTTTTCTCCACAGATTTAACTGAGTTTATTATTCCTGTGTTGGCAAAGCCGCTTATTTCCCGCCATGTGCCACTGCTGTCAACAAAGTGAAATTTAAATGTTGCCAGCACACAAATGACAACACACACAACTTTGCTACTTTCACAAAGAGCAAAACGGAAAAGTTGGCTCCTTGCGATACTCTGCAGCAATGAAACATGATCCAGGCTTTAACCACTTCAATATATATTCAAAATAGAACTAATGCAAAAGGATTTCCATACTGCATGCAGAAATACACAAGGAATTGTTTACTAATTAAAACTGTTATTTACATCAAAATATCTTTTACATTAAACAAAAGACATCTTTATGATCCGGATGATGTTTTATGACCTGAACTGGCTTAGTTGACAGCTGTCCATTTTGAATAATGTTTTGACCACGTTTAATAGGAAAAGTTGGTGTTTTCAAAATTTATATGTGGTAAAAAAAAAATATATTCAAAACTTGATGGAAAGAAGAAATATGTCGGTGTGCCATGAACTGTCGGTAACGTAATAAACAGACAAGGGCGTTTCACACTTTCCAATTGACACAATAGTTCTCAGGACATGATGTCTGTTTATTTCTCCTGGTAAACCTTGATCATCATTTTCATCTTTCATCCTCTGCTTGTCCTATTCTCCTCCATGGTCCTCCAAGGACATCACATCAACATGGTAATGATAGGACAGCACCGAGCACAGCTGTGACTTTTCAATAGAAAATAACTCCACATTCTGATCATTTTTTAAAAATCTGTCTATTGCTTTAATATTAGCAACCTATACCATCTTGCCATTGTGAGTGCGGCAGCTTAAAAATGTTTTGCATTTTGCAATCTGCGAAACAGCATAACAGCATTGAGCACAAGAAATCATGTGCATGTTAAAAATAAAAAATCACCCAAAATCTAATATTAATAAAGTATTATACTTAGCCAGATTTTCATTCCAAAACTGCAAATTATCAGACCAACTCATGTTGTAGTAGAGAGCGGAAAACCCGCTGCAAGTCTAGATAAATTATGCCTGCCCTCTAACTGTGAATGTTGGTATTACAAATAGGGGTTGTCCCAATCGCTTCCGAATTTGCAGCGTGGAGCTCAGATACTGAGATAAATACTAATATAAAGTCAATACAATATGATCATGAATGATACACTCAGTTTTAGAAGAGAATATTCAGAAACAGTAGGCAAGAGAAAATATGACCCATTTATTCCAAACGTGTTAGATAAATTCTACCTCAAACATACTCATACTCTTTGAAGTGCAAAGTACAATTCAAATTCATCTATGCATTCAAACTGGAATGCAGTGTTTGTGTATGACCATTAATATCAGAGATTTGGGATGTTGATATGATCAGATGAAACGGTTGTTTTGCTTGTGTTTGTTTTTCTTTTTTTTTGGGGGGGGGGGGGGGGGGGGGGTCTTGAACAAGTATCCACACCTGAACAAAAGTATATAAACACTGACTGGCCGGAAATTTGAGTATAAACCAAAGAGAGTGGATTCTCGATAGGGATTGGACAAGTATTGAAGTAAAAGAAAAAAGTAGTCTTTAACTTGGACACATACAAATTAAGATTTTATGGAAGGGAAGCAGAAATAAAAGGAAGAAAATGGGTTCAAGAGCAGTAAGGAGGGATGCATGAATTAACCAGACGAGGAAGGTCAATAGTTAAAAGCTGTCAGGGAAAAAAAAAAAAAGTTCAGTAAAATGAACTGTGTAATGTGTACCTTACCTGTGGTCCAGCTTATATTTTTCATGTATCAGGTCATCGAATCTGACATGACAGGTGTAGTTTAAGCCTTTTGACTAATGAGTTTTACGATTTAACCACGTGTTCCCAATTCTGATTTCTGATACAACCACTGTGCCGTCTTGAATATAAGCTTTTCATACTTCATTTCTTCTTGGTTGCGCTAGCTCGTACTACAGGTGGTAGATACAAGAACTATATGCTATGGGCGGTGAAACTAAGAGACACCAACACAGTCGTGAATAAAAACAATAGTAACAGCTAAACGGATTTTAAGTATAAATATGTCACCAAGTTTATCATTGAGATGTTTATTCTAGTTGTCCATTCTTCGTGATAACCCACAGGGGGCGATGTTGCTTCAGAAGAGCATCCTAACAGCACTTAGACATTGCGCTCAGCGTCAAATACAGTACAGTACTTCCATCTAAAAGACAAGTTTCAGTAACTAAACATACTGTACAAAGCAACAATTCAATTCCAGAACTTTTTTTCACTTGACAAAACTCCTTAACGTGTGTTTGACACGTTTATACTGGTTTTACAGGCTAATACAAACGTCTGCGTTCATCTTAAATGGTCAAAATGGCCTCTAAATAAAAGTAGATTCGGATACAAAATTTGGGAGATCCTGACCCCATAGATTGTGAAAGTATACAAAGTGTTCATAGCTCATGAAACCCAAGCCTGAAAGTTAGTCATACAACAAAAATGACTTGTAACGATTTGCTTATTTAAAGGTCAATTCAGAACACTTTTTAGGTGGTGGTATGGAAAATGTCTCATTTTGAGGCATTTAGGCAAAAAAATATAAAATAAAATCTCATTCTTATGTCATGGCCAGGACACTTAAAAAAAAAAAAAAACAAAGAACAAAAAAAAAAAAACCCTTGCAAAACGTTGATGCCCCATGAAACAGTAAAAAAAAAACCTGTAGTCAACCAGTAAAACAAGAATTGTCATTTTGGATTAAAGTTTGAGATAAATTGCCCTTTTAGAGGGCATCAATGCTGTTTAGCTTCATCTAACAACGTTGACCGTGTTTAAATCTCACTTTGGAGCACAGGAAGAATTTTTTTTAAAATGTTCAAAAGTGGATTTTACTTCCCAGGAAACAATTACAGGCCCTGTTTAAATTCACCCAAACATTTCTGCAAGGCGAAGGACGAGATCATAGTTCAAATTTTGAGAATGTCAAAGTAATCTTTAATAACCTTGAGATGATCCAAATCTAATTCCAAATCACTACCAGCAGACTTTCAAACCTGCTTACGGCGGTTTTATATATAGTGAAAAATAGAGCCCCCTTTTCCACCGTTTGAACACTTGGAAAGATCGCCATTTTTGGTCAGATCTAAAGGCAATTTTCACATTTTGAGTGAGTCAGTTTACTTTCTACAAAATTGGGATTAAAATCTCATTTGAAGTCACCAACAGGACAGTTGAACATATTTCAAATGGTTTTATGCCCTGGTGAACAACGTTAACAATAGAGCCCTGCTGTCAACTTGACTACTTATGCACGGCCATTTGAGATCAAAGGTTGAAGGCAAACATAACTATGAATGATTCACATACATAAATGACATATTTAAGGGCTGGTATCATGTCCTGGTGAAATATTAAAAGCCATTTACTTCACTTGAACACTCAAGTGATTATTTTGGCTCAAAAGCAAATGGCTCAAGTTGGGATTGCACGTTGGATAAGTCAAATTAGCTTCAATACAAATAACAAAAATCGAAGTGACAGCGCTGATAGATGTGCTGTTGCCATGTTATCCAGGATGCTGTAGAAAGTGGCACTAATTACCCACCTTAAAAAAAAAAAAAAAAGCAGTGCTTCCATCCAGGATATTTGTACAATCTTTCAAAAAAAAGGAAAGAAAAAAAATCACATTATAATGTGCTTCAATTGTTCACCACCAGTTATCCCTCTACCCAGTGAGTGTCGGGCCACCGTGGGCCATTTTGTCTTAGTAGAACCTCTTGTTTCGCTCCTGTCGCTTCTGGAAGACCACAGCGCCCACAACGCCGCACACCACAATGCCCAGCAGTGCACAGAGCAGGAGCAGGAACACCTTCCAACCTGTGAGTGGCGTGCCACGGAAGTTGCCCGTCGGATCGTCGATGTTGTCTGTGGGGGAAAGCAAGTTGCGTGAAATGGGAAACATGAGAATGTTGACTTTAAGTGATTATAATGTTCCTTTCTGGATGGATGGATTTGTGCATTCAAAAGTTTAGAGAAGATCAAATTCAAATTTCAGAAAGGGGGCAAAATGCATATGTATTGGCAATAAGTTCATTGTCATTTGCTTTATATGTAAGCAATTGTCAAAACTAAAACTTAAAAGTGAAAAATGTGATTTTTTTTTTTAATCATTACTTTTTATGGCTATAACGCCCAGCACAACATCACACTGGCATCCCATCAAACCAGACCTTTGGGCGACTTGAGCAGGCTGACGCTTGGCTCGATCTTGGTCCAGTCCAGATTCTCCTCCTCGGGCGTGTGCTCCACCATCAGCTGGTACAGCTTCATTGAGATGATGTCATGGTTGTCTACCACAAGGAGCACAGAAGTTAGGTACACTGCCAAGATCGAAGGCTACTTTCACACTGCATGTCAAATTTGATATTTTTTGCCTCTACATGACATTCAAATCCAAAGGAAGAACGTTCCTTTAACAAAGTGTGCCAACACTATTGAACCAATATTGGAATATGTTCAAAATGTCTTTTTCTCATGTTGTTACTATAAACTATACACACTATAACAAGTTTGTTTCATTTTCCTTGTAATCTTATGTAATCTTGTCCAACTTTCTTCTGGAAACTTACTGCATGAAATCTTGTGAGTATGCACATTTTTTATGTTACTATTTTGCATTCTTACGACAAATTTTGGTTCAAGTCATTTGTAAACTTAACAAACCAGAAAGATCTCCCGTGGCTGCTGAGGCGCCAAAGAAATATCCCGTAGGAAGACGAACGCCTCCAATGTCGATGCATTCCTTCCACTCGTTTTTGTCGTCCACATCCATCATCACCTGCGGGGACGACAACACCGCGTCAAAACCCTAGATCGCAAAGTTCCACCCGCATACCGTTGTCATAGTATACATACGGTAAGTCTCCCCTTGGAGTAGCGGATGGCGAGGTAGGTGTCAAACTCTCTGTTGCGGATCTCTGCGGAGCAACCCCCCAGCTCCGACGAGCGTCCGTCTTTGCCATGGTCGTAACTCAGCGAGCCGTTGTTCACCATGGCCGAAATGTAGGGGAAAGAACGCTGAAGACACCAATGTTCACACATTCATTTTAAAACAGTCTTGTATGCAAATTTGAAATTCATGTAAAAGTTGAGAGCAAAATGCTGAGAGCTGATGCTTCTGCATGAAAAAAGCAATGGTTAAAGAAAAAGGGAAAATCCAAAGACCATGCAAAGGTGATTGGTGGATATGGCAGATCTGTCTAAAAACTAATGCAAGTAAATGGACTGAACCAAAAAAAGCCACTTATTATCTTAAGTTTACGCCTCCCATTCACTCACAACGTAACCTCCACTAACAGGTTTTTAAGAGAACCTTTGTAAACAACCTGTAAGTGTCCGCTTTAAATTATGAGCAATTGTCAGCAGGGCCATTGTCAATGGCTGACAGGAACATAAAATGAATGGAAAAGATGGGAGTGGCACTTTAACTTAAAAATGAAACTGGCGACAGCATGCTGACGAGAAGGTCAGCACTCACGTCGGCCGAGTCATCGTTTGAGTACGTATCAATAAAAACCGCCAAGCCGTGGAAGATGGCGTGGTCGGTGAACACTGGCCCTGAGGACAGAGGAGTCGGTCAATGGTGAAGCGTGGGTGGCATACACTTACGTCCATGCCCTGCTGGTCATTGCGGAAGGTGTCCAGAAAAATGGACAGGCCCAGAAACTGATCCTGATTCCCAAAGACCGAGCCTAAGATGGAGGCAAAGAGCATGTGATACAGCAGTATGCTTACGCGGCTACTTCGGGAACAATGGGAGGGAAAGATTTGAAGCATATTGTATATAGTAAGTGAGAAATACAAGGTAGTACAGGAAATAACCACAATGTACATGATGTCTATATTCCATATGATTTTGCCATAGATTTCTTTATTCAAGTTGCCATCTTGTCATATGTTACCCTACTCATTGTTGGCATCATTTCTCATTAGGCAAGGTTGGTGCAGCACAGGATGCAAACATTTGATCAATTTGCCCTTAGGTTTCAACACACCAGGCCAACAGTGGGCCAATGTTGCCAAAGTTTGGCTAAAGTACAGTACTTAGGCATATCTGGATAGGAAAAGTGGCAGTGGATGAACAGTAACAACTCCACACTGTGCCAACTACTCCAAACTTTCTGTGAATGCATGGATGTACCATGCATGTAACAACATTAAATGTAATGTAATGCAATTAAAAACAACGGCTTAATCTTACCTGAGATTTCTGTAATTAGTAGCTACAAAATATGCAAGACCAGTAGCCATGCTTACCTGAATGCAGTCTGTCTTTTGTGTACCAAAAAGCGATGCCATCGCCATGGAGATTCTTTTTTCCATGCCCATGGATTTTGAAGTGGATGTGCATCTCCCAGTCTTTCAGGTAACACGGCTAAATAAAACGACATCACAACAAGCTTTCAACGATCACTTTGTTATTTTGTTTTATTGCACAGCTACATAAAAAATGTTGTTAAAAGGCAGTGTAGAATATTGTCTGTACTGAAAATGCTTGGGCCCAACCAATTCCTTGGTTGTCAGATTTTAAGGCCAAGTGTATTTCTTTTCAAAACACTGTAGGCCAGAAAAATGTCAATTAAACCCAAATCTAGTCTTAATTTCAAATGAAACAATAAAGGCTGCTACGATTTTTGTAAAATGGTGAAGGCTGTTAAGATTATTGTAAAACAGTAAAATATTTTGCTTATAATTTTATAATTTCTAACTTTGTTGTTGTAAGTGTTAAGAGACAAAATATTATCACTGTTAATTTTAAAAATCATCATTCAATTAATTGCTTATTGTGAGGTTTTTTTTTTTTCCAGGCATTATGAAGAAAGAACATTATATGCATATATTCAGGCAATGATTGAAGAGATCAGCCAGGAAGCTAAAACTTGTACACAAATGGGTTTTTCAAATGGACAATGACCCTAAGCACACTGCCAAAATAGTTAAAAAAAATTGTTTGATAACAAAGTCATTGCTTTGGAGTGCCCATCACAAAGCCTTGATCTGAATCTCATTGAAAATGTGTGGTCAGATCTGAAAAGAGGAAGGTTACCCGAAATGTAAAATTTATGGCTTAAACTGTACCTACTATATATTACATACAGAGAATGTGGGATGTGGAGAAATTGTTGAAACTGAAATATTATCAGCCAATCATTAGTTTATATCTTGTACAATATATTTGGGGGGAAAATGTGCTCACAACAGTATTCCAGATGGATCCCTGCCTGCTTCTTTCATCCGGTGTGAGTCGTACGTATGAGCTGGTCACCAAGGTGCTCCCCGAGAAGTCCCATTGGCTAGATGGGCTGCTACCCACGCCTAATATAAAACATACAACTGGTGTGTGAGTACAACACAACATATTTCAACAATCCCCAACCAGCTGGAAATTCATAGAGATTCTGTGTGATGATTTAAAATTATTAGATCCTACTTGAAACCCTACATTGTTCACCTAACCCTGGCATTAACACAACCTTTTAAAACTCTGACCTTAACATTGTTTGAAACCCTGGACTGATCGAGAAATCCTAATTTAAAAAAGGTTGTTACGTGATCTGGATATTTGGAGCTACAGCCGCGTCAGAACGGTGTACTCCTTTTTATAAAATTAAAACCAAGAGCAAATCATTTTAGAGTATCTACCCTTTTGCAGTGAATCGGAGGCACTTTAAATTGTGTCATCGTATTATTCATTGTAATGGGATTTTTAAATTGTGTCATCGTATTGTATTGTAATGGGATTTTTTTTTATTGTTTAAAGCCACATTTCCTTTTATAATTGGGCGTGGACAATTGTCAGTTGTTTCGTCCTTAAAAGCGGTTGCTTTTTCATTTTTATTGAGTTGAATTTGTTAAAAGTCTTTATTAATGATGGGAAAAGTTAAGACATTTTTTACTCAGTTTGTCGAAATTATTATTTTCACAATATCATGACAACCTGGCAGTTCAACCGCGCCGTTGAATAATTGCAAGATGAATTTACAAAGTGATTGGAAACCAACCCCAGAACTACTGGTTGAACACACCGCAGTTTAAGTAAATACCGTGCGCCACCATATAAAATGTTTGGAAGAAAAAAAAACGTTTTACAACTATGTCTGGAGTAGTAAAATAAAGCGAGCGAGCTCAAGTTGACGTCTTCCTACCTTGGTAGGGTTTCATCAACGAGTGTTCTCGTTTAAGATGTTCTGCGTTTCCATCCGTAATGTCGCCGCATACTGGCTTCAGTACAGCCACATAAAAGAGAAAGACACATTCGGCAACCCTTCTAAAACTCGCCATGTTGAAACAAATTGTTTGTTGGCAAAAATAAAATGCAAATACTCTTCAAAATACACGACCCACAAACTCCATAAAGAAGCCGGTACGTCCCCCTGTTTTCTTCCGGAAAGAAATGACCAACCAGACAAAATGCCCCCCCCCCCCCCCCCCCCCCCCTCCCCGATCTCAAGGGGCAAGGTGGGTTCATTTTTAGTCAATAATCATTCGCGCCTAATACCCCTCTAAATTTTCACATTTCAATGTTCGCGACTGTGTATTTGTAATCTTAACAGTTAGTTTTCCGAGAAAAAATACGTCTAGTTCAGTTTGTTTCTGAACGGAACATATTTTTTAAGGACACAAGAGGCGAGCCAATCAAAGAAAAGCACATCGCAAAATAAGCCAATCAATTAGAACCTATCGTTCAACTTTACGCCACTAGATGGCAGTAAATAACAAAATGTAAAGGACCAGAATTCAAACGTCGCTCTCAAACCACACGACTCTAGACGAAAATGTTACAGTATTGTGAAATAAGTCGACAATAATATTAGGATGATCTTTGTGTGTTTTCATTGTATTATTTATATATTTTACCTGAAACAGACTTATGACCCTAATTTGAAACCCTTGATTCAAACCTTAAGATTTTGAGAGCTTGCATGTGGATTTGTCCTTGAGTTTAAAACAGTGCCCCTCTAACAAAACTGCTCCCCTAAGGAAAATTGGTCTCGAACCGCCACAGATTGAAACCCTATCCAACTCAAAACGCTAAAAATAACAATGAAAAGATGCGTAAAATTCCTTTAAGTCTGCTGAAGCCAAAAATCCACAAGGACCGGTCTCAGTCTTGTCCAGAGACACATGATAAAAGTCATTTTGACTCACCATGTGTCTTGCTCTTCTCTGCAAGCTACCACAACAATGAGGCAGTATAATTTTTATTGCCTTCCACTGGAAGATCTGCAGAGTTAACCCAGCATCTTAACCGTGCAAGGATTTCACTAATGTTAGCCACCAACATTCTGTCGTGCATCTCTCTTTATGTATGTATGTGTGTGTGTGCATCCAAAAGCTTCAACAACAAAAATCTTGTTGTCATTTAAGCATAAGAGCAAAAATGCCGCAAAAGGCTCACTTTATGTCAAGTAATGAGATTTCTTTAGTTTGAAATCCAAATTTAAAATGACAATATGTACTATTTAGACCATTGTTCAGTTTGAAAACACACTATTAATTTCAATAAGGTGTAAATAATGTGTTCTGTCCAACCGCCATATATTTTATATACTGTATATTTGTAGGTCTACAGTAGTAATCGCTATTTATATTACATGGTGCGCGCCACCCAGATGGGGGCAGTCATGTTTCTTTTAGCTACGGAAAGCGAAGGAGGAAAACTTTCGCCAACGTAAATCAAATCATGTTTTGGATGTCAGTTTGTATCTTGTGTGCAGCCAAGAGTTTCTTGTTTGTATGTCACTGGGAAAAAAGGAAATACATGGTTCATTAAATGCACAAGGATCAATGATCAGGTTTGGAGTTTGATCGACTAATATTCTATACATTTGAGTTAACCCACCAAACATAAAACAAAACTGCAGCAACGACGTCAGAGCAGAGTTACAAAGTATGGTCTCTCTGTGACACCGTAGTGTGCCTGCTGCATTCACTTAACACCAGTAAACGGCAACTTTAATTAATCCATATCTACTTTAACATCCAAATGCTGACTCGAGTCATGAGCTCAACACTTTATGGATACTGACCCTTGATTTCTGGAGCATGCAGGTATGTTGACGGGTTCAACACCAGCGCTCCGCAGCGTCGTCTGGCTTCATCCGATGTGCATCAGATGTGACCGGTCTGATGGCACATGACCAGATGAGCAAACCATAAAAGGTGCTGCGCTCGTTTGGATGTTAGTTGTCTCGGCTTGTGTCTGGGGAGCAGCAAGTTTAATCACACATGGGGCTGTGAGGGCAATGGAACACAGGGCAAGGAAATGGTGGATGAAATGTCCCTGATCGCTGGGGAAAGCTTTTAGGATGCAAAAGATAAGTGGTGTTCAGATGGGTTGGATTATTACTTTTGATTTGTGAAAAGCACTGTGAGTCAGCATTGCTGCCTCACAGAAATCCTTTTTTTTTGCTTTACATCAATGGCACTTCCAATTTAGTTTTAAAGGGGGAGTCAACTCATATTTTTTTGTTTACGATACGTTCTACCAAGCTCAGAGGTCTGTAAATTGTTATCTGATTAATATTGCATTTGTGAAATATGCAAAGTCCACACGCTTTTATCCATCTTGTTTGGCTGCTACTTGCTGTTGGCTGAAAATGACTTCACAGTTGCTTAGGGAACGATCAATCTCAGCTCAGCTTTTGAAAGTCATGTGACCAAACTTAGAAAACACGTGACTTCTTTATGAAGAGCAAGCGCTGAGGTTTAGCCGTGAAATAGGCCATAGATTGGTAGATTTGTGACACATTTCATTCTAATGGGAATGGCAGCATTTGTGGAAATGAAGTTGGTCTGGGAGGTATTTCTCAAGAGGACAATTTCAAGGTGTCCTTCAGGCTGAGCAGTTTGACAGCTTCAGTCCTATGCTTTATTACAAAAAGACGACAATAACTGTCTTGTTGACAATCTTAGATTCATCCATTTCTATCTATTTCTACAAAGCTGCTACATCAAAAGTAATGGAGATTTTATCATGACATCCGTCATGTGTCCTAAAACTTCAGACCCTGGGACTCAGCATTAATTAATTTTTTAATTAATTAGTTTTCACCCTAAAACTCTGAAAAAACGTTTGCTGTGGTCACTGAATTCAGCCACCAGCTCTTCTCTAAGATAAGCACAGATGTTGTCGTACGCTGCGCCCGATTTGAAGGACATAAACACCTTTCTCATAGGTGCACTTATTTAACCACTATATTAGATACTCTGCTGTGTCCTGTGTGATTCTCAAACACACACGTTTCTCCTCTGGGCATCATTCAGGGATTATCTTATCTAATTTTATTTCACTCCACACATCCACGCATCCATTCATGGTTTTAACTAATGGCAGAGACATGGAAAGTCTCCTGAGGCCTAATCAATGAGCTGGACTATCGATGGGGAGGATAGATCAGTGGATTAGACCAATGATGCATGTGCGGTGTGACAAGAAGGCTGAAACATTTTCCCGTAACGACGTTTTTATCTCACCTCTTAATGGCATGCAACCTCATTTTGTTTCTGCAGACGTCTCAGATCTTGCTGGGTAGCCGTGCATTGATAATTGCGGAGCTCGTTCAGCCTCCAAATTGTGTTACCAGTACACATGCGGCACCGTGGCGGATGTGACGGAGATACATTGTCAAATGGCACTGATGCTGATCATGATAACATCTTAATATCTTTGAGGCTCGTTGGTAAGTGTGGCAAAAAAAGTACAGCAGTACTTGTACGATTACAAGTTCTAGTAGGTTTGAACGTACCTGAAAATATCTTTTAACATATTTGCCAGTGGGGCTTGGTGGAGGAGTTGTAACGTAACACACAAGTTGTGCTTTTTGAGGACTATACATTGTCATGCTTACAAGAAAAGTGGTTAAGATTCTTATTTAACTGTCTTTGCTGTTTACAATACAGGAAACAGCAAAGGGCACTGGAATGTTTTAGAGATTTTCAACTGAAAGAAGTTAACGTGCATTTCCTTTAAAATCACAAATTTCCATTTGCAGTCAGTTGAAAATAACATTTACACATTTATTCGAGGCTCAGGTAGCAACAAATTGACGCTCATCTTTTTTCTAGGTTTGATCATAGGTTCACAAGTTGAGACATGAAGATTGTACATGAAAAATAGTTTTGAAATTTATTATTGACAAAGTATTCACTTTTTACAGCAGGAAGTGGCTTAATAAGTATTCCTTTAGATATGTGTGAGTATTAGTAGATTTTAAAAATATCCACTAAAATACACCTGCTCTATAAATAAATTATGTGCAGCATACATTATACACATAGGGTATATGTTTGTAATGTACTGTATACTGTAAGGAAGTATACTTGTTCCATGTTGTAATCGAGCCAGTCAGCAGCAAAGTCCCCCAGGGACCCCAAAATCTTTTTTTAATCTTCTTGTGCCGGCTGGCTTTATTTTTAATGAAAATGGGAGAAGCTGAATGAAGAGGGACAGAAGTGTGATAAGGCTGACATTAGGCCTTCAAGCTCTCATTTCATGCCTCCAGGGAGCGAGACCTTTACGCGCCATTTCATTAACACGCAAACGTCTCGTGGGCATACATCTACCGGCAAGACCGCTCACCTGGACGTGATTGGAAATCCATAGAGTTCTTGGGATAAAAGGGTGAGGCGTCAGAAGCTGTGAGGTTCAATTTGACTGCGGATTATTTTGAAGTGTTGTGTCTATTTCCACTGTGCAGTGTGGCATGTTATCATTACTACTTGGTGAGAGAAGCAATCGCAGTAACACATATGACACATACAATGTGACTTAAGCTCTTTCTGGATTATTTCTAGTCGTAGTATTTCTCTTGTGCATAATAGGTCCTCTCTACTAGGATTACTGATTTTGATATTTCTTTTGAGGCTGATTCTATGCCTCATTTGCATGGCTGCAAATTCAATGCTTCTTTAGGGATGTCCCCGCTTCCGTTTGCTCCACTGTGCACCTTGTTGCTAAGCTACTTTGCATTCAGGCTGCCCAGTGTGTAGCACAATGAGAATACAAACACTCACGTTTTTATTTTTTAATTCCCCCAAAAGCTGACCGTAACCACATTGTGGTTGGAGATTCGTGATGAAAACCGACTTTGCAGGTTGTGCTCAACTCTCTTTGAAAGTGTTATTTAAGAGAAGGAAAACAAAATCATAAAGGTTAAGATTTAGATTCAAACAGTTTTGTTGATATCAATGTGGGCATTTTGTTTGTAGGCGTTTGGAATGCAAAAGTAGGTTGTATGCAAAAAAATGTACAAAAAGAGCTTAAGAAAATCCAATTAATTACAAAGAGTGATACTTTAGCTAGAGGATTGATATATAAGATTGAGAATTCTGTATTGAGATCTTAATATTTTGGTATGGATCCACCTATCCGTGATGCTTATTCAAACATACAAAAACTCTGTCCTTGTTTGCGAGCAGCCTGGTTGTTGCCACTGTGAAATTGGCAAATACGTGTAAATCCTTTACCTGCTACACAAGCAGCTCAGCAGCTACAAGAATTTCACACACTGTCCATGCTTTTCTTTCCTTTGAAAATGTATTCGTTTGAAAACGAATTTCCAGTAATGTGGAGTCAAGTATAGCTATCGTCTCCCGCTGCTCACTCCCTGCTTGATGCTATAAATATTACTGGACTCGCTCTGAACCAATTAGAGGGCGCAAAAGTGCTGACGACCCCAAATGTCTTCAGGCGGACCCTAAATTGTAAACTGAAATCTGATTCACAAAAATTAAAAAGCTATCACGATCATTATTTAATTGCAGAATGAGGTTTGTTTTTATATATCTGATGTTTACTTAATTTTAGCATGTCCGCCTCGCATGCAAAGGTTGGGGCTTTGATTCCTGCTCTGTGGAGTTTGCATTTTTTCCCTGTGCCTGTGTGAGTTTTTTCCAGGTTCTTTGGTTCTCTCCCAAAAACATGCATGGTAAAAGACAGCTGGGATAAGTCCAGCATGCCTGTGACCCCTGTGAGAGCCTGGAAGGAAATGGCTATTAGTGGTCAGTAAACAGCAGTAATATGGGGCATAGCCAACACGATCCCTGTGAGCATTGTGACATTATTTGTCTTCAAATGTTTCATTATTTGTCTTCAAATGCCGACGCACCATTTATATTCAGGTATCAATTGCTTACAGAGGTATAACACTGACATTTATGTTATTGCTTTGCATGTCTTGCATTCTGCATTATGTGTTAGGCCACCTTCCTGGCTAAATATATCACATTCGTGACAATGCGGTATATAGATTTTTTAGCTCAAAGGACAAAATGTGTGTTGCAAAGTATCTAATTTACTGTGGAAGACAGACATTCAAGTACTACAAAAAAAATAAGGCAACATTAACCTGCTCACAAAGCTCTCTGATGGATGGTCTCACTACTACTGTTGAGCTGTCTTCCTTACTGATTGTGCATGCAGATATGACTGTTTTTTGTGTGAAATATATGACATTACCGCATTTTAGTAAAAACTAATGCAATACAGTAATTAAATCACTTTTGTAATGCATTACTCCCAACACTGAAGCTAACTATGATTATAAAATGTTCTTTAATTTTTTTTTTCTTAGCCCAGCAAGATATCTTTGATCAATTTACATTCTGAATGAATAGGTTTAGGCCCACAACAGTAGTGCCTGTCCTTGTTTTTCCTCTTATTATTGGGGCGCTTTGACAACGTATAAATAAATGTAATCAAAATACTGGATGCCATTTTTGCTGATGAACCATATGTTTTTCCTTCTGAGCTCTACAGATACACTTAACCTTTATCACACAATTTTAGAAAATATTGCCAGACTCCTTATGTTAAAAAAAAAACAAAAAAATAAGTCTAGTCAATGATATGACAAAAAGAATGCAACCATGATGGGAACTCTGGATAATTTCTTACTTGCTTTGTTTATTTTTCTTAAACACAGAAAAAATTATAATACTTGAGCCCGCTTCCCACATCTTCCTGTACTTATTTCTTCACTTCCAGCAGTCATTTATTGAGTTCATATAGACATCTCTGTCATTATCTCAGCGACTGGGAAAAAACAAAAACAAAAATAACATCCCACTTGATTGGCGCTAGAAGAAAATTTCTGCTCACAGTTGGGAGTTTATTTCTTGCAAATCAGATGGGAGATGGAGACTAATTAGCCCACCAGTGCTTCATTTAGCCAGAATCAAAACAATGGTAGTCTGAGTGGGGTGTTTTCAGATGCCCCTTATTTATTGTGTTTAGCGTGTAGTTATTATAGATGACGATTGTGTAGCCATGACAATGGTAATATTATGGGACTGTAGCACAATCGTTTTGAGTTGAAATGAACCTGGGTACATAGCTGTAATAAGTTGAGCGAACCTCGTGTTCGCTAAAAAATAGCCAGCACTTGCTAGCACTTGTGTCCCACGGCAAATGAACCATATAACAAGTGTACGTCTTTTGACATGCATCTACCTGACAATGTGGTGGCTGAATGTCAGTCCAAACTTAAACCACTTCTAATTTTTAGCGCAAGGTAGACTGCTCATGCAATGATGGTAAATTTGATAGCACCCCTGCTCTATAACATCCTAATGTTACTTAAAACACTCCATATAGTTCGGAATTTTTCACCTCTAAATATACT
Source organism: Hippichthys cyanospilos (assembly GCF_059441005.1). Lineage (NCBI taxonomy): Eukaryota > Metazoa > Chordata > Actinopteri > Syngnathiformes > Syngnathidae > Hippichthys > Hippichthys cyanospilos. Next base: position 6,643,893 of record NC_142381.1, read on the forward strand.
GTTATACATGTATTACCTGTGAGCTGAAAACACTGGTGAGTGCCCCAAATCACCTTGAAAAACTGCAAATAAGGAGTTAAGAACAAATGGAAAGTGTCAGGGAAGGTCGACTTGTGCTGATTCAGTGGCCAGAGTTGTGATGGGATTATAATGTGGTCGGTGTCCCTCGTAATAAAAAACACCAACTTGCCTTCAGCGCACATGTGGGCACACACACGTTCGGACACACACACAAATTTATTATAGAGATAGTGTGTATCATCCCATTAATTCTGCTGTGTTAAAAGTGAAGGGGCTCGCTTATCACCTGGAATAAAAAATAGAGTCAAACATTGAAACAGAGTCATGCGGCATGGACAAAATTTCAAATGGAACAAGATAAGACACATAAGAGTTTTAAAAGCAAGAGTTTAAGCCATGTTCAAGTTTCAAAGGGGTTTTTAAGTCTGAGTTAGAGTTTCAAAGTAAACTATCGTGTCGAGTTTTTAAATGAAGTTAGGATTTCAAAAAGGTTGCAAACAAGCGTTAGAGTTTTGTACATTTGGGTCACGAGGCCATGCAAGGTTATTTCAAGTTAGTCTCTTTTAGGGTTTCAAGACAGAGGTAGACTTTTAAAAAAGGGTTTCGAGCCAATGTTTGAGGGCAAGATTCGAGTTTTAAAACATGGTTAAGATTTAAAGCCTTTTAATCTTGCTCATTTGAAACTGAAATCATTGGAGGAAAAAAAAGTGAAAGTACTTTACTGTTAAAAGAGTTGTGTTTTTCCAGCGCTTGCAGGAGTTCACAAACTCACACGTGTTTACTGAACCGCAAACATTTGAAATGGTTTTGCCGGCTAATGAAGCATATCTCATATTCGTCTTCAATCTACAAGGCTCTGCTTGTAATGGCCCCCACATTTCGCACAAGGGTTATGTTTTTTTCATGCTCGGGAGTGCCACCCTTTATTGCCCATTGGAACTGCTTCAGCATTCACATGAAAGGAAGTTGTACACCAGGATGAAAGTTTGTTTGTTCATTCATTTGTTCCACTTTGCGGTCTGAAGCGTGAACAGTTGACCAGACATCACTGATGCTTTCTTCGCAGCTGAGGCTCTTCCTGTGTTTGTTTATACCTAATTTGTGTGTGTGTGTGTGTGTGTGTGTGTGTGTGTGTGTGTGTGTGTGTGTGTGTGTGTGTGCATGTTTATGTGTGTGTGTGTATGTTTTTGGGTGGGTGGGTGTAAGCGACCATGTCTGGGTCCACCACACAAAACGGCAAGAACACGATTGAGTTCAGCTAATATCCAGGTGGACTGTTGGCAGCGTAAACCTGAACATTTGTTTGAAACCCCGAGATAAAATTGAGACTTTATTTTTATATCCTTTCTTGAAATTTTACTGAGAAACCCTAACCCTGACTTGTAACAAAATTGAAAGCCTGTAATCACTGGTTTCAAACCTTGACCTGAAACTCTGATTTGAAACTTTAAACCAGGTTTTCAACACTAACCAGGAATCCAAATCCTTTTTTAAAACCTAAATTTGAACCAATATCTCTAGTTTGAAATCCCAACCAAAGCTTGAACTCCCAACGGAAATCCTTACTCATTATTTGAAACTCCAATGCCTAAACCTTTTTTGAAACCATAATTTGAAATTGAAACCCTGATTCAAAAAGTCAAAAGATGAAAAATTGCCCCAGCCCTACTGGAAACATTTAGCCTTGTTTAAAACTCTTAAACCATCTTACTTGGAAACCCTAATGCAGTTTTATATAACTGTCATTCAAACCCAGGCTTGCAACCCTACTTTAAATCTTGCTTCGAAACCCTAACGCAGGTTTCACACCCTACTTTGCCAACCTTACACTGTCTTGAAAACCGAGGTAAAGATTTTTTTTTTACATGAATTCCTTGTGGCCCTTACACTATCCCACTCTCAAAGCCAACTTCCCAAAACAAACATTACGATCTTATCTTCTTATGGTGGTCTTCCCCCAGGGCGGATGAAATTTAGAGCGGCGACCGATCCGCTCATGCATTCTGAGTTTATGAGCTGAGGAAGCGGGAGCCAGCCGACAACGCAGGAGAGTGCTTCTCCGTACGTTCGGGGAACTGGGGAAAACATCTCAAGCAATTACACTCCGTGGCCGGATGGAGACTTTTAATTGACTTCTATAACATTCATACGCCCGCACGCATGCACAGACGTATACACACACAAACACACACACACACACACACACACGTGGCATCACATGCTCATACACTTAATTTTAAGGTCGCTTTCAATATAAGGGTGAGTTCTCGAGGTTTGAATAGTCTAATAGATTTTTTTTTCTTTACTGAATATGAGTTTTTTTTGTAAAGCACTTTTCCCACTTGAATGGAACCTTAATATGAACTTTTAGTTTAGGCACCAGCGACCCTAATGAGGATGAGCAGCTACAGAAAATGGATGGGTGGATCATTTTGAAATGGAAAATTCATTCTGAGTCAAATCTTCCACCTGGAATTGAATCGTGAGACAGTCAGACGCCCGCCCCTATGTTCAACGTATTGTATACATCATTTAATGTATATACACCACCAATATTTACATCAGATTTGATGTATTTATATCTATGTACAGTATCTCTTCTGTGCTATTTGACAAGGTTTGCTGGTCTTGTCTTCTTGGCTTCTGGTTCTTTAAAGAGAAGAGAGAAAAACAAGCCTCATTCATCAAATAAATGGAAAATTTAGGTGCACACCACTATAAGTGTGCATGGTTGCGTGTAGTGTGTGTGAGTGTCTGTCTTCCGTGCAACTGCTCCCCTGTGCAAGCCTTTGAATCATTTTAACGACAGATCTATCTTTTCTTCACTTGTTATGCTGCATGCTGATGAAAATAAGTGTCTCTTACTGCCCACATTGCCGTCCATCCTTAGTCGCTCATTTTTGATTCCGACTCCCCCAAAAATGTTCTAACAGGCGCCTAACTGAAAATTGTTTGAGCATGAAGTGATGGACGACCTAAAACTATACTTATTATTTTTATTCTGAACCTAATTTCTGCTCCCTTTGTTCCAAAAAAATCAATTGAAATGAAATCAGCCATGCAATTCAAATTGTACATTTCCATTTGATTTGCACTAACTACCATGCGCAGACATGAGATGCAAGTGTTGCAAGGAAGCAGCTATCCATCCATTTTCTGTAGTCGCTTATTATCATCAGAGTCGCAGGCCTGCTGGTGCCTATCCCAGCTGTTGATCGACAGTAGACTCAACTAGCTTCTAAATAAGAAACATTTGAACAATTCGCATCAAGTCCTATCGGTACCACATTGTTTTTATTGAAACCAGTCATATCCAGTTTAAAAGTCGAGGCTATATTATGTATCCTCAACTTCACTTTGAGTGAGATGCCACAGCACACACCGTCACCACGATTGCCATAATTTGCCATCATTTTTAAATGTCACATGGCCTACAGGTGTGCAGTGATTGGTTACTACCTGATAGTTGTTACTAAAGCCTCAATCACAGATGTCATTTTCAGTCAAGAGCAAGTGGTAAAAATATGGTTTTAAAGGTATTAATTGCATTGGGAAATAATATTGTTATTAAACTAATTATAAACAAAATAATTAATTACTGCTGAAAAGTGGTGTTGGTTAAAAAAAACATCAAGGTCTGCATCATGTTCAAATCTCAAGGTTTTGCATTACACCATTAAAGTTGGCTGCAATTCAGGTTAAAAACTGGAAACGTATCAAATTGGGTTTGTGCAAGGTTTTCAAAATTTGATTTTGTTTGTCATTTTTATGGAAAAGCAGTCTCCTGTTCCAGTCAATAAAAGCTTCTATGATGATCACAGTACTTCCTTTTTTTCCCCACAGAGGTGAAATGTTTTTATGAATGGGAACAAATGTTAGGTGAAGCCATGCCAGGAAAGGCATTATCTTGGTAGCTATTTTATGACATGCTATATCATGTATGGGCTACGGGTCAGATTTTGTGCTGGCCTGCATCAATAACAATGCCCATGATGAACCTTGTAATGTGGATGGAGCGCTTTTATGTCTTGTGAAATGACATAAATAGCATCAATTGTGCATGGTTGTGTGAGTGACCTAGCCTTGTGTTGCTCTTTATGTTTGCCCTCAGGCTGCTTCCATTGTATTGTGCTGTGCTATACATTAAGCTATGCATTGTGTATGGATATTGTGCATGATGTGCTTTTGCTGGTTTCTGAACTGGTTTATTGACAAGGTCATCATGTTTTGTCGATGTTCGCTTGTGTAACTGCCCTTTAAGTTGGAACATCTCGATCCAACAACAATGGAAAAACAGAAATGAGTCTTTCTCAATTGAGATTAAATTTAGGTGGAAACTCTGTTTTTATTTGGATTGACACTTACACCCCCCAGACACGCACACATGCACACTTATACACACACACACGCACACACAAAGGTTAGACAGTGGACCCCCGGCATATAAAATTATTCCGTTCCAGACTTGGTATTGTAAAGCGAAACAGTCGTATGGCAGACAATAGAATGATCAATCACAGTTCAGCATCTTAATTGACAACTCGAACAGGCCAATTGCAATCAATGCCCTTAAAATGAAATCACCTGAATGATTGAAAATAGTCACAGTCACGACATGAACTGTATTTTTTAAATCATTTTTGAACGAAAAAAAAGTAATTATTCTTTGTAGGAAAAAGTAAATTTTTTTGACTTTCACAGCTAGCCTAGTTACAATATGTAGGTTTTGTCTTGGATAGCCATCAATTACAGTTAATTGGGTAAGTATTAAAAAATTCAGATGTTTTAGTACTAACATTTGATAAAAGTTGTATTTTATTGCAACAAAAAAATAGATTTTTTTACTTGGGGATATAGCTGGTACCTCAACTTACGAACATCTTATTATTTTTACGAGGGAAAGTTCAGGATATGAAAGGCGAAAAATGTTGTTGTATAATAATAAGATGTGACACCAGCCCTCATTCGAACAAGACAGTAATGTAATATGACATCACAACCAGAGATGTCTCCCCTCCGCTGCTGGAGCTGATCATTCTAGTGTGTATTTGTTACAGTTTTTGATGCATTTGTATAATTTATTAATATGATGGCTTGTCCACAATGAGAGACATAAGCTCTTTGCACTGAATTTTACTGTGCTTTATCCACACTTTCCACCAACAGTTTACACAGTAGAACTAAGAAACATAAAACTGACATTATAAAAAGCTACAGTTACATATTCACATTAATACATCATCATACTTTGGGCTGCGACATAACACAGGAAGTGCTTTGCATGACCTTAAACTAAACTTTCGAAGTGACATCCGGAACAAATTGGAAAAGACAGTTTGAACCTGTTACAAGTTATTTAGTGGTATTTTTTATGATATTCCTCTTAGAGAAAAAAAAACAACTTTGGTAATGAATTGTGTTAGGATACATTCAATACAGTTAGAATCTTTTGAGAGAAAACTTTGCTGGCAAAAAGACCTTCTGTGTGCGTCGTGAATGCAGTGCAATGAAGAGCACAGAGGAGGGGGAAGAGGAGGAGGAGAAGTGACAAACTGGAGTGAATGAAGCAGCGACCCCACGCTGCGTCTGTCAACGTGCAAATGTGAGTCATCAGGCGCCCCAATCAGCGCAACGCTCGCCACCTACCAGGCACAGATGGTGTTTGTGAAAGACGTGAAGACACCGAGCGAGGAGCTGCAGGAGTGCACCGCGAGCTCCTCATAACTTTTTCCTCCCTACTAGAAAAGCCGAGGTCGAGTGACGACACAAGTCGTCCCGCTCTTCAGAACGCAGCAAATTAAGCGAAAAATTGCCTCAAAGTGGCCTCTAATGGTGATAAACACAAAATGTACGAAAACAAATCTTTTATGGGATTTTCTAGAGCTACTTGAACCTAAACATTAAACAAGTGTCCACTAGGAAGTTATAGAAATAATATTGTGGTTATAAAGTATAATTCACAAGAGTAAGATCAAATTCATTTGAGATTAAAAAAGGCAAAAATCAGATTAAAGACATAGTTTTTCTAAAGGTAAATGTTTGAGAATGTTTGACAATTTGAAACTACTACTGTTGAATTCTTTCTGAGAAAAAAAACAATGAACTGGTTGCATTTCTTTGATTCGTTTTTTTTTTTTTTCAAGAAAAAAAATTCATTAGTTGCAAAGCCTCAGGCTCAGTTATATGGAGAGTATGTAACAGCCTAAAAATCTGCCTTTCACTTGATACCTTCACTTGACACTGTTTTGTATTTTCACGTCAGTAAAACACCTGTTTTTGGCTTCTTCAATTACTCTGCGACCCTCGTGAGGGTTCGCAGTAAAGATAATGGCTGGATGGATATTTCGTGGCCAGCGACATTGAAGGACATCATAAAGGGGGCGTGGCAGCCACACGGTGAGAAGCGCAGCCATTCAAAAAGACCTTTTACTTCCTGTTTAGAAATGTAAGTACCATAAAACCCATAATTGATAAGAAATTAAATGACCAATGTGCCAAGAGAAATTTACATGCATATATTTAACTGTGGAAAGTGTAAAAATATCATGATCTAGGCCCTTTTAAATTCATGTATATTTTAGGGTGGTTGTAAATGATAATAATTGCAAACCCGAGTTGCGTTGCTGTGTTCAATCAGTTCAAATACAGAGAAGAATGGAGAGGTGATTGACTCTAAGAGAATCATTTGACTTTCGATGAGTGCTCTTATGCAATGAAAAAGATGATGACGCGTGTATTTGTGCGGGGGCCCATAAAGTGTGTTGCTTAAGTTGGCCAAGACAGAGAGGTTGGCCAGTTGGCACGGAAATGCTGTTGGCTGGGCGCACTGCTGGCACGACCTGAAGGGCAAAATTGTACATTTTAAAGCATGATAGAAAAAAAAATGATAAAAGCGGATCAATTGCATGCAGGCACAGGGTGAACATGAAAACTTTTTACTTTTAATCTATATAATACAGCTTTGCTTCTATAAACAGACTTGTTTTTTTTCTGCTATACAGTGTATATTAAAGAAAGACAAAGCTTTGAAAACATGAATAAGAACACCATTTGCCAAGCATAATTGTATTGTTTGAAAAAAACACTTAAGATCCCTGGGATTAACCTGCAAAAAAGGTTTCACACATGAAAAGCTCAGAAAAAAATGGCATACTTGACAACTAGTGTATTTTGCGATTTATTTAACATTCAACAAAGTCAATACAGAAAACTAATGATTAATGATGTTATTTTGGCTGTATATAACATGTTATTGTAGATTATTTGTTTCCTAGACTTCCCCTTTATATCATTATTGATAGTTATTGTTAGAAATAATTTGCCCAGTGATAGCTTGCATATGGGCGCGTAAAAAAGCAAACGAGAGAGATGTTGTGTGTATGCCATGCAAGAAAGGCTCATTGACTGCAGGACACCGCATTAACCTTCTTTGTCCTGATTTGTGACAATTACACCAACAACAAACTTTAAGTGGAGCAGATGTGGATAAAAACAACATTAAAAAAAAGAAAGAAAGCATTATGGGAAAAAAAAGCAGCGACAGCATGACGCTATGAAAACAAGCTAAGGATGCAAGCAAACAGACGATTAAGCTCACTTGAAGGTGCAGATAATTTGGTTATGTATTCGATGCAAATTAAACTGTGGAGTGTGCATTCTTGGAAATAATAGCATTAACTTCAGTCAGCAGTCATCTATGACTACACCTCAAAACATTTTGGTGGCCCATGTTGAGTAATTATACCATTGAATTATGTAACATTTCTTTCATGATAAAATAATTTATTTTATGAATGACCATTGAAAAGTCAGTGTGTTTTAATACAGTTGTCTAAAAAGGCAGCTTGAAGCCCTGAGATGCTCGGAGGTGTTTTTTCCAGTGTGAAATTGACAGATGCTCTGTGTGCGTGTGTGCTTCTGAATTGTTGCACTGTGACATCCAGCGTGTGTCATAACCGTGATTCTGTTATTCCAACAGCGCACCAAGCCAGAAGCAGAAAGGATGAAAGACAAATGTGGCAATTACAAAGAAGAACCAGAGAGAATGAGCAAATAACAAGCAGGAAAAAGACAGAGAGGGCCACGAGGAAGGACCGTTTTGAAGCAGCCGATTTCTTGGTAGTTATTACCGTAAAAAAAAAAAAAAAAACAAGGACAACACTCACATTTATTTTGGGAGGAATGCACCCTTTCGTATTTTTAACAAAAGGAAGTAAAGATAGAATTTCATGGAGAAGCAGTGGTGGTTCTAGACAGTTTTACCTGGAATATCGAGGGCCTGGTGGAATATTCAATTTATTTGGAGGGTGGAGGTTATAATCCCCTGTCACATCCTATAAGAGCTTTCTCTTAGTGACAGAGTGATTTCAGACTGGAATGAGCAAAAGACTAACCAACGAGCAATTCAATCTACTATTGTTCCTGGTGTTGGTGCTGGCTATTTATTCTTTATTATCCATTTTCTGGTAGCTAAAGTTAGCATGATCATTTTGAGCGATAAAAGCTACTTACTAATTCACCAGGAAAAGAACCAGGGCAGCATTGTTCAGACATTTCTCCTCGCCGTTGAGCAAGTAGAAGCAAAGCCAATGATAATACTTGATTATCTTTTTATATGGGCAACCTCTCTTCTTTTTTTTCTCCTCCTCAGACACTTGTTATTGATTCACTGTTTGTGCCAAGACAGATGAAATTGCGCGTGTACGTTCAAGTTGACTGCCATCTTTGTAACAAATGGGAAAGCACAAAGTGATGTATGCTGTAAAGCAGTTAGTACATAGTTTTTGTGTGGCACCCTCCTCAAAGTTGCTTTGTGCCAGTAAAATACAATACAAATCCTTTCCATTGATTTTGTTAGTGGATTTTTCATCAGAAGTGTTATGGAAAAATTTACTAAGGTTGAAAAGTTCCTGAGTGTTGCTTTCCTTAAAGGGACAATGTCTAAGATTGAGACAGTTTTTCATTTAAAAGGAATACATTAAATGTTTATAAATTTAAAAAAACTTGCAAATAAATGTGTTCTTAATGACAAAAAAACTGATGTAAATGTAATCCTAGGTCTAGTTTTAATAAAATTATATTACATGGGGGGGGGCACTCCTCTGGAGGCTGCCATTTCTGTTATCACTACGAACAATGGTAAATGCAGCACCTTCTGCTGTCCCTAATTATGAAACGGTATAAATCTTACACATCGTCCCTTTGAGGGGTTTTTTTTGGACAAATGTTTTTTTTTTTCCAACATAACAATTTCAGTAAAGAAAATGACAGACTCTTACTTTCAAGACTCATTTTCATGAATCAAATTGTCTATTTTTAGACTGAAGACTAATCTCTCTTCTGTCATGTATTTTTCAAGAAAAAAATGCCTCATTTCGTTCGAGGTTAAAGTTGTAATTTTTCAGATAAAACCTTCTTCTAGGAATGAAAAAAATACTTGTATGACGCTACTGTCTGCTTTGCTGCCATAAAATCTGTAAAAGAGTAATGACCCCCGTAGCAGGATGAATAAGGATATCTTCTTTTCTATTCTGTGATATTCTGTACTAGTGATGTGTTGTGTGGGTGACACAAAAGAGAAAATATGTTGCGAAGAATGGCCAAAATGGCACAAATGGCCATCAGATGAAAGAAAGAAAGAAAGAAAGAAAGAAAGAAAGAAAGAAAGAAAGAAAGAAAGAAAGAAAGAAAGAAAGAAAGAAAGAAAGAAAGAAAGAAAGAAAGAAAGAAAGAAAGAAAGAAAGGAAGAAAGGATAGGAATGAAGGGAAGCTCACGGAGGCTACAGCCTGTCGTTTGATATCTCTGCAAAAAAAAAAAAAAACTCAGGGAAAGTACCGGTTGCAGTTCTCTTGGGGTCTCTGCAAAAAGCACTTAGTCACTAACAGAATTGTTTACATGTTTCCCTACTCAAAAACATTAGGAAGGGAATGCTTAGCCTCCAAAAAAGTGATATATTTTTGGAGTCCTGAATGTGAGCCTGACAAAATCGAACTGAAAGTATTTTGGCCATTTACTATAGACTAGGATGTAACAGTTTGCTTTTGGGAGACATTTCTATCAAAAGTAGACATGTAAGCTAAAAATCAGAAGATGTCTACCATATTTGTTTAAAACCACCGTTTCAGAGGCGTTTTGGCTTGTTATACGAAATAGAAACATGTAGCACCCAATGCTTATTTTATGAATGTTCATGAAATTTGGTAGGCATGTCTAACAACAGCAGATCCCGCAAAAGGTTTTGAATATCGATGCCTGGAAATACTGGACACAGAAGATCTGCCATTTTGCTTCGGAGCAGGAATTTTAGAAGCGTTTGATCTTTTTTTTATGGGTAAAATACAGGTTTACTTAGATATAGATCATCACATTCAAACCACACTTCACTAATTCACTATATAATGAGGGGATGAATTGAGGTGGTGACTGCTTTTCAAGAACAAACAGTGGTACAACGTTTTGTACACAAACATTGACTCAACGAAGATCGAGAAACCAATGAAGCGTCAAACAAAACTCACTTCCACCAGTTCCCACTAGAGGGCGACATGTATTTGAACACCTATGCTAAACTTTGATTTTATTTTAGGAACTTATTGTTAGCAGTGCTCTGGATTTTAGTTGTAAAAACATATTTGTTTTCACCACTATCTCAACATGAGTGCCTTCATTTCTTCTTCCTCGCGTGCACATTCACTCTGGATGAATGGGGAGTGGCGGCGTGAGCGCGCGTACGTCTGTGTGGAGGCATGTGTCACTCACACGGGGAGGAGGGACCAGAGCGCGCACTCACGCACGCACGCACTCACGCTTGCACAGCCAAGCCGCGTCCACACTTTCCCCAAATACCCAGGCGATCACGCAGCTGCCCGACTGGACTCGCCTTGTCCAAGTCACTCCGTTTTCCTTTTGTTCCGGTCGCGCGCGTGCCTCCGAGGTCTGTGTGCGGAGATTCAAGATGAGGACGATGTAATCTTTGGAGGCGGTTTGGATTTAGCGCCGTGACAAGCTGGAAGCGCGCGGAGACATGGTGAGTAGTCCGTCTCCTTTTTCCACCTTTGCGGCATTTTGACCTTCCTCAGTCTGCCGAGCCTCTGCACGGTGGAAGTGAACTTCATTAAAGGCTTGTCAGAAAGACTTGAATTACAATGTGAAACATGTCTCCTTGCAGTGAGGAAAGTACTTCCACTTTAAAAAGATTTTCACCATTTGTTATTCATTTGTTGATTTTGGATTTATTTGTTTCAATTCAGGCTCTGAAAGTGGGTTCACATACCTACATGAATTTTCAAATCAAATATGTCTATCTCGGATAGTAGACTCACAAAACATATTTTTTGTATGATATTTATGTATATATGTATGATATACATATTTTGTGTGAAGCAAACATTTTAGGAAGGTTTACACAATTACACACAATTACACAGTTTACACAATTATGACAAATATGAATATTTGGCCCTCTAAAGCAAGTACAGTGCAGCAATATATTTATTCATCATGTCTAGGAGTTGAACCGCACACACACACACACACACAAAGCCACGAGACAGGAAGAGTGGCATTTTTAATTATATTTTAGGGTCGTTTCACCCATCCAATGTAGGCACATTTGAAAATTGAGCTGCCAAAGCCAAAAAAAAAATCAAGAAACCGTGCTTAACAAGGCAGGTGCTGCGTTTGGCTTCACAGTGATGTTTTAGGGACACTGTGGCAATTTCCAAAAACTTGAAAATTCAACCTGCAAGCCGGTTTCACTGAGCTCTATAAAATTTGGTTGGTGCACATAAGGAGACCTGCAAAAAGTCTCAAAACCCCATGTCAGAAAATAACCAGAGACATTTGTGAGTACATTATAATGATTTACAGGGATCAATTGAAATTTGTGTTTGATCGATAGATGGATCTTGTAAAATGAAAAACATTTGGCTTTTTCTTATTGTCTTGGTGTGAGTAAATGTTTTAATATTTGCATATGGCATAAACTTGCCAATTGGGGGTTCATGCTCACAACCGCCACCAAATATTTTCGAACAATCTTGCATTACAGTTTACAATAATAAGCTTTCGTCTAAAGCAAAGTCTTCACAAAGACATTTTATTTGGCCTTTGAATATGAACAATAAAAAGCAATAAAACAACTTGAAGCATTAGACAATACATTCTAATCAGGAGTATTGTATGTGGGAGTGTTATGGCGTATATGTACTGTATGTGTATGACCCCTATGTGACTCAGAAGCTTTCTGCCATCTGCCAAGAGTCAAATGAGATGACATGCATGTGTTGGCCTACGTGACGAGGAGGATCGGTAATCCATGGATCTTCTCATTGATAGACACCCGTCAACACTCTGAAGAGTGATAACGCTAAGGGATTATGTGCTTTCATGTCACTTTGATTGTTGCACTCATTCTGCGCTGTGTGATGTCCTTGCTATTTTTGTCATGTAGTTTGTTTTACATCTACCGCAAGAAAGAACTCAGTCAAGCCCAAGGGATTTTTTCTTTTCACCACAAAATCCCCCCCGATTTCACTTGAAAACATGAAAGATGGAAGACATGTCTGTGATTAAAAAAAAAAAAGTTTCAAGAGTCCGAAAAACCCATGAAATCAATCATTCATGATTCTTTCCTACTGTAAATCTTTGAAAATTCTGCCCCTAAAGCCAGTTTCACTTAGAAACATAAACTGTGAAGTTTGGTGCATCATGAGCAAGCCATTAAACATGTTTCATGAAACAATGACAAGCCATTTTGGTTTGAAATGGCATTTTAGCTGTCATTTGTTGCTGAAGCCAGTTTCATTTTGCAATATAAAATTTGCTCGGCTCATCTAAGTCTTAAGAAACCATGCCTGAAATCTCACAGAAAAACGGCATTTTTGCTCAAAAGAATACATTTTATAGTCACTTTTTCCATTTTCTGGTGTCCTTCAAAGACAGACTCATACTTTAAATTTCGAGTGAGAATTTTTTAATCGCACAATTTAGTTTGATTCAGATTTTTGGGTCTACAATTTAATTCAGAAACAATGTAAAATAATCTGATTGTGTAATGATTTTGGCTTCAAACTGTAGCTGTGGAAAGAATTGTCATGATCTACTCCAGCCTGCTTTGCAAGACGTAATGACAAATCGAGACTTTCTAACATTTATTATGTTTTAAATGTGCTCCCCCCAAATAAATAAATGAACAATGGCATGGACCTCAACTGCTACTCTATTCCTTATTGATTCATTTACATAAAAAAAACACTAGAATGGTAGACAGAAGACCTGTTATTTGAGTTGTGATTGTACAACTTCATGATTCACGGTAATTAAGTAAAAATATTAGTCATTTCACTCCCATCATTCTTTTTGATAGTCAACTTTTATATATTGATAGCCCACATTGTTCAGATATTTGCCATTATTATCATTTAATACATACAAGGAATCTTTTTTTTCTGTCTGGATTGAAATGTCCGATTATATTTGAATGGACCATATAGTTAGCGGTTGGACACTTGTGCCATATTGTACAATGTAATGGACAGTGTAATCGACCAGCGGTTTCTTAGCATCCTTGTTGACGGAATATGATATTTTAATGGCAATGTGTTGACGTAGGTGGGGATGTGGCAGAAAGTAAAACAAAATCACAAAGTGGAGTAAAGTTAGCTGCTAGTAACCACCGCTGCAAAGGCCAAATTAAAAATGAAAGTGTACTATGGCCATTGCATTGCGTTGACATCCATGCATTTTTTTGGTGCGTTTAATTTGATGTTAACCTTTGCAGCACACCTGTGATGTGATGTTGTCTCTTCCTTGGCAGTGTGTTTCTGGCGTAGTTTCACAAAAATTGACTGAAGCAGACGTGTATTATATCCATTTTAAACAGAACTTTTTCTCTCAATTCCATTAAATACAATAATATTCATTTTTTTGTGATTTATTTTTCTATTATTTTTTTTTTTTTTTGGCACATCCCTCCGTTTATAGTGATCTCATTTGAAGCTGAGACATATGGTTATCAATCTTTCAGTGTTGCACTGTATGCACAGTGTAAAGTCTTCTGTACTGTATTTCATTTACAGTGTATATACTCAGGTTCAAGGACTTTACAATAGTACATGAAAATTTCTGCACCCTCCGTCCTGGTTTTTATGGTTATGCAACATTTTATGGAGCTTCTGGCGGGGTCAAAGGTGTTGATTACGCTACGAGGGAGCGCTGGCGGTTCACACCTTGGCCTGCCTGCACATAACTCGCTTGCACGCCATACTCGTTGCACGCACACAAGAGCGACAGGCGCAATTGATAGTGGCACCGAGTCCGGGTGACTTTGCAAAGATGTTGTAGATCAGCAGGCTGGAGCGTACGCCGGATGGGAATGATTGGACCTGATTGAGGGGTGTTCTTGAAGGTAAGTTAGACAAGGACATCACCTTTTTGTATTCTTTTTGTTGTGCTTTGTATTCAAAGTAAGTTACTCTGAAGAGGACACGCTCAGTATGCTGCTTGGGTTTGAGCGTCCCATAAGCCACGTGAAACTTCTACCAAAGTTAAGGTGGAGGAACTTATGGTACCATGTTAAAGATTAAAGATCGGGGTGAAGTTGCAAACTTGGATTAGGGTTTGAAGCCCGGTTTATGGGATCAAAATGGGAGTAGGGTTTCTAATAAGGGTTAGAACTTCAAATCAGTTCTTCAAACAAGGCTTAAGGTCACTTCCTGTTTATCATTTGATCAAAGTGGCCATCAACAAACTTCCAAAAGCACAATTATTATTCTATGAACAATCCACAGTCACTATAACTGTCCACGGATATAACATATTAAATAATAAATATTTCAGAAATGTGTGCCCTCGTTTAACAAAATTAGAGTAATTCATGTCTTATTGGTGTCAGTGCTTAGGAACATCATTAATTCAGTTTATTAGAAAACAAAGCCCAAAGCAATTTGAAAAGAAAAAAACAAACCCAAATGCAAATATGTGAATCCATGTGTGCCGCGAGTATGCTGTGGGCCACTGTGCTTAAAACCAAAATGGACGACTACTGTATTTCAGGCTTTGTGTGGTTTTTGCTTTTTTTTTTTTTTTTTTTAATTAAACTAGTGTCAGGAAGTAATTTTACTTTAAACAAAGTGGAAGACCATGTTCTTTTAAGACATAGGTTCTTGAAATTTCTTCATCCATCCATGCATCCAATTTCTACTGCTCACCCAGGCTTGGGTCACAGGGGCAGTAGCGTCTGCAGAAAAGCTCAGATTTCCCTCCCTCATTGTTTCAAGCTGCACCTAGAAATTCTGTTTCTAGAGGTAATGAACAAACCTTCACCTTCAAACCTTAATGACTGAAATCCTGTTGCATTTTTGGCATGGGTTCTTGAGACTGTTTTGTGCATCCACCAAATTCACCTAATTCTAACCCTAACCAATATCGCTCAGTCTAACTGGTTGTTGGAGGCAAATGTTAGCCATATAACTGTAAAAATTTTTAAACCGAAACGAATGACTTGTTGCTCTCGTCTTGACTTGTCCACCCAACCGTATTTCTTGGTGAAACTGGTGGTGTGGTTATAATATTACTAATTCAAATACCACTTTTTCCTCACCTGGCAACAGACACAAAAATGTTGAGCAGTTATGTTGAGGCCTCTAACGGTACGAGCAATGGGAAGAATAGCATTAAACAACAATTCCAAGTATCCCAATAGTTTTGTCCGCTTTTATGTATTATCAATGGCGCAATTGCTTTTTGTTCCACCAGCTCACGTGTTTTTATAACGTCTGCGTTCATAAAGGGTGCTATTGTGTGACAGCAGTCATTCAATCATATAAAGATAGCATAGGCGGCGAGGTCGCATAGCGGTGAGCAAAGGCGCTGCAGGAGCAGGAAGGGTTCAGCAGGAGGCTGAGACGAAGACGTCTGAAGGACGATAGAGTGCGGGAGTTATTTTGGGTTGTTGCACCTCGGGCAGCTCAGTCACAAAGCTTCTGTTTGATGACTTCACCCACTCACAGACCAACCTGAAACGCTTCGTGACAGCGTGTGAGGGCGCACTGGGGGCCCCTCCCTTGTCTGTGCCCCACTCGCTGCACTCTCGCTGATCCAAAATCAGTCTGTCTCTTATTTCTCTTTATTTCTATTGTGGTATCATGATAACTACATGGCAGTCGTGTTTATATCAGTGGCAATGATCAATTACATTATAGTCTTAGGGCTGAGGGGAAAAAAAAGTTAACCAAGTCAGGTAAGTAAACTTTAAAAATATTTCGAATAAGAAGGTCCCCCGGAACGACATTTTTGCCACTGTTTGCTACACAAACCTTTCTTGTAGACGCATTCCCCCCAAAAAAAGGGGCTATCGCAAGTATTATTAAAAAAAAAAAAGAGTGGGAAAAATGAAATATTCATCAATTTGTTGCAAATTAGAGCTGGGATACCTCAGCAATACTTCGACTGCTTCCACACTGAAACAGAAACCCATTTGCAAAGACCATCTTGACAAACACTTCTATTTTTGTCTTGGTTCACCGTATTTTTGTCTTGGTTCACCATCTAGTGGCCGAATGGCTGATCTTATTTGTTTACTTAAAAACACATACCTATTTTGTAGTACGTGGACGTTCATTAAAGACAATATTAGCATATGGCGCTTTTGAAAAGAAAGATAGTTGTGAAATTCTTCCCAAACATGATTTCTATTGCATTAAGGGGTTGATGATGCAATGCCTGTATCACCAATTTCCATGCAAAAAATAAAAAAAAAAAACACTTGAATAATTAATTCATTTTTTTAAATATAAATACTTTAGGGGATTGTAGTCCTCTTGCACTGGGACCAAGATCGCTTTGTTCAGCAATTCGTCAAGTCCAGTAGATGGAGCTTAACAAAGTTTTTACAGCTTTTTACAATAGACCACACTATTCTTCTTATTCCCATTAGGGACACTGTACTTGTCCCCAAATTACCTCATAGTAATAAAAGTGGATGGAGCTCAAAAAGCAAATACCATTACCCCTTCTGTTAGTGGGCCGGAAAAGAAAATTAAGGAATGGAAATGTATGCAAATGAAGCTGATTTATTTGAGCTTGATGATCGCTGAAGCACAGAAACCACTTCTGTGGTGGAATAATTATAGTTTAAAAAAAAAAAGTTAGAATGTGTCATGCAAAAAAAAAAAAGGTTGGCCAGTGATAAAGCACTGACACATATTTTATCTACCATTAATCTGCAAGAAGCTATTTTTCAAATACTATTCATCCCTAATCCAGGCTCAAAATGTCCTTTGAAACAATAGTGTTTCCATAAAGAACATTGGCCAAAACAACAGGTGGTGCTTGACAACAGTGCCTTGATTGGTCAGTTTAGCCAATCAGAATGCCAAAGAAAGACAAACAATGTGACCCCCCCACAAAACAGCTTTTTATTTTATTTTTTTACTTTAGGAGGTCTTCATTCATAATATGATGTCATGACTCAGTGTTTTGATGAATTCAGTTGTGCAAGAAGGTGATCTTGAACCACATATGATGTTTATGTACCCAATCCTGTCTGCTTTTATTTATCTCTTCATTATTTCATTATTTCATTATTTCATTTTGTTGAAGTCCATCACGCGAGATGGAACTACTTGTGGAAAAATTGGAGAAAGGAGGAAATGACATACAATAAATATTACTAAGAACATTTCTTTTTTGTTTTGCGTTGATCAAAGGTGATATTAATGACTGTATCTACAAGCTGTACCTTTAGGCCATATCAGACTCAGTTTTTTGTTTTTTTTTCAAAGCCTTGGTGGAGGTCTAGCTAGTCTCATGTTCTTGAGCTGCCGTAAGATGACGGTGTGGCATCTAAGAGCACTGAAGCATCTGTAAATGTGAAGTTATGGGAGCTGAAGTCTCTCTCTTGTTCCCACTCGCTCTGGACGAGAGCTGCTGCTAAAAACCTCCCAAAATGTGCTGGAGCTAACGTGTGTTCGCTCATCTTTTATGCATGTGGGGCAGGCTGCCCACCGCCCCCGCACCTGCTACTCAATGTTACTTTTATGGGTCATTTGCACTAAACTCATAGTTTTATAACTTTGTTCATGCATTGCTGCATGGATGAAGTCTCATTTTAAATGTAGTTAGAGGATTAAACTCCTATTTGTTTTAAAGAATACAAAGCTTTAATGAAGAAATACCTTCATTGTTTTACAGTATATTTGGACTTTGGCATGAGTAGTCAAAAAATGAACTATACATGTTTTGGCTTTAGATTGTTTTTAATTGGATGAACGTGGAGGAGACGAGTCATCTTATTGTGTTTCGGGAACATTGATTACACTTTTTTTTAAGTTTTTTTTTTTTTTTTTTAACAACCACCTTTTTGATTTAAGCAAAGTCCACGTATGCTTAATACCAACCAACAGTGAAAAACACCATAGATAGGCTAATGGATAGTATCTGTGTAGCGGTATCATAAGAGTTAAAGCAACGATATATCAACAAAAGTAGACAGACGATATATAACAATATTGACAAGCATACATTCTATGTCATCTGTGAAAAACGACTAATAAGACTATTTTAACGACATGGTCATGAAACTAATTAGCAAAAAACAGATCTCAAGACACCAGAGTGATGGTGTTTCATCCTCACTAAAAAAATCCACATTTATCGATTTACTTTTACTGACATTTTTATATAAACAACCTCTTGTCCTCTGCTTTTTTTTGTGAATGCTTTATACTACCGTCTTGGCTTACTGAGAGTTTTTGTTGGCATCTCCGGTGACCCGTGACTTCCCATGTGCCTGTCAAGCTCCCCTACGTGAGTCAATCATGTTAATGTGCCACAGTGAAAAAATAACAAAAAAAAACAACAAAAAACACCATTCGACACTTCGTTGTCTCAACTGAGCCGAGAAAAAAAAAAAAAAAAAAAACGTTTCCCTCTTTTGGCACTCATAAGGCAGGCTAATTTCTAGCCCAAAAAAACAACGAAGAAAGCATAAGTATTTGTCGTGTATTTCTATTCTTACATTTTTTATTTGACCTCATCTACGTAAATGACTTTGTTCATTGTTATAAAAAAAAAATCAAGACCTTTGAGGACACATCAGGCACCCCTCATTTAGAGGAAATACATCAAGGTGATATTGAACGTTGAAGCCCCTCGAAGCTACAGACCGCCTATGAGCGCCTTTTCCCCCCTCTTCTTACTCCACATGACCACCAGACTAATATGATAATAAGGTCCCTTTAAGACCCTCAAAGGGGTTGCCACGGCAACACACCTACACCTGTTGGAAGCCTTGACGTTAACCTGCCGAGCATAGGAATTCATTTTCATTTTTAATTAAATCAGGAAAAA
The DNA here is from genome assembly GCF_059441005.1 of Hippichthys cyanospilos. Lineage (NCBI taxonomy): Eukaryota > Metazoa > Chordata > Actinopteri > Syngnathiformes > Syngnathidae > Hippichthys > Hippichthys cyanospilos. The sequence goes on from NC_142381.1 coordinate 6,663,265, forward strand.
AAATACTTTCCATGAGTACATGGGAATTGACTACCGATCAAACTGAATGCAGTAAATATTGTTCAAACCTAAAAAAATAAGAAATGTTACAATTGTTTTAACTGTCCTAAAAGTAAATTGATTTATAAAAAGAACAACAGAGCTCATTTTCATTTGCTGCTAAATTATCATTAATTTCCATTTGTCCAAATTAATGTAATTGGTCATTCAACCAATTGTTAATAAAATGCATTTTCAGGAAATTATTAAATTTATGCAGACACGCACAAACACACACATACACACATTTTATATTGTGTGTGTGTGTGTATATATATATATATATATATATATATATATATATATGTGAGGTAAGTTCTGAGGAAACCGGAAAATATGCAGGATTCCGGCCCTCAAGAACTGGGGTTCGACACCTATGATCTAACCGCTCAGATATCAGACTGCCTCATCAACCGACCACGCTGTTGGACACAAGTAAACAAGCTTCTCTGCAGCACAGGGGCACCATAAGGATGTGTCCTGAATCCTTTCTTGTTCTTACAGCGGACTTAAGCAACAGCACACTGACCAGTTGCCCGAACAAGGTCTCTGACCACACTGCCTTTGTCGGCCTCATTACCGATGAACACGTCTCACAAAATAAAGTACAAGTACTTATATGTACTAGTATCACTCATGTTGTACTTAGCAGGCAGACGCATATAATTCCCTATTATAATTACAATATCTTCTCGAATAAAGCAGCGGAATTGTTGTGTGTGTAAATGACAAAAGTTATGAAGCTGTCATGTTGGAGCATGGGCAGGGCCACTTGGCAGGAGCCAAACACGGAGGAGGTGTCGTCCTGAACGAAAGCATTACTGCCCTTGCAGAGTAAACACCACACAAGTGGAAGGAGAGGAGCGGGGGAGGAAGGTTTTGTGTGTGTTCAGTTCAATAAGAACAGCATATTTCCATGCTCCCAGGCAAGAAAGTAATACAGTTCTCCAAAAATGTCAGTTGGCTACACAGTGCATGCGATAATAGTCATATGCATGCGTGTTTGTAGCAGAGTACTGTATTAGTTTGTCGTGTGTATAATAGTAATAATCTGTTTTGTCTATACACTAAATACAATATTACTATATTTGAAATGTAATGCATTACACTACTATTGCATCACTTTTCTATTACTCATCAACATAACTGAAAATATGGATTTACCATTCTAAACCTAGCTCATTACGCTCATTACACATCCAGTGAAAGGTTGGCTTGAGCCTAAAAACACTACAAATCATTTGATCTGTATTGTTTTGTAAACTTTTATGGACATGACGAGATACAGAATCTGTTTTTGTATTTTAATACCTGTATTACCCTGCTTCACAGCATAGTGATGCATTGTTTATGCTTAGGCAAAAACTGTGAGTGATTTCCTCTAATTCAATGTTAATATTCAAATTCAAGTTCAGCCGGCTAGGTTAGGGACAGACGTTTCCAAAATAGATGGTTTCGGTGGGGCTAACATTAGCAGCTAGCTTACATTATTGTTATTGTGTTAAACGAACTGTTTAATATTAGTTTTTATATCCTTTATCTTGATAGACATTAACCAGAACATTTTTTTTCTTTTTTTTGGGGGGGGGGTGGGCGGTGGGGGGGTTCTGGCGTTTTCAACAACCCAAAAATGTCTTTTTGTGATGAAAAAACATGATAGGGAAAGTACAAATAGAACAGTAACACGTGATGTTAAAGCCTAAAAGAGTTGAAGTGATGAGTGTGATAAGTGTCGGCAAACAAAGATGTCTGACACCCAAGTAGGTCAAGAGTCTGCGAGTATGTAGAGCTGACACTGGTCTGTGATGGCCAAAACTGAGGCTGACCTTCCTCTGTGAAGACAAACACAGCAGCGACTTGATGGCCCTCCACGCTTGGAATGTTGTCATACGTCATTTATCCGCCAGCCAAGGAGGTCCGCCGACATCCTTGGTAGCATGAAAGCCTAGACTCAACCCAGTCAACTATTTTGAAGGAGTGAATTTTCACGTACTTTGCAAACTTGCTTATCTGCGAGTCTTTTTTTTTTTAACCTGTCTGTTATTAGTTCTCTGTTTTTATGTTTGATATGTCTACTTTTGCCATTACAACTTGCCGGTATTGTCTAACTTTATACTTATTCGGTTTGTGGAAAGTGCAAGCATTATTTTGAATAGTACTGCACTTGTGGAATATGAATTATTCAAATTTTGTCACTTGCCGACGACTGAAAATGACATCACGGATTCTCAGGGTTTAGCTAACAACCAGTGATGGCTCAGATTGTGAATGTCACACTAGCTCAGAAAACAGGTGAGACGGTCATTCTCTGGTTACTGAGCAACTGTTTTTCAGTTTAAAGCAAGCAGCAAAGTTGCCATTCATTTAGACAGATAAAATGAGTGGATTTATCGGTTTTAAATCGTATTCTACAAACACTATGATTCAGCGTGCTTATACTTGTAGGGCCACTTACAACAATTTTTTGACTTGGCGTCCCCTTTATATTTAAATCCTAAGTCCAAATAGAACATCAGCCTGTCTTCTTGAACAGAAATGTCTTCACTTCACTTCACTTCTTTATTTCTCAAACTAAAAAAAAAAAGAACTAGATTAATCTGTGTAGGATATATTTTCGGGATCATTTAGGAAATTTTTCTCATGGAAGTTTCTCAAACACAAGGCCTTGAATTCACCTAAAATGCCCAATCATTTTTTCTGTGGAACTGTCAATTGAGTTGATAATATCCGCGAAAATAAACATGTGATTTCTAAATGCATCTGCTCAAAGGCTACTTGGAGTCGTGGGATGTAGTTTTGCAAATGGAGTGCTCACGCCTTCACCTCCTCCCCTTCTTTCTCTTCCTCACTCTCCTTTTTAATAACCTTCTCCTTATTTATTGGCATCATCTCATTTCCTCATTTTGGACCATAACAACATCATAGTGTGTGTTTAAAGAGGAAATATGCGCTTTGGTTCGATGGGAACTTAAACTTAAACACAACATGTGCCCTTAAATGGAGTTGCCAAGGAAGTGGAACACCAAAGTAACCGTTGTTTCGTTTATTAATAGAAAAGGTTCATTAAGTTTGAGTAAACCTATGCAGCTTGTGACTGCACTTTTGGGTTACTGCTGAATTTATGTTGATGCTGAGCTAAGTTTAGTCTGAAGGTGAAGTCTGACAGCCATCTAATATTTTATTCTTTTATCATTTAATAATGTCCATGAGACAAAAAATCATCTTGAATGACCTCAGACAGAGGACATTTTTATATAGCTTGTAGTTGGTAGGGAAAAAATATTTATTTGCTGTATTTTGTTTTATATGAATAATACATGAGTTTATATTAATTCACAGGCAGGAGGTGCTGATCCAAATTAAAGCTGTTTGGCCCTGGCATAGGTACAAGACCAAGGATAACACCATAAAAAAAGTATGCATAATCAGATATTCTTTAATATTAATCTTGGATTAATGTTAAGGAGAGAGAAGACGTGTACATTTTGGTGTAAAACACTCAAAATCATAAAAAAAAAAATAATACAGCAATTCTAACCATCTGGTACATTCTATGGTCTATTTTGGAGGGAGGGGCAGTTCATCTTCGATAAACGCAGAGGGTTATACTTTCTTTGTATACCGCAGAAGCATCTCAAGTTTAGCCTACCACATAAATGCAAAGTAGTAAGCACCCAATTGTGACTGCAGCCACAGCAAACAATAGTAACACAGATGCTAATATAGCAAACTCAACTCAAGAACACCCCAGTTTTGAGCAAGTCTGCAACGAAGAAGATGGATGATGTTTATATATATATATATATATATATATATATATATATATATATATATATATATATATATATATATATATATATATTGTCGTTGACAAAAGAAAAAAGCCCCAATCTTTTTGATGGTCAAACCAAAGATTGCTGCCAGCACTTTGGGTTAGTCTCAAATGCAGCAGAAGGTAAATGGATTCAACTGCATCTGTTAGTGTGTTAAAGAAAATAATTGACTAAAGCCAATGTTATGGACTTACAATTTTATAGCGCTTTTCTACCTTGGGTACTCAAAACGCTTTACGCCAACTAGTCATTTACCGATTGTTGACACAGCATCAGGAGCTGATGTGACGCAATTCCGATTTTTTTTCCGCCCCTATCCGAACTTTATCTGATCTTTTGTTGACAATGTGAACGACACAGATCCGACTTCCAGTATTTCAAATGCGACCCGGGCCGCTTGAGTTTGCGGTACTAGATCCGCGACATATCCGATTTTTTGAAATGCGAATGCAGTCTGACCGGCCAGGTGTCATTCGTCCGACTCGCGCGTAACAAACAATCAACAAAGTCACAATTTTGTGTTCAAAAAGGCGGAAGCATCTTAAAAAAAACAAAACAACAACAACATCGGACCAGGCGTGGAAGTTTGAAAATATATTGAGTGAGGGAGAACAAAGTGTATTTTTTGTGTGTGTGTGTTGTCTTCTCGCTTGCTCCGTGTGAGCGAAGATGTTGTTGTCACAGAACAATATCTCAATATCTCTAAACAGTATCTCTTTCTGCAAGAGTATTTTGTTATTGTACCTGCATATTGCGCGTGAGGCAGGAGGCTTCATGATGCACAGAAGCACTGCAGTAGCCGCCCTCGATAATGTGAGTTAGCAAAAGGTCAATAGAGTGTGCACGTCAGGTTCACACTTGTGTTTGCCAAGTCAATGTGTTTTAGGTCCTTAAGTCAACCCACACCACATCCTCATACATCGCGTCCGTTTGTGGAGATTGCGAAACAAGTTTTATCAGCCCAGGGAAAACACATCGAAAATCTGTACCCAAGCCAGTCTAGTACTATCACAATCTTTGAAAATTGTGCAGTTAAAATGTTTTAAATCACGCTTTGGAACTGTTCCTGAGTTCAAGGAGTTGTTTTTTTGTTTGTTTGTTTTTCCCCAAAAAGTACAAAAAGCTGAACCAAATAATAATTGTCCTTTCAATTCAGGAGTAGAAATGAATGACCTATCTGAAGCTGTGGGATTTTGCTCAGAAATATCTTGACATTATCCTTTTTATTTGACCATTTATGACTCAAACATTTTCTAATAAGCAGTTACCTTAACTGTTCACAATGGGTACTCCAGCAACCCTTTATATGATAGACATGTTTTTCGGTACAGGCCAGTACAAATCAATTATATGATACAATAAAAGTACACAACTGATTTAATTTTCTCATGTTTTTGCTGTCATTGTTTTTCTTTCCTCATGAATAACTTACTAGATAAAAAAGAAAGAATAAACGAAGGTTAATGAGCAAATTTCAGTGGAGGGGAAACAACTAAATTGTTGGAAGTAATTTAATTTTTTAGTCAAGAAAAAAATTAAAAATCTGTTATTTCTTTGAAGCTCACTGAACTGAGCTCTCAATCCATTACCACCTTTGTATTGGATGTCCAGGTGTGCCTAATGTTGTGTCTCATCTATCCGCTGATAATAGAGTGGTCTAGAAGCTTTACAGCTGGGAAATCTGCTGGCGGATAAAGTACAGCACGTGCATGTGTGCGTGCGTGTGTTTGCGTGGGAGCGGCCATGTCTCCTGGGGGCAATAAATCACTAAGCACTTTCTCTGGTTTTTATGGACTTAAAAGCGTCTTGTGGATGCGGTTTGGACAAGTCTACCTTTTTTTGCGTTGGTAAAACTCAGCATCTGCTGATGCTTAAGCAGCACGCAACTTTGATAAATTGTGATTTCATTAAAACAACTGATGATAAAGATTTGAAGAGAAATGAGCCATTTTATCTCGCCATTGAGTCTCATTTCCATTGGATGTTTTCGAATGCATCTTTTTTTTTAATTGTTTGTGCAAGCCATTCCTAGCTTTTTACAGAGAATCCCATCTACTTGTTTGGTGCTCTTTTTTAATAGGGCTGTGCCAATCGATCCAGGTATTGATAGAATCGCTACTTAAGTTGATGCCAATATCATATTGATACCAAAAAGCTAGAATCGATCCTTTACATTTGTTTATTTATTTTGGTTGTCCGTCACGCAGTCCCTTTTTAGTTCATGCACATGGAACACACATTGGTTGCCATCTCCGTGTCTGCCTCCCCGTTTTCCTTTCTTTGTTTTGATTTGTCTATTTTTTAATTTATTCTCATTGTTGAATAATAATATAGCTAGGTAAAGAACTCATCAAGAAAGTTTAAGTTGAAAAAAAAAATCCATGTTATTGACACTATAGTGACACAAGAATTTACTTGGTGTTAATCGAGACCAAAGTCCCGTAGTATCGCGCAGTATGGCACTTTATTCGTTGCCATAGAAATTGTTGGCTGTTTTGCAGAGGATGCAAACCAATGGGGCACAGGAAGTTGCATATGTTATTACATTGTTCACATTAAATCAATTATATGGTGCAATAAAAGTACACAAGTGATTTATTATCTCATATTTGGTTTTCTATTGTCATGAATAACTAAAAAATAGTTATTCAGTTAAACATGGGGAGACGGAAGAATACCCTATCAAATATTTATTTTGAGATTGAACTGCTATTTTATTATATTTGTCGTTATATTGAAAATATTGCTCCATTCATTCATTTTTTTATAGATATGTTGGTGACAAATATGCAGGCCTTTTCAGTTTGTTGAAGATAGGATGTTGGTTTAAATAAATTAAAAATCCCCAAAATATGGTGCAACTATTTTTTTTGTTATAAAGTACAATTGCGCAAGTTTCAGGTTTTACGAGTAAGAATCACAAGCACATTTGTGTGTGTGTGCGTGTGTGCGTATTAACGGCATTGCGATTAATTTGAGCTGCAGAAGATTACTTGAGATAAGAGTTACAAGCGTAGTCGTAGACCCAATTAAATTTGTTTATCCAGGCCTCTAAGTAAAACAACTTGACTCAAAGAGAAGGTTTGCATGTTGGAAAGTCCGCAAGTGTAGCCTGGGTTTGTTAATGGAACTCTCCTTTTACACGGTCACGCAACCCAAGACCACAGGATGCATCTTGGCGCTCATAATAACATTGAAAATTCAATAGGATGATCTTCGACTGGCTCTCTTAATTGAGGAAGGAGTCGAGGAGGAACATTTTTATGTGTTTATGGTTCCAGGTTGCCAGTTCTAAGCGCAATTCAAAGATACGTAGGTATGTTGATGTAACAAGCCATGTTTTACAAATGACTTGCGGATAACATTTTGCGTTATCTTAATATGAAGGAAGTGGACTTTGGGGCCAAGTGTGCTTTGATTTCTTTATGACTTTTGAGCTGCAGACACGTGCGGATACAGGCAGTTCACACACAATCGGAAACACAAACCTGGCGAGTCATCGACATGAACTGATCAAAGACATGTTCAAGACATGACTACACATAATCAAAAACTTAATTAAAGACATTTTAATAGACTTGCCAGTGGTCATGATCAGAAAATTGATGAAAGACATTGTCATAGGCTTGCTAGTGGTCGTGATTGTAGAATGATCAAAGATGTGCCTATCTTGGATCATACAAAGGTAGTTTCCGGTACGTGTGATATGTCAGTCCACACGATAAAAACTTTGGAGTACATCGTTGGGTCATAATTTAAACAAAATGTTTCATTTAGCAACATGAGCTTGAATGAGAATGAGGTGTCACTTGGAAAGGCCTCAGGAATTTAGTTTTAAGGAGACCATTTTAGTGTCCTTTTCTCTATTTCTACAGGTAATTTTAAAAATGTACTTAACTTCGCAAGATCCTCACTGACTGCTACCATATTTGAATCGTTTATACTAGACAGAAAGACGATGTAAAATTTAGAGCCAGTTGCGTATTTATCATGGAATGGAACTGTCATATTGTAAACTGTAAATCTGGAAACTTTAACAAGCTTTGGTCCACCTCTAGGTGGTTGTAAAGCGCTATATAAATAAAGAACATTGACTTTATCTAAACTGATGGTCTTGTGGGATTATTCCATCCTATGTCTTATTCATTAAGTTTTGCAGCTTCTACCCACCTGACATGAACACATTTGGCCAATTTGCCTCCAGGCTCATTGGGGGTCATCTCAGATTCCAACTTAGTGATTGGAACCCTTTCCAGCTGATGCTCTTGGTGCTTCTTTTCTCCTTGCGGGAGATTCACACTCCATCCTTGACGTTCGCATTTTTAACTCCCCCTAATTACCTGCTGCTCCTGTGTTTGCCAAGGGCCAGCAGCTCCCACCAAAGTCTTCCATTATTCCTGCCCTTACCTTTTTTTGTTGAAGGGCCCTTGATTTGACACACTCCAGGGATAACTGTAGTCAATTGTTTAGACAAATTAAAATACAACAAAACCCAAGTACGTGCATAAAATTGGGCTTTCAGTTCATGAAAGCGCAATCCCATCTGGTCTCAGATGATGTGGGCGTGTCAGTTGAAAGTGCTCAAACAGTGTACTGCTCAACTGTCAATCAAATACCATTTCTGCAGCTACAACTAGCATTTTTTTTTAATCAGTTCATTTTTAGTGTAAACAACATCACTTGAAGTGTTGCTGTATAATTATAGTCCACATTTTAGTTAACAGGTTTCTGCTTGGAGTTAGGGCTGCACGGTTATGGCCCAAATCATGATCACCATTATTTTGGTCAATATTGAAGTAATGATAATTAATCCCAATAATTTGTCATGTTTTTGTCAAACATGTCTATTTGTTGCCCTTTAAACAAGCAGTATTTAAACAAGGCTTCAAGCCTTGATACTTCTAAATAACAACAATAAATTAAAATAAATAAATAAGTAAATAATAATTCAAACAAATGGCACACAGGGCAACATAGCTAACAATCTTGCTGAGTGCAAACCAATGTAAAAACTGAAGCCTACATACAACCAAGCACATTATGTACTTTTAAGGAAATTTTAATCAATTAGCAGTCTGTCATTTTCGGTCATTTCAAACCAAATTTCTTCCAATTTTTCGCCCATCGGATTTTTCAAAATGGGTCTCAATTGACAGCTAGCACTGGCTATATTAGGAATCGGGTGAGAAACTCAATGTCATTTGACACTGATAAATAATATGTTAGGGTGAGAGAAGCTTTTGTCATGCAAAGGTAGGAAACATTGCCCTCTGGTGGTAGGCTGACAAAGTGCTTGATTTGACATACAGTGTCGGCTTTTCAAATGTTATTATCGCTGAGGATCAGCTTAATTAATCATGGCAGCCAATAACGTGATCGCGATTAAAATTCAATTAATTGTGGAGCCCTACTAGGAGTGTACTAAAAAGACATCCTGGCGACCTTTGGGCAAACGTTTGCAACCTTGAACAAACCCTGAAGAGATTATAACTACCTTTGCCAACGTCCGGCCTTCAGATTTTTCTCTGTTTTACAGAACCAATGGGTTCACTTTTAGCTTTCAGCTTTCCTTAGTTTTAAGGTATTTAATCTTAGATCTTTAATCCAAGACATTCCAGTCCCTATTGGCTCTTTGCAATTCACTTCACGTACATGCAATTATTTGTACAGCACTGGCCCTTAAACTCCTTGAGTGGAAGGACACGGTAAGTGTTTGCTTTGTTTGACAGCGGTAATCAAAAGTGCCTGCCAGGTGGCTGTTTGGCTATGGGGCCAGTGGACGAAGGCTTCCTTTTGTTCGTATTTGTTCGTCCTGTCCACAGAGGACACTTTCACAGCACCGACATGAGAGCGCGAATGCTCCTTGATGAAGTTTCCACTTTAATTTACATGCTAATTGCTCGTTGATGGCCTCCCCGGGATTCTGCTAGCAAGATAGATGACACCTTCGTTTCCTCTCGCACACGACTGGAAGGGACTGATTTGGACGAAATCCCTCGTGGACCGCCTCCGAACTTGCTTAGTCTTCCCAAAGTGCGAGGCTATCGGATATCAAGTGTGGGGTTGTAATTAGGCCTTGAGTTGATCGTGTGGCTCATTACAGTCAATGATGAAAGAATCCAAGCCAGCTGGAGAAATGAAGTGCCTGCAATGTCAGATGGTGAGAGAGGCTTACAGGTGGGCGTGTGATTAACCTTTCATAGCCGTATTTGCTACCTGAGGTACCGACTGTATGAGAGCAACTCCAAGTTCTCAAAATTGTGTGCCGTCACTTGGTCGAATATTTTTGGCTGTTGTTCCTCAACAGTTGTATGATTAAGGGGAGTTTAGTGGTTAAATCTAATTTGAATCCTTTGTGTTGCAAAAACAGTTTTGTTGTTCAGCTTTTATCGATTATTAGAAAGCCCACGTTCTTCAGATATTTTATAAACGATTAATGCATAGATGGACAGTTTTTCTGTCCGGGTTGGAAACGTTTAACTGCATTTGAATACAACACCCACTTAGCAGCTAATGCCAACGCTGGAAACCGTATTGTATGACGACAGAGTACATCGTTTGAACTACCTTAATCCGAACGCCAACTTCAAAATAAAAGCGTGCTATCGATATTGCATTGACATCTGTGTATCATTTGGTGTGTTTATTTTAAAGTTGGCCTTGACAGCATGCATTTTTTTTCACCTTTCCTAACAGAACCAAAAAAATCAAAATTTAGAAAACAAAACTCTGCCTGACACTTATTACAATAATTTGAAACAAACAAAACTCCACTCTCCATTAGATCTAATGATTATTAGATCTAAAGATTATTTGCATCTGTAGAATCCATTTGATTTCTTCTCAGTGTGCTTTTCCCACCATTAGGGGTTGTGAAGGACAATGACACATGCAGTGTTTTACGTTTGTCCAGTCTTCTTTGCAATGTTATTTTGATCGATATTACAGAAAAATCCCACTTCACGAAGATAGCATGTTGAAAATGGATGGATGGATTTCTTTGGAAAATCACTAGATAGTCAGCCTCAATTATACTCCTGACAAGAACTCCATGGGCCAAAGCGGTTTTGAAGACTTCATTGCCTCACTTGCCAGCCTGTCGCCACTGATTACGTTCAGTGTGCTAAGTTAGCAAACATCACCTGGAGTGATGAACCCATATTTTCTAGAGGACTACAGCTTATTGTGTCTTCAGTGTATCTTTCTTATTCTTGGGTTCATGCTGTTCTTCCTTTTGTCTCTTATTTGACCTTTCCATATGCCATTCTGGTTTAATGCTGTTTTTCGGCCCTCCTCAAAATTGCTCGTCAGTATTCTTGGAACTCCAGTTTCATTCAACATAGCATCTGGTAGCCATGTCTGTCATGAAAAGTTGAAGAAAAAAAGTCTCGAAAAGCCTTGCATCAAATGATACAGGAAGTCATTTTGGTTGAAAGCAATCATTTCAGGTCGTTCTTGACATTTTTTAGATACCTCAAAAATTGTTTTCCTCTGTGAATGTTGCCAATATCTACAAAATTTGAGCCTTGTATAATACACAGATTGGTGACACTAACTTGCAAAGAATTAGTTTCCATGGTGGCATGTAGGTGGAACATGGCAGTCACGTTTGATGACTCTTCTCCTGGAGTATTTTCAAAAATTTGCCTCAGAAGCACTTAGAAACATTAAATTTGGTTAAGCACTTTAATCACAAATAAATCCCTGAAGCAAGTTTGATTTAGCAACACATTTCTAAGGAATGTCTATCAAGAACAAAAACAGTCTGAAGAAGCTGTGCCAAAAAAAAATTAAGACGTTTGCTATTTCAGTTTGAAGCGGGCAGTTTACAGTCATTTTGGCTATTACAAGTGTTCTGTCAGACACATTTGAGATTTTGTCCAACTATAACCTAATTCAACTTTGTGCCTCAAACAAATGGAAGACACAAATTTGTTGATTTTTTTATTATTAAATTTAACCAAGCCAGTGATCACTTTGCTGGGACAATAAATTGTATTCCAAGTCAGACCTGCAATTATCTATAAACAAGGCTTGTATTTGCACTAAAGCAGCTGCATATTATTAGTACGGGCAGCAGCAAGACCCCGAACAAATAAAGTGACGCCGCATACTCAAAGGAGACTGAGGTCTGCCGAATTATTGACCGCGTACATCATGTGCTCTCTCAGGGGACTTTGATTCAATCATCATCATCTTCTTACAGCCCACTCAATTGTCTGCTTCCTGAAAAAACAAAAAAGCTTGACATTTGGACATAAAGTGTGGTCATGTCTAAGGTCATATCAATAACAATTTATCTTCTAATGTCTATCATTTAGGAATGAGTTTTTGAATTTGTTTTATACTGTATGTATAGCCCCATATCTCCACACAGTAAGCTACGAAAATAATACATCATCAAACCCAAATGATAGACTTTTTATGTAAGTCTACTAATGATAACAGGCCTACTAAGTAAATAATATGTGAACTCGTGTCATGTTTTATCACACAATCAAGTGTTGTAGTTATACTGTACTCCTGCCATGCGTAATGACAAAAATGTTTCACACTTTAGTGTCCTCTCTCTTTTGAATATTCAAAAAAATGCCCTCAACTGGGCAGAATCATGAAGACATCAACTTCTGCGAAGCTCGTAACTGCAGGATAAAGATGACATGTGACGTGAAGAGGCAGTGGGTCCTAACAGAGCTGAAATCTGTTTATTCTCCCTGTCATTAAAATGTCTCTAAAGTAAAATGTCTGCCAATGAGCAGAGAGAGTCTCATAAAATAATCATTTCAAAAAATGCTTGGCTGCCAGCTGGCCTCCGCTTTTAAAGTGAACTCCCGCGTTTGTGTTGCATTCTGGGAACACATTAAGAGCTAATTGGTTGGCAATGTATGAAGTGAATCCCTGAACCGATGACCCAAACACAATGGCCTTCCTGTGTGGGGTTTGTATGTTCTACCTGGGTTCTCCAGCTTCCTCCCACACCAAAAACATGCATGGCAGGTGTACTCGACGCACTAAATTGTCCTTAGGAATGATTGGTTGCGTGAATGTTTTTTTGTCTCCGTGTGCCCTGAAATTGACTGGCAACCAGTTCTGGGTGTCCCCTGCCTACTGCCTAAAATCAGCTGGGAAATATATAAATTCAACACATTTGTGGTGGCAGAATCTTTGACAAATTTGGCTCCCGTAGCCACTTTCCCTTTGCAACACAGAATTTGATTGCTGCGTCTTCCATGAGTAGACACACAAGAAAATCTCATTTTGGTTTCAAATGGCCATTTTACCTTTCTTGCCAGGGATTCCAGGGGGTCTTTCCTGAATAAGTATCGGGGGTCATACATACTTAAAAAGGACAACTCATTACTTTTTTGTGAAGTGTGGACATTAAAACTAGAATTCTCTTGACTCGGTTTGATATGTCTTGTTATAGTCGACTTCTCAAATGGGAGTCCACTAAATCCAAATCTGCCCCTGTTCCTGCTTGACCCGAAAATGGCACGAATGAAGGTCTGTCTGTGTGCATCTGCGTGCCCGTCTGGGTGTTTAAACATTGCATTATACGGAATTAAATAGCAAGCCATATTTGAGAAGACAAAATACTCAGCGTTTGCCTAACCGCGAGCGACACTTCATTAACCGTGCAAGATTCGGTTAACAGAACCAACAGTTAATTCATGGTGACTAAATCATCCGTTTAATACACTGGCATCAGCTGTACGCTGCTTCAATGTTAAATGTCATATTTGCTTTTGTTATTTCTGGCCTTAAAAAAATCTAATGAGGTGTAATTGAGCAGATGATGATGAGGGAGGAGGAGGGAGGATTATGATAATGATGTTGATGATGATGAAGTTGTTAATAGGGTGTTGTCATGTCTGCAGGGCTTCTCTGTATTTATGGTCACATGAGCATCAGCCCTTCAGGCCGCATGCTGGTGATGGAGGAGCCATTCACTGACAGGTGAGTACATGAGATGCATGTGTGTGCACATATATATATATATATATATATATATATATATATATATATATATATATATATATATATATATATATATAAACTTAAAAGGGAGAAAAAACTTAAGTCACCTAAAATAGTACAAGCACAATACATACGTAAACAGAAATGACTCCTTAATAAGCGGTAAAAATCTTTCTTAAATAGACAAACCAAAAAAAATCACAACAGCAGAGATGCACTCCTTAAGGTAATCCTAAATTTGTCTCACTTTTGCAGCATTTTTTTTCGTATACATTGCAACCAGATTTCAAACTGTACACGCTCAGAGAAATTTCCATTATTCTCCCAAAATATTTTTATTTGCTTATGAAACATTTTTGTCTTACTTAACATTTCAACAACATCTATTACAAAAGTGACCGTAAAAACAAAAAACAATTTCTAAGGCTGTAAAAATGTTACTCTATGATTTTTCAATCATTTTTCATTAAAATACTGAATGTGCAAAATACTACAATGTGTAGATGAAATGTGTGCAGGGTCACATGTTTAGAGAATATTGTCACGTGACCAGAGCTGTTTACTTCGTGGTTGCACTTCGACGACTAGGAAAAATTTGGGCTTGAATAGGCTAATGTTATGTGCCTAGCCACAAGTGAATGCATGAACAACGTAGGTTTCTATCTGATTTGTTTTTTTGTATTGGACCCCTATTTTCTGTCGGTGTGGTCTAGTGTGCTGTTTTTGTTTGAAGGGAGTTTAGTCAACCTGAGTTGACATAAAAAGAAAGAATATCTATTAGAACTTTTTTTTCGTTACAAAAAGAACCGCAATGGGTAAAATAGTGTGTGATTAAACGTTTGTTGTAATGGTTTCATGTTCACGCTGCTATCGCGTTGACCTCAGGCTGTGTGTTCTAATAGCGAAAGAGCACGTATTATTTCCTTTCTTTTTTTCTTTTTGTACACTTTTCAAAACATCCGTCAGCCTGCAGCCTGTTTTATTTAAAAGACGGCTGCAATCATGGCATAGTTATTTATTTATTTATTCGCGGACCACTCTGGCTCGCATTCAATTCAGCATGATGATGAAAGGTAGGGAGAAATATGCAATGAAGACATGCTGTCAGTCTTCAAAGAAAACAGTGCGCTGATCCATGTTTAATTTGGGTCAATGTTTTATCTTCTTACTTTTCGTTTTTGGAGGAAAATAATTCCTCTTGACATGAGAACAACATGAGACAGCAGAAGAGAAACGCAAGAATAAAACTTGAAACTAACCATGAATAAATCCCAAACTTTGAAATGATACGCTGCATCTCTATTTTAAATATTGGAGAAACCAATATTTAATTAGAGGAAGTGAAGTGCTTGTTTTTTGTTTTTAATTTCTGCCAACATAGTTCAGCTTCCCTAGAGGAAGTCGAATTTAGAAGGTTTGGAAATCACAATAAGACCCACAAAAGAGTTTCAATAAGCGTAACTGTCAACTGCACAAGATAAAAGTCAAGTCAATTTGAATCACGACAGTCGCAAAGGGCTTCACTGGTGAAGAGAATGACAGACATTTTGATTTGAAGCACCCATTTCAGAGTCCATTTGATTGTTTCTCAAAGTAAAAATTCAACAAATGGGATTTAACCTAATCGCAGTCCAATTTGAGCCATTTATAATAGACAGGTAGATGTCAGGGTTATGACACTAAATTGACAAGAATTTACATCTTAACATTGCGTGATGGCATACCTTGGTTGAAAGTTGTCATAATTCATCAAAATACAGCCATGTAACTCAGCTTGGTCTAACTTCGGTATTATTTGTGCTGGTTGTATCCTTAATTGTTTAGTTTTGCTTTTTTCACACTTGTCGTCCTGCTTATTCGCAGAGTGTTTCGGACAAAGAGTGTTCAGTAGGCCTGTGGGGCAATGATGAGTGCCATTATCTGGAGACAAACTCAATTTACTTCTTCTGTGGCTTGTAAATCAATCACATAAAAAGTCGTCCTCAAGCGGCTCCATTTTAACCTAAAAGGAGAAAATCGACCGGATTAAATGTGTGCATTCGAATAAGAGCAACAATATATTGACAGATGAATTCTGGGAAATAGTGATTTTCTGTCATCAGGTTTTGCGGTCCTGGATGAAATGCAGTGTGTGATAAATCAACAGAATCTCTACAATAGAGCTGATCAATGCATCAATCATATGGACCGCTCCATCTTTAAGTTAGTAACCCTTCCACAAAACATTAACACTGGACTTGAAACAGTATTTTCGAACCCTAAATTCTGCTGCTATGACTCAAAAGTGTAATTTTCCTAAACAGAAAAAAGTGACTTCTCCTTTAAATATAAAAATAACAGGTTATCATTGGTTGTCAGAGGCATGACATTAGCTGTCAAGGCTGTTAGTTTTTCTGCAGCTTTCCACGAGAAAGTGCAGGAAAAATGTTCCATTATTTTGTTTTGTCATGCCCAATGCGTTGGTGACAGTAGTAAACGGCGGCCACAGACATGATTGATTTGCTTGATTGTGGATGATTGCACCATGGAATGACATGAAGCGCGACATTTGTTTCCATTTCATGATGTGTTTTGGGTTTTGCTGTGGCAACAGAGGTGCAGCTTTGTAGCAACGTATTGGGTTGGGTAAAAAAAATAATGAAAATAAAAATCCTGTTTTGGAGAGGGTAGAGTCACAAATGATGGTGCCCAGAGAATTATGCAGAGCAAAAAAAAAAAAAAAAAATGATCACACAAAAGTGACGCTGTATATTTTAAAATACGCACTTGCTACAAATGCATATAACATAAAACAAAATTTTGCTTCCGTACATCTTTGATTGAAAAAGGTTTCACGTGCTCTTTTGCAAATACTTCACGTCATCCCTGTGAGGAAAAAAAAAAAAAAATCATTACCCTAACGCAAGCTGACAAGCTGCTCGGAGCCAAACACCGCCTGGAGTTTTTCTCTCTCCGTGGAATTCCCATGCAGCGCGAGTGTGTTTATCATCTCATTGACACGGCCGCACACACACTTGTTATGTAGCGCTCTGGCGAAGCCGTTTGGTGTTGTGTTTTAATGAATCGGAAGGCGAAGGAAGATGCGCGGCGGTGTGGAAAGCAACGAGAAGCAAACATGACCACTTCCTGAAAGCTCAACGCTCACTTGTCACATGCCAGAGTAATCATAGACTCTTGTTGACCCGGAACAATGTTTTATTAAAATCATGCATGAAAGACATTACATTTGGGCATCTGGGGCAAATAGAGAGTCCCAAAACGGTCAATTGTTGGGCCGGAGTAACGATTTTGTTAGCATACAATAAGTAAACATGCTAATTATTTATTAAATGCAAGTAGTCAATATTCAGATGAGAAAGTGTATTCTGAATAAGTAAACTGTGATTTAAGGACAAATGGATTTGATGGCTCTTTTTTTGAGTCTGGGAGTGGGAAATGTGAGTATCCGTTTGCAGCTGAGTGGTTAGACACATGATACAGAAGTCTGCTGTCATCAAATAGACAGTGTGGTTTAAAATAAATTATGCTTTTATGGCGTCAAGAGACACTATCATAATGCATACAAAGAACTGAATCAATGTCATTTGTCATTTTTCTTTCTTGAATAGAAAAATGCACTGTAAAGTTCCATCTTTGGTGTTTTACAACAAATGGTTTTGTGGGTTCCGAAATATTAGGACAGTATAGCTGTAGCTTTGTTTTTGTTTTTGTTCCATATCATTCATTTACTATACATTCTTAATATGAAAAAGAAACACTTTATTATTCTGCCAATTTGATTCACTCAAATTAATCCAAATCTAGACTTGAAGCCCCAAAATCAAAGTTTAAAATTTGGCTGGACCCATCACCCTGGTTTGCACTCTGATTTAAAATGATGTACCACACTTTAAGAACCTAACCCTGAAGCCTTCTTTGACATTTGAATCGTGATTTATAACCTTTGTTTAAAAGCAGAGTGAACCTATTTGAAACATTTATTTTTGTTTTTCAAATTCAAACAGTGAGTCCAACCCTTCATGTGCTGTCCTAACCTTTGTTTAGAACCCGGATCCTGAATTGAAAGCCTCATGTTTAACCCCAACCTTTGTTTGAAGCTCTCAGGTTAGGCTTTAACCTAGATTGAGTATGCAATTCTGATCCTATTTGGAAACCCTTGATTCTACGTGTATATTTGATATCTGACATGAAACGCTAATGCTTGTTTAAAACCCTATGACACTTCAATTGTGATGCAATGCAGTTCAGTTTTTCCATTTTTTTTACTCTCCCTGTGACTGAGTTTCATTGTAATCAAAGTAATCTCATTCAGTCAGCCATATTGAATTGATGGAGCCTCTTTTACTAAACATAAATATGAAAGTCAAATTTCTGCCAGGCGGCGGGCTCTCTTCCCAAAAATCCCGTCTGTTTCCTGAATGGGTTTAATCATGTGTTTAATTTATTCTCTAGTGCACTGTGTCTATCTGTCCTTTCACACTGTGTTGATGTCTTCCCATGAGCCTTTCCATTCCTTCCAAAACACTAACATTTGTTTCAATCACTAACCTTGCCTCAAAACCATAATTTGAGGCAAGAACATTTGTTTCAAAATCTGTCTTGCTTGATTTTTTTTTTTTTTTAAACAAAGCTGAAAACAAGGAGTCAGTGGGTCCCCGGTTTACGAGATAAATCCTTTCCCCGGTTGGGATCGTAACGCGAATTCGCCGTATGGCGGGCAATCCAAACCTATTTTAATTAGCCAATGTGTATAAAACCCCAGGTAAAAACATCAAAATTGTATATTCATATTAAAAATTGGTAACAAAATTGTATAGTAAGTACTACTTATTCATAATATACATGTATACAATTAAAAGTTATAAATTTAAAAAAAAATTTAGAAAGGATTTATTTACCTTTGGGTGACGTGAGGAGCTTGTTATGGTCATATTCCCAATCTAACCTATTCAAGTTTGAGTTTAGCACTAGAATGCACAATAAATATTGTACTGTATTGTATATTGTAAGCACTCGCATGAGAACAAAGTGTTGACACGCCGCCCTTTTGAAACCGACCAATAGCAGATCAGCAGCTTAGTGACTCCGTGACAATAAATAAGAATTTCATTGTGTGGTATAATAATACAATACATATGACAATAAAACTCTTGAATCTTAAATTAAGATCTCCAAATGTTGAGCTAAAACTGTACTAGATGTACAAACCTAACCCTTGTTTTAAATACTAATTTAAAACCCTATTCTTTGTTAAAAACCCTATTCTTGGCTTTAAAATCCCATTTGAGACCAGAAATGGATTTGCAACTCTAATTAAAGTCTAAAACCTTTTTGCAAACCTGGTTTTTAACCCTACTTTATCTGTAATCCTGATATCAAACTCTCATGAGGAAACCCACCACAGCCCTGCTTACCATTCGGATATAACATAGATCGTTTTACACAGTGTTGTAATTCTCATTCAGGAGATTTTGCTCATGGCTTTAGGGGGAAATAATTACAATGATATTAATAACTTGTTCTTATCACGGCTTGAAAATGTTTTGATGTTAATCTCACACAAAGCACAGTGTGTTCGCACAGATGTCAATCACCATTTTACTCTTTCCACTGAGCTTCATTACAGATCCACATGGAGGGCTTCCAGATTAGATTCAAATTTTTTTTAATAGTATTCACTGACCTGCGGCGGCGATGAGCTGTGCAATTATGACAAAGATGATGATAATGGTGATATTCATGTTGTTATATACACCAGAGATGGGATGACGTGTACTCCAAGGTTCGTGTTATTCAAAGGAATCTCAATATTTCCAATCTGACTTTAGTTTAGACAAAGTGATTTTTTCATAGCAGACCAAGTCTTAAAGAGTCATGTTTTTTTTTTGGTTTATTCATGAAGATGGACAATGTTTCAATCCCCAAAGGCCTTTTCCCACCACTCAACAGCACCGAACTGCAGAAACAAAAAAGCCTAATTGTACTTTGGAAAATTAGGATTCATGTCATGTCAACCCCCAAATTTTGGGGACATTATTACATACTACGCACATCAAATAGCCTCAACCCAGCGTTCTTTTTAATATATGTAATATTTTAATATCCAGGTGTGTTTTGGAGAGAAAACCGGAAAACATGCAGGACACCAGGCCTCGAGGACTGAAGTTTGACACCTATGCCTTAATGTGAAACCTTAATCTTTCTTTAAAACAAACAAAAAAAAACCTTTTTTGCATTCCTACATTTAAACTTTGTTGAAATCCCAATTCAAATCCTAACTCCCAATTAAAAACCTTTATGCCATACTGTAAATGTATGTTGAAACCCTAATTTCAAACACTAGTCCATGTTAGTCCTATATTGAAACCCTACTTTGAAACCCTAAACCGAAGCTTGAAACCCTGACTTCTTCTCTTTGAGCACAAGTCCATTCCAATTGTCTCTCTCAATATCCTTTTTTCTGCAGTGTTAACAGCGGAGCTCTCTCTCCAGCATTAACTTGGAAAAAACTCGTTGTCCATTCACAGTTTGGTTACTGGACCTCAGGAAAACCCGCTTAATACAAAGTGACACAGCATGACCATCTTTCATGCTAACTAGCCTAGTTCAGTAGTTGTTGTCTATGCGTTTTTCATCTCCACTGTAAGTACCATTGAGCGCATCATTCGCATTCTTCGGGATTAGCTTGCCAAGGCGGGCATCATGACCCGGTCGTGCACTCCGACACGTTTTATCTGGGATTGTGTCTGATACCCGCACGGATGGTGCCAAGCATCACAAAGGCCGCTGTGTGTTTGCCCGTTGGGATAGAACACGGACATTCCACACGGCCTTTGTTCACAATTTGGGATTCCCTGTGTAGCACTTAAAAGGGTCGCCAAAAGTGGGTTTATTAGCGCCGCAGCAGAATACTTCTTTAATATCATAACCTTGTCTTAAAGCCTTAATGTAAAACCTTGACATGGCTTGAAGCCCTAACTGGAAAAAGTAACCTAAAAGGAAGATGCTTCTTTGACACCCAAATAGTTCAAATGACAATTTCAGGATGTCATTTTGCACAAAGAACGTTCATATTGGGCAAGTTACAAATCACAGATCTGCGAAGGCTATTTTAAAACTCCAATTTAAAGCCCCAAAATCTAGTTTGATACCCTACTTTAAAATCCTAACTTATAAACTTGAAACCCAACTTTGAAACCCAACCCCAATCTTGGAACTCTTATTTAAAACTTCTGGTTCGAAGCCTTAAGCCTGTCTTGAAACAGAAACAAGGCTTCTAACACTAACTTGAAACCCAGACTTTACACATGACTTTGACTCCCTAACCACAGTATGAAATCTTAATCCTATTTAAAAATCATTCATTCGTTCTGAATCCCTTACACTGGATTGAAACTAACCCTGGCATGAAACCCAAAACCTAATTTGAGACACTACTTTGAACCCCTAACGATTATTTCAAACCCTAACCCAAACTTTAAAAAAAAGACTTTTAAAGCAAAACCCTAATTTGAAACTTCATGTATGGTCCTAAACACTTCTTTAAAACCCTTACCGTGATTTACTTTGAAGCCTTACGACCTTCATTCGAATCTCGAACCCCTGTTCAAAATCCTGATCGAGTACAGTCTACGAACTTGCCATTTCATCCTTGTATAATTCATTCATAATTCCTCCTTCAAGGGACATAAAAGAACTGTTTAAAAAAAAAAAGTTGACCTTTAATGACAAGCTATTCTGCTGATTCAGCACCAACAAAAATGGCCCTGACGCAGGGCATTTCCAAGCATCAGAGATTTCGCAGCGTTACAGAAATAAATCAAGCGACTCATTCTCGAGCGTTTCGCCAAAAAGCCGGCGGCAGAAGGAAGAAATAAAATCTCTCTTTTGGCTTTTGACACGGCTCGTGTTTGACATGACTAATGCGCCGCAGGTCGGAGGCCCCCACTCACGCTCTCCGATGAGGCCGACGCTTGACTTTGCCATGCGAGCGAGTCTCAGCGAATGCCACGTGGCGTCTTCTCTAACAAGGTGCGCGCTTTGATCTGTGCCATCAAACGCCTAAAAGCACAGCCAACATGACAACTTTGATCTTCAATTTGTTGCTTAATGAGGCTTTGACTAGTTTGCGATTGCCGCCTGCAAGGTGTCTTAAGTAGCTTTTGAAATCATATTTCAAACTTGTTTCATACTGGTTTCACTTGGGGATCGAGCACCTTCAAATGGATCAGAATCATACAATTTTGTGCCTCGCACATTGTTGACCCATCTTTCAAGCCCTACACCTAGTTTAAAACCCCTATTAGATATTTTAAACCTCACTGCGTTTTTACAGCTCTTACTCCATCTTGAAACCTATTTTTCTATTCTAATTCTGCTTCGAAACTCTAATTTTACTATCTAATTGAGGCTTCAACCTAACTAAAAGTGTACTATCCAATTTATAACTTCTTCTTCTTCTTCTTCTTCTTCTTCTTATTATTATTATTATTATTATTATTATTATTATTATTATAAGCTTCAAACCCTCAATTGATACCTTAACAGACGCGTGAAACCCTACTATCCAATTACAACTCCGGCTTCAAACCCTCAAACGAAACCCTAACCAATGGGTAAAATCCTAATTTGACTAATTTGAGACACTTGCCTTTTTTAATTAATTTCTAACTCAATCTTGAAACCTCAAATTGCATTTCTAATCTCATTCTTGAAACATGTATAATACAGGCTTCAAACTTCAATTACACACGCTAACTCAGGCTTGAAATCTTTAATTGAAATCATCTTTTTTTAAAGTCGTAAATCTAATTTGAAAGCCATATTGAATATCTAACATTGGCTTGAAACCCTAATTTGAAGCCTAAACCCTTATTTGAAACAATACCTTGCAAAATTTATTCAAAGCCTTCTCTTTCTTGAAACCTTACAATTTGAAACCCTAACACTTAGTTGTTTTTTTTTTTCTTTTTTTGCATTCGCTCTGATTTGAATCTGCACATTGCAATTCTAACTCTGGTTCAAACCTAAATTGCAATCCTAAACATGGCTTGAAATCCTACTTTGAAACCATAACACCGGTGTTGTCTGTTGACTTGAATTTACACATGAAACCAATTTCTAACCCGTTTTGTCAGTTATTTCTGTGACGGATAGGAAATGTGTACCAAAAAAAAAAATAGTTGTTGCTGACCTGTGTGTGTGGGTGTGTGTGTTGTCTCCATAGCAACAGCATGCCAAAGCGGTTGGCCCTCATCTGCTTCCTATCTCTGGTCATGACGATGAGCATCCTGGGAAACCTCCTGGTCATGGTGGCCGTCTGCAAGGACAGGCAACTCAGGTACAGCATTGTTTGGTTTAACAATGTCGACAAACATGTCGTTGTTAGCTTCATGTTTGGGATTTTTTTTTTCCCCAGATGGTAGAGGGAATTATGAACGGGTCAAATTGCAGGCAATGTTAGAACAAGCCCTTCAGGCTTCTGCTAGAAAGCAAAAAAAAATAAAATGTATTTACATTGAACCCCCATAATTCACATTGGATAAGGGGACATACACAAGCCTCCCAAACCAAAAATATATGTAAAAAAAAATATTGAAGAAAAAAATGCAGAGGGGAGGATTGTATCATGTTTTTAAATGTGTTTTTAAACTAGAAATTATTTTATGACTTTTATAAATATGAACATACATATAAAAATTAATTACATATAAAAAAAAGTTGAACGGGAAAAATCTGTCACTTGTCCCCTTTTTCTCCTAACTTCCACTTCGTCTTTCACTTCCTGTTAAGATGGTGGTCACTTCATGTCCTTGTGTGTGAATACTTGGTTTGGGGTCAAAGCCATGGTCCAGAAAAAAGTGGTGCAGTAGGGTGCACATGCATGCTGGCAGGTGTCACGTGAGGATGAATGTAGGGTGTGTGTATGCGCATGTGTGTGTTATGATCAGGGAAAGTGTGCGTCGGCGTCTGGCCTCCCCAAGGGGGGAACAATGACACACCATCTTTCTGTCTTCTTCTTGCCTCATTGCCTCTTGGTCCACCGGGAACACGCATACACATGCACGCACACACACAAACACACATGCATGTACACACACATACACACACATACACACAGTGTAGCTGAAGATAATGTCGCAAAGCGTCAGAAAGTAAATGAGACACTTACGTACTTTCAAGGTCTCCTGAGCAACCGCTCATAACAAAAACACCAATATCATTATTAAATGATAATTCCATCAAAACAAAAATGGTGGCGCACACACATATAGACAGACAGCATGTATAATCTGGTGTATAATCCTCATCCTCTGCAGAAAATGACTACCATTAATAGGGATTAGACGAGCTCCATATGAGAAGATCTAGCGAGACTGGAGCGCCACAAAAGTTCTCATTCCTGCATAACATGAGATCCAGTTGATTTTGACTATTTTTTGGGGTAGCGTTTGGCTTGTTGAGTGGAGGACCATTCGCTTAATGGATAAACACGAGTGCTGCTCGATGGCTTGTTGTGGTGCCCAGAAGTAACATCACTATTGTAGTGATTATTTGCATGAATGCTTACTTTATTTGCTTAATGTTCTGGCACTTTAAACAGAAATTATTTTTATTTTAGCCATGTTCAACAATTCAGTAAGAGGAAAGATCTCAGATCCCATTTGTTATTGCAGCAGCAGAAAATTAGCCTGTAACAAAAGTGTGTTTATTTATATTTGCACTTCAAAGATAAATCATTTATATGCAATCTGCTCAATAAAAAAAATTGCTTTTAATTTAAAAATCTGATCTCTTCACAGCTCATTCTCATCCCTAAATTGTAATTATGTACTAATGAGCTGAGGCGTTCATTTTATGAATGAAGTGTGCCAAAACCTATTTAATTCTTATTTATAATCTTGTTCAATTACATTTCATTACTGTCAGTTTTTATAAGGTTGTCATTTTTTTTCTCTCTAAAGTCTCTTTATATTAAATGTGTTTCATAGATATGCTAAGAGCGTTCACAGATTGATGCCATTATAAAAAAGAATGGGAAGTGAGGATCAGGTGAAAATTATTCTTTATGTTAATTAACTACTGTCCGAAGCCAGCTGGGATAGGCACTAGCAAGCCATTTCATTTTTTTAAATGTAATAAAGTATGGTTTTGATTACACTGATAGATGCATTAAGAAGAAAATGGGGGAAAATTCAATTGTTTCTGTCTTTTTCAAATAATTTCTCAATGTTTTTTGTTCAAATATTTTTTTTTAACAAGACATTCTTTTGAATTTTTAATGACTTTATTTTATGTATTTTTTAATAATTTACCGTTGATTTGCTGCCTTCATCGAAAGCGTGAGTATGAGTAACAAACCAAAAGCTCCACGTGGGCGTGCATTATGTTAATAGCAGCCTCGTATTGTACATGACTCAATATGTCAGCCTACATGAGTCAGGGTTGCATCATCGGAGGGCTCATTTGTTCAAAGTCCCATCCGACCCGCTCTGTATTGTAAACACTGACCCAAGAGTGGTTGCTACTTAGATGGCATAATTTGCTTGTGTCTGTCGCAGGAAAATCAAGACCAACTACTTCATCGTGTCACTGGCCTTCGCTGACCTGCTGGTGTCGCTACTGGTGATGCCGTTCGGCGCCATCGACCTCGTGCATGAGCAATGGATCTATGGTGAAACCTTCTGCCTGGTGCGCACCTCGCTGGATGTTCTGCTCACCACCGCCTCCATTATGCACCTGTGCTGCATCGCTCTGGACAGGTCAGAACCAAGCTCAAGGCTCCACCAAAAAGCAGATCGATGTCCGAAGAAGCAACAAATGGAATCGTGCTTAGAGAAAACAAAAGCTTTCAAGAGTTTCAAGAATGTCGTTTAGGGAGATTGAGAAAAGTATTTTTATTCTTAACCGTTTGGCTTTTTTGACCCGAGATACCTGAGAATGGTTTTCGTTGGTGTAAAAATGGCTTTGTGCATGAAATCTCCTTTGGTGGAAAATGCTAGTGATGATTTGAGGTCCAGATGGGTCAGCACGCAATCTGGCAAGCGGCGGTCCGCCGGCCTTTCTTGTGACACGTGTCAGATACGACGTCTGTCAGAGTCTGGCGGAGTCTTAACTGGGATGAAATTTTCTCTCTGTGTGAAATGATGGAATTCGGACGGAGCGAAAACTCCTTTGATCTTCATCCGTGTCAGATTTGACCAAATTAACAAGAAACATGATGAAACATTCTTCATCTGCATTACTTCACTTTCGCTGTATTTTTATTAATCATTGGCTGACAAAAAAAAGCAAAACAAGTGAAACTGTTAATTAAGTTTGTGTGATTGAGGTGGGGTTGGGGGGGGGGGGGGGGGGTGACTACGAGGGCTTAACGCTGACCTAAACCGCGCAGCTGACTTTGCATCCTCGGGACCTTCTGTTTCCAATTCATTGTGAGCTAATCGATCTTCATTAGCCCACACAGTATCGTCGCCATCACATCATTTCAGCTACCCTCTCACCCCAATTTTCTTCATTGTATTTTATGTGTCTTCGTAAGAGCCATCTCCTGCAAAAGACATGAACAGAATGATTAGAAATAATCCACAGTAAAATGACTATATATTTGAGAACCGCCTACTGTAAGTTCGACGAGAAGGGGGACTGAAATAAAGATGTAGGCTAGCTACTTTGGCTCACTTGTTCCAATTTTACCTCGTTTGAGAGCTGCGCCTGCTTAGCACTGACAAACGTTTGCACTCTGCTGCAGTCAGTTTTATTTAGGTGACCTTGTGTGTTGATGCTCTGGTGCTAAAACCATAATGAAGAGTTGAAGCTGTGACAGACTGCCCCCCTCAGGTCAAACTGTATAGGACCGTAATTAGTGTTGCACAGTGATCCAGTCATTGGCCTGCGGTTGTTTTGGGGCACCTTGGCAAGATTAGCAAAAGTTGTGTGTGTCTCAGTGAACATCCATGTTGTGGTGTCACCTTGCAAACCGTCACTGAATGCTGCATGTGTCTTTCTGGATCAGTAATCTGGGACATATTGTTGTACACATGGTTTACTTGCGAACTACATGAGATCCAGACCAGAAGTCTGTAGAGTCTAGATCGGGTCCGGATGGAATCCACATAAAGACTTGGTTCACAAATGATCTGTATCTGTGCTACGTGTGGTCTACATGTGATTCCGCAGACTTCCACATAGGCCAAGGGGATCCAAGATCAGTGAAGTGGGCACCTGGAGATTGAATTCCACCCCAGTCGTATATGTCCACATTGGAGGAAAGTTGCTGAAGTCTGACTTGTGTCTCGTATATGATTTTGCGCTCCCCTGAGTTATGACAATCTATGGCAGCAAAAGTCGGTAGTCTTGGTCTCTCCTGGTGCTTATATACCTGCTGTTTGTGAGTCGGTTTCACGGCATGATTTCAGAGTATTTTCAAGTGGCTTAGAATCTCCAAAACCAGCAGCATTTATTTTTTCCCGTCACAAGGGACGTCAAACTTTGGTGAATGAAGACATTAAAAGAGAGAAGACACATTATGTCAGCTTGTGCACGGCAGCGTTCACAATATTAGACAAAAAAAAAATGGAGCATTTTGCTTGCAGTGGGCTTATCTTCTTTTGTTCAATGGAGGCGTCAGGAAGGCGAGAAGACAACTGGAGGGGAAACGGAGAAGAAAGAAGTGAACTGAACAGCTGCGCTACAAAACCTTCCTTCCAAAAAAAGAGCAACGGAGGAGGAAATGAATAAAGACGAATAATGAGACACAAGAGAGCAGGATGAAGACATGCCTCATGCTCAGATATCACAAATAATAATAATAATAATAATAATAATAATAATAATAATAATAATTTTATATATATATATATATATATATATATATATATATATATATATATATATATATATATATATATATATATATATATATATACAGTACACACACATACTTTTTTTTTTTTTTTTAATTCCAGTCCAGATTTTATCTTCATCTAGTCTAGACATCAACCAGAAGTGATTCACTTCTAGCAGGTCTTTCAAACTTGCTTTCTGAGGGACATTTGCTGCTGCGGGATGATATTTTGTGGCCCCTGACACTCACGGGTGTGAGCAGACACGGTGCTGCTGTTGCGTTTCCAATCAATACCAATCAATAGTCACACATAAACAGGAAGTGGTGTCAGTGCAAATATGGACGTGAAAATCATTAAGTGGGCTTGATGGTGCGTCAGACACGATCCTTAATGGAAATAAATGTCCAGTGGTGAGTCCGCATTAAGGACCATTAGGGGAGTGAGCCACACATTCAGCGTTGTTCATCAAAGATCTTAAGGTCAAACATTTTTTAGGATGATAATCATTTATGAAAATAATTGACTATCTGAAGTGTTTGTGTGTAGGTATTACGCCATCTGCTGCCAGCCTCTAGTGTACAGCACCAAAATGACGCCCACGCGGGTGGCCCTGATGATTGGCGGCTGCTGGGTGATCCCAACCTTCATCTCCTTCCTACCTATCATGCAAGGATGGAACACCATCGGCATCGACGACGTGGTGAGTGTTAATGTCAAAAAAATTGACTGCAGCTTTTGGTGTGCAAAGATATTTCCGTATTTGAGGCAAATTGTGGTCCCACCAGATTGTGCTTATTTTTGTTAGCAGCCTAAGGACTATCTCGGCAAATAAAAAGTGCTCACGAATGCAAATTTAGACAGATCTGTTCACTATATTTTATCCTAGTAATTCCACCCATTAAAAAATGACAATATACAAATTGTTTTACTTAAAAAAAATTCTTAAATGTATTAGTTTTTATTTGAAAAAATATATTTAAAAAAATTATGACGTCTTCCCCATGGGTTTGTATATTAAAGCATTAATTAATGGATCAGTCAGTCCTTTACCCAAAAAAAAAAAAAAAAAACTCTAAAAAGACTTTTGTAGAAGATGTTTGGAATTTAGTGGCACGCGTTGATTTAATGGCATGCAAGGCAGGCATCATTTTGTCAGGTCAGAGAGCGAGTTTCTCCCCAGCCTCTGTTAACCTTGCTCGCCCTCACTTGCCCTAGCTCGGTGACCCGGTTCGTGGTCCAATTTGGCACCGTGTGCACACACGTACGCACATGCACACAAACACAAAGAGAAGTTTCGTGTGGTTTGTAACTTTATTTCTCTCTGAGGGTCCAATTAAAAGTGCCGAGTTCTGACAGCGACTCGGATGCATTTCATCGCCAGGCGGTCTTGTGTTGTTGACCACGATTTTGGGGGGGAAACAATTTCTGGTAGCTCGTACA
Source organism: Hippichthys cyanospilos (assembly GCF_059441005.1). NCBI lineage: Eukaryota > Metazoa > Chordata > Actinopteri > Syngnathiformes > Syngnathidae > Hippichthys > Hippichthys cyanospilos. Next base: position 6,692,402 of record NC_142381.1, read on the forward strand.
TGCATCAACAAGAATAAATTTGCTAGCAAACTCAACAAGAATAAAATTGCTAGCAGACTCACTGAGCTAACTCCATTTTTATCTTATTTAATATTCATATCAAGATGAGTACTTCTTCTGGGTACTTGTTGTTATAGTATTATTGTTGTTCCTCATATTTTAGTATTTTGCCAAATATCATAATTCACCAAATTGTGCCAGAAAAGTTTGAAATGTTATAAGACAGAAGCGCAACACATGTAGACAAACGACAAATGTATTTTTTTCTCCTCTACAAATAATGATCAACAATACTGCACTGAGAAACAGTGATCGTCTTCACGGGTTGCATCACAGGAGCGGCACAATGTCTATCGAATTGAAACAAAAAAACGGGGGCGAGAAATGTTAACTCTTTACATTCTGTTTAATTATCTAGTTATTTAAAAAAAACCACTTTGTTTTCGTTAGTGTTTTTGTTGTGTAAACACAAATTTTTGTTAGCGTAAATTGGACAGTAAGTTACCTGCTGCTTCACCCAGTTTCATTTTGGTGTCCTGCATGCACACAGATCGCCGAGCGTCGCCACCCGGAGGGCAGCAACTCCACGTCGTGCGTGTTCCTAGTAAACAAGCCGTATGCTGTGACGTGCTCGGTGGTGGCCTTCTACATCCCGCTGGCGCTGATGGTGCTGGCCTACCAGCGGATCTACGTGACGGCGCGGGCGCACGCCGTCCAGATCGGCTTGCTGCAGCGGGCGGGCGGCGCCTCGTCGTCGTCGGACTCGGCCGACCAACAGCGCAACCACCGCATGCGCGTGGAGACCAAGGCGGCCAAGACGCTGTGCGTCATCATGGGCTGCTTCTGCCTATGCTGGGCGCCCTTCTTTGTCACCAACGTGGTGGACCCTTTCATCGGCTACACGGTGCCCGACCAGCTGTGGGCGGCGTGCCTGTGGCTGGGCTACATCAACTCCATGCTCAACCCCATCCTCTACGCCTTCCTCAACAAGTCCTTCCGCCGTGCCTTCCTCAGCATCCTGTGCTGCGGGCGCAAGCGCTACCGCAGGCCCTCCGTGCTGGTGGGCCCGCGTGCGCCCTGCGCCGCCACGCGCATCAACGGCTCCACGCATGTGCTCAAGTAAGTACCACGCTGCATGCCGCTCATATACATAGGCCGAACGCCGCCGCATGCGCCGCCTTGTAATTCGTCAGAGGAAAACTCGACAAAACCTTTTCATGCTGAAAAATTACTGCGCATCCAGAAAGTATTCACGGCCCTTCACTTTTTCAACATTTTGTCATGCCGGAGCCTCATTCCAAACTGCATTAAATCGGCTGCTATCTGAGGCAGCGCTAGATCGTTCCCAATAATCGGGCGAGTTCGGATCAGGTCTGTCTCACCTTTATCATCTTTTCCGTCTTTCTCTTGCGAGGGATGATGTGACATCCGCGGAATTCTGAGCGATCCGTGCAACGCACAGCTAACCGGGCTGATGCTGTTGTTGCCCGGGCGGATATTGCTTTATGATTTTTTTTCACCTCTTGTCTCATCATCCGAGACGCTTTTGATTCCTTCTTGGATCTTTGCTTTATGAAACGTTCCTTTAGTGTTATTTGCCGGTTTTCCTCAATTTTCTCTTTTTCATCATCATTCTTCAAAGCTTGGTAGCCACTCCCTCTTTCGGTTAATTCTCTTATGAGCTCTGCTGAATCAAATGCACTTCTGCCACCCAGTTGCTGTTTTTATTACTTTAAAAGGCTTTTTAGCCTTGCGTTTTGGAGGGGAGATGCATCAGAACTCAGACTTAACTCGTGCAGAAAACATAGATCCCGTGTTGATATGGAATTGGAAGTTTTCAAACCACAATTTGATACGGGGTTTGGATTGAAAGAGTTACAAATCCCATCACTTAAACACTTAAAGTACGATCACAATACCAATGGAGTTGGGACATTGTGTAAAATGATAACAGAAAAAAACATTTGCAATAACTCTTCAATCTATATTCAATTGGCCACAATAAAAAGACAATATATTTAAGGTTTAAACTACTAATATTGTTTTTTTTTTTTTTTTTTAAATATTCATTTGTTATGAATACGATTCCTGCAACTTGTCCCAATTGAAGCTTAGTAGTGGGAAATGTTTCCCAATTTCAGTTGTTCGACAGTCGGAGATTTCATTTTTTTTTTTTTTTTTCATAATTTGCCCAGCATTCTCAATGGGAGACAAGTAAACATTGATGTTTTGAAATAAACTAAAAAACATAAAAAGAGCCCATCCTGTGAATGGCTGTTTTTGCTGAATGCTTCAACCAAAAGTCCCATCACCAGTAAATTGTCATTTATATCTCTGTGGTAATATTTTGTCTACATTACCATTGAACTCAAGAGCAATAATTATTACAATCTATTTCTATGATTTATTAATGGTGAATCATGGATACAAGAATATGTTAAACACAACAGAAAAAAACTGAATTCATGTACACAAGCGTTATATAAGCCAGAGCCACACTGAAGGCAGAATGATTTTTAGAGTAAATTGCATGTTCCAGCGTGATAAGAACAGGCCATACCTTACATTCATAGTCCCGTGATGGAAAGATGCTATTTGGTACGAGGCACTGTGGTTTATTGACACGGAAAATGCTGAAATGGACACAGTGTGCACACATGCAGCCTCTCTAAACCATTTAACACACACCAGATGTAATCTGGAGAAAAGTCATGTTTTTTTGGTGAAACAGCATTTATGCGGCCTTGCTGGCTAGTTCCATGAGTCAAAGATAAGATGGACACATTATTGATCGTCACAAGCGCATCATTACGACGGTCTTACGAAAAGGCTCCCCGTTACTTCCTGTTTGGCTGCTCAGTCATCGTTTCCAAATATGGGCAAGCTTGCTTATGCCCTTGTGTTCAAGACCTTGCACGCTTGCACTGCAGCAAACATCTAGAAAACAAAATGCAGTGTGAAAAGGCCCTTACAGTTGTCATAGTAGAATTTTCTTTGTTCTTCTGTATTTATGTGTGCATGACTGCCTCCCTGTGGTCAGGGCGCGCACACCAGGAGGTAAAATGGATGAATGAATGAATGTTGGGGTAGGCTCTAGCGACCTGCAACCTTCAAGGGGATAAGCAGTCAAGATGATGAGTGGATGGAAGTTTCACGGCCCGTGGGCATTGAACAACATCATCAGGGTCTTGGAAACATGGTCTGAATTAGATGTGAATTTAACGTTTGATTTAGCAGTATTTTAAGAGCTCTCATTTGAGGACTTGGGTTTAATATCCTAGTTTTAAAAAATTTGATTAAAGTCTTGGATTAAAGGTTTTAGTTTAAAGAACGTAGATTTGAGTTAACTTACTAGGATTTAAGGTCTTGGTTTGAAGGACCTGGAGTTAAGATTTTTTTTTATTTTATTGGGAAGGGGGGGGTGTTTGGATAAATGTTCTTGGTACTTAATAATTTTTGGGCCATATGTTCATTGCTGACCAATCAGAGACCACACAAGTTGTTTCCTTTTTTTTATTGTGAAAACCCACACAGGAAATCAGTGGTGGTCTTAATTTAAAACATTTGACATTTTCAGAATATTTGTGAATGTTTATCTGCAAAATTGCTTGTTCGGCCTTTTTGTCTCCGGCAGTGTTTAGAGCATTTGTGCGTGTGTGTGTGTGTATAACAATTTCTTGGAGACATAAACAATAGCGACGAGAGAAAAATATTAACAGGAAGTGCTGCTCTTGGCTGCAAATCGCAACAAGCCACAAACACACGCACATACTTACACACATTCGCACATTTGGTATCCGCAAACACTAACAAGCGTCACTTCTACACACACAATAGTTGCTTCTCTCAAGTATTTTGGTGCAGATTTCAACACACTAAAATGCTGAGAAGGAACAAATTTTTGATCTTAATTTGAAAATGTTTTTTTTTTTAATTTGAAAATGTGTTATCTTCTGAAATCTCCCTCTGGCCGTCTAAATTTGAGCTCAAGTATTGATTGATATCTACATTTACATGCATGAGATTTGTTTTCAAAGCGTGTGTTTGCATTTTTTTCTAAATTTGCTCATACAAACTTTGGAAGATGAATTTTGATAAAAAGCACAAATTAATTTGAATAAACTATACTTTGTGACTGGTCGACTGCACGTTTGAACTTTAACCTTGTTTTTCACCCTCTGTTCCCGTCCACCTTCCTGATTTTATCCTCCTTCCTTTCTTACCTCTTCTTATCACTCATCACCAACTAATTCTTCACCTCTTTTTCTCATCCTTCTCTTTCCTCTTGATTTTTTTGGACACCTCCTTTTTCACCACTTTATTCCCTCCCTTCTCGCATCATTTTTTTTCATCTCCAAACTTTGTTTCGCTCTTTTTGTACATTCTTCTCTGCCTGTCATGCGTTGTTTTGCACGTCAACTTCCGTTTTATTTTTTTTCGGCACCTCATTTTAACCCTCACTCAACTTTGCCCGTCCGTCTATCCCATCCCCTTGTTTCCTCTCCCTCCTTGTCCTCCCTGCTCGTGTGTCTCCAGCAGCTGCTCCTCTGCCTCCAAACTGCTGCTCTGGTTGTGCAACACCAGGCCAGTGCCCGTCTAGCCACTCTAAGCCTCACCGGCAGGCTCGCTCTCGCTCTCTCGCTCAAGTGAGTCTGGTGCACACACACGGTCGCACACGCGCACAAACCTCTTTCCCGTAATAAAATTAATGACAGATGAAATCAAATCTGAGGGGCAATCACCTTCACCCTGCATGTGCTACTTCACAGAAATCAAATCAATGACCTTTGTCAACAATATTTGGTCATCAAAATAAATTAAAAAATGATAAAAGAAAATTCCCATCTACAAGCAAAATGAGGCTAATTTGGTCTTTTGTCGTTCTAAATCTAATGCCTCAGGGTTTTAACTCAGTTTTGATTTGATTTAATCTTTTGTTTTACATTTCTCGCAATGATGTGAGTTACCTCACCGAATATTTTTGTATTATTAAAAAAATGGATTCATTTCATTTTTTTTCTGACAAGGATACTTACATTTTGTTTGTTTACAGTCTTAATACTAAATTTTTGTACTGAACACGGGGGATTCTTGCTGAAGCTGACCAAACTGGAGCCAGTAGCAGAAAACAAAACGTCAGGGAGGCAGAGTTCACAATGCAGCAGTCGTTTTACTTTAATGCATATAATTTTATTTTACACGCCACTTCAAAACACGCACACCACTACTCTTCGTACTCTGTACTGCACGCATGCCACCCCCTCCCACCTCTCTCCCATGCACGTCCACACACAGTTAACAATTGTGAAGGGTATTGAGACTGTAAGACTCCAAGCTAAACTGAGCATGGACGTGTTACAAGGAGAGTACTATATTTTCTTTAATATTGGTATGAAATATTCATGGTGAATACTTAAACAAAGGATTGTTTTTTTGTTTTTTTTAGGGTTTTTTAAGTTAATTGAGAATATTTAAATCCTTTGAGTGCAAATCAACGTGTGCTGTTTGAATTGTTTATTGAATGCAAAAATACAGTGTAAAGTCTATCCATTAATCACATGAGACAAATAATTCAATGAATTACTGAGCAGGCGAGCAGTGTGTTTATTCTCTTTTTTTTATGACTGTTGATTCTAATCAAAGACAATCTAAATGTGATTAATATGTGTTATGATTGCTTTTTGCTGACCCCGTAGGGGTCCTAAATCTTCCATCAAAATGAACCAACAGTCATACAATTATGTCTTTTAATCCCCCTTGCCTGGGGAAATGTATCCCATTGCGTTTGAGATGTGTGTCATGATAACAAACTTCACGTTTTCTAAAAGGATGAATGAATCAAATGAAGTCATTTGCTGTGTTTTGCTGGCTGGCCGGGTGGTGTAAGAATGAGATAAACACAATAGTGTGTGCGTATTAAAAATAGCAAAATTCTCTAAAAGGGCTGGCAGTGAATGAGTTGAATAGAAATTTGATTAAAATGTGTTGCATATCAATTCAATAAAGAAAAATACTATATGAATGGTTAAAAACAAACTGTTCTGAAAGAATTCACTTCAAAGTTAAATGCAACTGAACTCTATGTAGAAAATGTATTCCACACAAAGTAAAAAAAAAGTATCTGTAGTTCCGATATTTTCACTTTGTTTATTTTTATTAAATCTTAAACCAATAAAGGAATGTGATGCGTTTTAAAAAAAAAACACGTTATTTTGCAGACATTAGTTTTTGAGTTATTGTTGACCTCTATGCACAAAGACAGTTTCTGTGTTTTTGTTGTTTGCTTTTGTTTGCCAGTAAGAAGCATAATTGTGAGCGTATGTAGGTGTGAGCATGCATGTGGGAATCAAACCACCAAATGCCACACGAGCTTCTGTTGCAGATTGCAGCGCCATTTTCAGAGCTATAAGTGAGTACCCATGATCATAGCTCTTTGAATGGTACTGCAGTAGGCACACAGCTGAGCGGCCATGTTTCCAAAGCCCGCCCCCCCACACCTATACCGTGGGATGACCAGGTGACTCCACAAGACGGATTTCATTTGACACTCCGGGTGTGTGCGCATGTGTATGGCTGTCATAGAAGATCTTTTGCAGATTTGTCATCTCAACTGCGTCAAACTAGTTTGTGGAAAATTTGAGTAGGTTCAGCACCCGAAGTTTGTATATAGTAGGAGTTACAGTATGCCCCTTTGACCTTTTCTCTGCAATCAGTATGCTATTTTGCCACTAGTGAGTTTGTACCCTGGGTACGTCACAAACAGAACTATTTTAATCGAATACGGTATCGGTTGCTCAGTGTGTGTGCATGGGCATGTGTGCTTCCCGCTGGCTGGTTTAGAAAGGGTAAAAGGCACCAAGCGTCACATTTAATGACACAAATGGTTCTTTTTTTGAAGAGCGCTTGTTGCTGGGGGCAACGCTGAAGCTTAGCTGCAGTGTGATGGGAAGTAAAGCAGTTCAGTTCAGCTCCTGGAGCTTTCTGCTCTGTTTGCTTCGTCTGAGGGGCTGAAGATGAAGGTCTATGTTCATTATCACATCCTGTTTAGTTGGCCAATGTCAAAATATGAACATTCCTTCTCATCTAGCAGCCCAGCCTGTTGATCTGCATGACAGTTTTTGAAAATTCTGCCCCCGAAATCAGCTTGACTTAGCAACATGAATTTCGGTAGGCTTGTCGTTCATATGTAGAAACACAAAAAAGGTCTCAAGAAGCCATGCCAGGAATGACAAAAGGAATTTGCAGATTCTATTCAAAACCACAGTTTTAGGCTCAATTTTCACTCTTCCACGCTAAGTGATTTCCAAAAAGAAATAAATTCCCAAGTAAAAGCCTCTGCCAGTTAGGGATAAACACTGGCGTGTGTCTGTGAAGATGGTGGCTTTTTTGCGCTCCTCATTATTCATCAAAGATCACCAGGGGTCGCCAAAATGTCACAGGAGGTCATCAGACATTGCAATGGTTGCAGGAAAATATAGAAACCAGATCCTAACACATTTACCAATCATAATAAATAAACAAATACATGCCTTTTTAACTTGGCAACATAAAATTTGTTCCATGTGTGTGTCATAAGACTAACGAAAAGTTTCAAAAAGACATGTCTAAAAAGACAGGAAGTCTGCCAATTGGTTTTATAGATACCAGTTTGTCCATTTCCGAGGAGAACCTACAAAGACTGACTCCTACAGATTTAGATTTTTAGGTAGTAATCCCACAATACAAAAATTCTGACTATGGTAATATATTCCTGCACAAATTATATTGGTAGCGGTACTAATAAGTGTAGTGGCTAATACAAACAAAAGCACATGCCATGTATGATGTTGTTTGCGCATAATAGTTGTTTATTCTTGCGGTCGAACAAGCTAAAGAACTGTTCCAGTAAATTCAAACTGAATCGTTGCCGGGACGACATATCATACGATCAAAGAAATGCCCACTTTACCTTTGTTTACTTAAACTTCAAACTAACAAGGTAGGGTGTTGACCTGAATGACGCCTCATTACAGAGTACACAAACAGACACGCACACAAACGCTGCTAAAAGCGATTAGTTGTGTAATGGTGCGCCGCGGCTGTCACTCATCCAGAAGTAATGAACCTCTAATCTACCGGGAGATGCTCAATGCACACACACACACACACACACACACACACACGCACGCCCACACACATATTAGAAAGTAAAAGTTTTTGTCATTTCCCACTAAGTCCAGCCTGTGATGCATTCATGGTGTTCCAAGGGTGTAGGAATAATGAGGCCTTACCACGGTCATCATCCTTTCTCTGTTGCTTTTCTGCTCGACTGCACACAGATTGGTGGCTTTTTGGCCTTTTGCTGTTGCTAATAAGATTAGGACTCTCCATAACTATTTGTGACATTTCCCGGTGCCAGCGTGAAGGCAAAATGCTTAATCCTGCCATCCTGCCCACGCACCAGTGGAATTACAAGTGTGCTAGTGAAAACAGGTTTTTGATGGAGGCTGTAGTTACCTAGTTATATGAGAGAGCGAGAGAGAGAGAGAGAGAGAGAGAGAGAGTGCTGAAAGACAATGAGTTGGCATGGTGGCAGACTGGTTAGCATGTCCGCCTCACATGCGATGTTTGTGGGTCCACTTCCAGTTCCAGCCTTCCTGTATTGAATTTGCATATTGTCCCCATGCCCACATGGGTTTTCTACAGGTACTCTAGTTTCTTCCCACAGTCCATCCCAAAAAACCTGCAGTGTTTTAGTGTCCCAATACCTATATTGGATGCTAATTGATGAAAGATATGTGAATGGTTGCTCGTTTCTGTGTGCCCTACGATAAGATGGCAACCAGTTCAGGTTGTACCCTTTCCTGCCAAAGAAGGCTAAGGTAGGCACCAGCAAGCCTGCAACCCTTGTAAATGAATGAAAAACAGTGATTGATATGCCTTCTCGTGGACATGATTGCTTATTGTAGTTTAGTGCCAGGGGCACACAAACTAACATCGTACAACAAGACATGTTGCATGCACGCTAGCCATTGTGGTGTGGATTTAGTGTTTTTTTGTTATAAGCTTTGTCTCTGGACTGTAAATGACAGACCAGCAAAAATATTACAATGTGCACCTCTGTGAATCCTGAGAGACTGATGTGGTGTATTCACATCCATCTGTTAGTGATAATGGACAAGAATGGACGCTGAGAAGAGCTTTACTGTAGATGACTTACTCACAGCCACATGCTGGCCACCATATGCTTTAGACTTGCGATGAAGACACTGTATGTCCTATTTCATGTTCCTCTTGACATCTTTGCCTTCCTCCATGTGGTGCGTGTCAGGTATTCAGTGCTTCACAATGGGAACCACGTGGCGCAGGAGAAGAACACGCTGCACAGCCACGCAGAGTCCAGCTTGTGACGCAGAGTCCAGCTTGTGACACGCCGTCACACATCTCCACCAAATCCATGCGCGGTAACGGTGCGTGACGCCGACCCGGTCCAAGTCCGCGGCGACCAAGAGAGTCTGGTGAACTGAGGCCAAACCAGTTCTGCTTCTGGTTCCCGCCCTGACTGAGTTGCACCACCTGTGGGACTTTGAGGGTGTGATGTTTCCAAAGCTCTTTTAATTTTAAAGTAGTATTTAATTGTCCAACATTTTCATCACTTCTTGAGTGTGTGCGTGAATGGTTGCGCGTATGCGCGTCAGTGAGTGGGTGTTTCCATGGTGATGCAACTTTTAAATCTGAATTTAATTTTGTTGTTTTGCTCCCTGTCTCTTACAAGGGTGTGTGTAGATGTGTGCGTATTTCTGCCTGTGTGCAAATCTGTGCGCGTGGGGGTGCACGCAAACAAACAAGATGTGCTTTAACTGCAGATTTTCAGCTGTAATTTTAAACAAGATAAAAAGTGAAGGGATTGCAACTGCTTTAGAGACCTGGGACAAATTAACAATCATAATTCATACTTTAACATTTACTTTTTAATAGTGGGGGTCAAATTCTTTGCAGTCAATTACTGCTTGAAGTCTGAAGTGAGTAGATATTCCCATGCGTTGGATTTCATCTCGGTTGATGCGCTGCCAGGCCTTGAATGCAACGTCTTCAGTTACTGCTTGTTCTTTGGACAAATTCCCTTCAGTTTTATCTTCAGCAAAAGAAATGAATGTTTAATTGACTGACTTTACTCATTCCACTTGCAGTATGCTTTTGATCATTGTCCCTCTGCTCTGTGATGCACCAGCCACTAAGTTCTGATGCATTTGGCTGAATACGAACAGAAACAGTATTATTGCCCCAAACACTACAGATTTCATCCTCAGTAAATCAGTAAATAATAATTGAATCAGGTCCATTGGCAACCATACATAACCTCCTGCCCAGTGTTGGGAGTAATGCATTCAAAAAGTAATGTAATTACTGTAACGCATTACTTTTTGCTGTAACGCGGTAGTATAATATATTACACACACAAAATAGTAATATTATACTCGTTACAAATGAGGGTAATGTCATGCGTTACAATGCATTTTTAGCCTGAAGGTGATGTTTTATTTTTTTCCATCCCCAAATTCTCCAAATACACTGCTTTTTTTTTTCATTCATTCCTTGTCGCGACTCTGTCCTTGCAACACATTGCAAGTTGCTTTGTTTGTTGCTTTCTCATTTTCCACATTAAAACTCTTGAATACACTTAAAAACAGTTTAGTTCCACGACAAAACCTTCACATTTTATAGCTCAGACTACGATAAAATAATAGGTGAAAAGATTAGAAATTCGGAGGTTCCACATTTTACCGCTCTTGAAGAAACAATTCATTACATTACATTACAATGCCTTTAAGAAAATAATTTGTGCCATTTCCTGCCATACAAAACATTATCCATTCCATAGACAGGTATACCCGTAGATATTAGATGATGCTAGTTTCCTGTTCATTTTCCTGCAACAGCAACCTAAAACTTACCCTACTGTATGTTTATTGCAATAGTTGTTTTATATTATAAAATATGTTAGGGTTTTTTTATGGGGAGGGGCTGTTATTTTATGAAACAACAACTTAAAAAACACCATTCACCATGTTTGGATGTAAATACACTTAAATATAAGACGAAAGTCTGCAGTTTAAGCACATACTTACTCTCATCTCCACTGTGTTGGTATTTAGAGACAAAAATATGTGTTTCGTGTCAAAGTTCCAATAGGAATGGACCTGACTTTACTTTTCAAAGAGGAAAATTCTAGTTTGATTTTAAAATCTACCTTTTGTGACGCCAGTCCTGGGACTTTTCTGACACACTCCTTCACATGTGTATGCAAACCCATATGTATGTATTTCCTACTGCAGTGTGTGTGTGTGTTTTTCCCCATCTCTTACAACTGTGTGTGGGTGTGTGTGCGTGCACGGTGCTCTCCCATCATTCCATGCTGCTCCCACGACTTGTTCATACATCACATGATCCATCAATCTCAGGACTGGGAATGTACAAGAACATACACAAACATGTTTACATAATGCAACTTTAGTAACCTGTGATTCATTTTTTTTTTTTGTTTTTTTTGTTTTTTTTGTGTTTGTGTGTGTTTTCAACTCAAGCCCCTGAAGCCATTTCACTTGGTTCGTGAAATGTGGTAGACATGTCTATCAGATCAGACCCATGAAAAAAAAAATCTAAAGATACCTTGGCCAA